>NC_048425.1:4907618-4983907 GCF_013103735.1 Etheostoma cragini
CTCCCCGACAACAACAGCCATCCCAACCTCGCTGTACACCTTCACCTCATCTGTGCTCTGAGGAGAGCTGCAGGACTCAAGCAAAGCTTTAATTTTGTAAGAGTCTGTCTCATAGTGGCACAGGTAGCCATCAAATAATTTGGCTACCTCTGTTTTCCAGTTTTTATCATCACCTGCAGCACCAGATTGAGCTAAACGCCTGACTGAAACCCTTTCCTCCTCTGGGTAAAGCTGAACAGAACAGGCCACAGAGGCTATTTCTTTCTCTAGTTTCTCCCCAGCCTTGGGACATTCCTTAAAGTAACGTAGAAGGTAAGCATCAACTTGTAGTTCACATTCTTCACCACGTGGCAGGCTTGAAGTAAGCCTGGACTGTTGTCTCTGCTGAAAGATATACAGTACACCGTATCAAGTTTGCAGTACATGACAACAGTTTTAAAGATGTATTGATGTTCAAATCATAACAGAGTTAAGACATTACACTTTAAGTGCTGACATTGCTACTGCTTAACTAACCCTAAAGTATTTTAATACAAAATCATGTTCAATTGTTTTGAAGCGAACTCAATAAGTGTCTTGTGATGCCTTTAGAACAGAAATGGTTACTGTAGTTTTGTTTCTATAACCAATTGAAATAACATTCTTCTGTGAAGTGTAGTGTGCACCACTCACTTTGTGACACAACTTTGGAAGAAACTGACCTGGGATGAAGTGGAGTCCAGATTTGGGCTAACTGACTTGCTTGTAGTCAAGGTAGTGATGGGAGAGTGGGGGGCAGGTTCTGGGCTGCCTCGCACAGTCAGCACCAGAGGAACACCAGCAATCTCCAACACATGTTCAGATCTCTGCAAGACTCTTTGCTGAGCTGAGACGAGACAGAATCAAAGCCATTTCTTATTAGGCCTTTTGACTTTCAGAACTAGTTTTCAGTTGTGTTGCCCTTCTATCTGCCACCCTCTCTCCCTGATTCTGTACTTATTTAAATAAATATAGTGTGATAAATGTTGAATATTGAATTCTTTCCTGACTGTGTGCGCGAAGAACTGACTAATTAGTGACTTTAACGTTTTTGTGCTTAACTCTGCTGTTTTTTTTTTTTTTTTAAATGGATAGGATGAATATATAGATTACTGAATGGTCCTATCAGGAATAGGCCCACAGACCCAAGGGGTCAGAGGCCCCTGGGAAATCTGTTCTGTATAGCGTGCTGTATTTAATTTAAACAGAACCACAGAGATGAACAAAACAACTACAAAAAGTTGTTAATCGAAGTGATGCAAAATGACCTGAGAGATGCAAAACGACCACAGAATAATGCTAAATGTCTACACTAAGACACAAAATGACTACAAAAGAGGCACAAACCAACTACAAGTTGATCAGAGACACAAAATGACAATGAAATGCTAAACAATTAAGAGATGCAAAATAGCTACAACAGATTTTAAATGGCATCAGAGTAGCAAAATCAGGACAGACAGACAAAACAACCACAAAAAGATGCAAAAATTACTACTTTAGATACAAAAGGCCTACAAATGGACAGAAAAAAAATAAAAAGACATGCATAGTAACCACTAAAAAGAAGCAAAATGACACTAACTACCATAAAGAAATGTAAAATAACTACAAAAAGGCACAAACGACGGTAAACAATGTAGTTGCTTTGTAGTGGTGTTTTGCATTTTACATGTATATGGCCAGGGCCCTGTGTGTCGTAATCTATCCTACGTGTGTGCAGATTTACGCAGCTGTTACAGTATGACTGCCACACCCTCTCTCTCCAGTGGAGGTGAACTTATCAGGCCAACTAGTGCTGCAGTGATTGGAATGAAACTTTTGTTGTAGATTCCTTTTGTTTTATAAAACCTCTCACAGCATCGGATATCATAAAGTTGACAAATATAAAATATGCCGAGTCAGAATAAGCTTGTTCTACTTGAGGAGCAGTCTAAACTCAGTACGAAAGTGAAACTAAAATATAGCCTATTTTTAAATCTTACGCAGTGAAATTGGCTTCATGAAAAAGTAACATCAACAGTCAAAATGTTTGGATGTGGCTCTGCAAGCAGTACACTTTGGTTCTTATAGCGTAGCTATATAGTAGATATAAAAACTAAAAATCAAATCAACATGTTTATATTTTAGTGCATGCATACTTTCACTTTCACTTTCACAAGGACAACAATTTACTGCAATTAAACAGACATTTACATTTTATAATCCCATCTTACCTTCTCGCTCTTTAAAGGCGATGCTGTACAGTTTATCATTTATGGTTTTTATCGAGCCGCAGTCTCCACCACCTGATTTGCGGCAAATATGGAAGTAGTTTTCTAATCTCTTCCGTTGCTCTTTGTCCAGACCGGGGCACTCGAAGAAAACAGTATGCTTGTAAGGCTCCTCCATACTGTTAACACTATAGACTTAATACTAATAGGCCTACTAAAAATATATAGGCTACTGTAAGCCTGATAAAGTAAGAGTGAATAAGCACCGGCCCAACCCTGACATGCCGGTGGTCTTAACGTCTAGTGCCGGCTCAGGTGCGCCCTCTGGGCTTAAGTATTCATGAAAGACGTTCAAAAAAAAAAACAACATCCGTGACTTTCTCGGTAACCTCCTACTTCAAAAATCAAAAACTAAAGCTGCTCTAAAGCTTATTGTAATACATTGTCAGGTGTTAGTTATTGTGTCCACTGTTATTAAACGATAGAAAATGAAACAAAACACAATGCAAGAGTCTGGTAAATAAAAAAAAAGATAAATTCACTATATTAATTTTACTCTATATACGCTCTCAATACAACACACGCGCTACATATGGTCACTTTACTGCCGGCATTTGAATATTTAAATAGGTGTTTCATATCTCTGACGCCACTATTGATCACAAGAAGAAGAAGTCCATACCAGTTATGACAGGTCATTTACATAATACCATGAAAAGAAAAAAAGTTGAAATGGACTGGCCAACAAGCATCATTTCATGGAATCATATGGAGCATTTTCTTCTTTCTACTCAAAGATTAAATATGTGGAGTTGAGATACATAATGTATTATTTTTAGTTGAAATAGTTTAGTTCCGAATCCTATAGAAGCATAATTAAATGATTCAAACTTCCATTCGGTCAAAGTGTCCCCACTGTGTTGTGTGACAGAGGAGAGTAAGCTACAATCAGATTATTTTGCCCATGTACAAACAAATGCCAAACAGACCCTTGTTTATTAAATATTAGAATTAAGTTATATGCAAATTTCATTTAATTATATTTGGTAAACTGTTGAATAGCAATACAGTAAAAGTGTTCAAACAACAAGACAAGAAAAATGGGCAGTAAAGTTTCTAATATTTTCAATGGGGTTTCTTTGAAGCACTCATTACCATAATCTTAGAAAACTTTTCTGAAAGTTATGAGGAATGGGTTTGGAGAATATTAACCCATTCATTACACCAGCATGGGCAGACCAACCCTGCTCCCAGCCAACAGGAGGCTGCTTTCTGAGAGAATAGTTTAGTGATTGAGCCAATAGCTCATACATTTGAAAATATACTTTATGAATAACACAATCTGCACTACCTTCAGTTAAGGAAGCAGAATAATGTTTTATGGCAAATAAGCAAACTATGATCAGACCAGCACTAACAATGACTCACACTGAATTTTGGTTTTGCATATGAAAATATTTTATTTGAATGAAACACAACTATGCATTAGGTTGGGCCAAACAAACAAGATCACCTGTGCTGTATTGTATAATAGAACCATCCGATCACCTTGTTCCTGTGTGAAGATATATTCTGATGGTCATAACCTTTGTTCTTACAGTTTATTTTCATATAGTCACTGTATTTTACTGCAATGAAAGACACACCGTAGGTTTCAGGAGTGGGTAAAACCCAATGAAGCTATGGGTTCTTACACCGAGAATGACACAAAATCAAAATGTTCATTGTTCCTTCTACAAGCGCAGCAAAAAAACTTGAATTAGCTTCTGTATTATTAGTGGAGTAACTACTATAATTACATTTAGTATCATGGGAGAAGTGAGACAAGTTGTATCAGAATAACACCTCAGTAATGCAGCAATGGAAACGTTTGACTTTTTACAAAAGAAAGGAGGAATATTCTTTTCCATCCCCTAAAAAACTAAATCATGAACCTGAGAACCCTGGGCAACAACAAGCCCACTAGATCCAGAACATCGAAACATTATTGTTAGCGTTTGTTTGCAACACAATGTCAGGTGTTCTTGATAATGTGTCCATCTTCTGTAAATCATACTGATCATTGTATGAAAAAGATTAAAAATTAAGAAATGCTAATACAAAACCTAACTTTTTTCATTAATTATTATTTAATCAGTCTCACCTCTGCACGCACACACTATAAATGATACATCTAAATGACACATAAGAATCATAACTTACATCTTCCTCTCAGGCGCTTCACTCTCTCCTGATGGAGATGCATATACGGTAGGAAAAAATAAAGTATAGTCGTATTGCGATATTTTCCGTGGTAATACAGTAAATCGCAATAACATCGTACCGTGGCTATGGTTTATGCCAATAAACCATAGCACGTTTTCCTCCCATCCCAGAATAGTATGTGGAGTACTTCTTCAGCGGTCTTTGAAGGAGGGTCTGACACATCAAAACTAGGATAATCATAATTCATATGATAACTCATAATTCATATGATAACTCATAATTCACACTCCAGGCACTGTACACAATCCCATTATTTACCAGTGAAATAGAATTCCATTCACATGTAAATGTGGGCTGTTCAATGTATTTGTAGCATACTTCAATCCAAAGTACTCAAACTTAAAGTTTGAATGGCTCAGAATATGTTGACATTGTTACTGCAAGTTAAGTATTGCATGTTTCCCTCATGTTTTTGAAACTTAAAGTAGGTAGGTGTGATGTGTAACAGGGGAATGAGGACCAAATCGCAGGAAGAGGCAGGCAAGCACAATGTAGTTAATGTCCAGAAATGTATTGTCCAACAGTGAAACAAAAATCCCAAATACAAGTGCAAAATTACAAAAATTCAATGAGGTTCCGGGGGGAAAAGGCGAGGCAAAAACAAGAAGCAAAGGCAGGGAAGACTCACAGAGAAACAGGTCGCAGGAATGGGAACACACAGCAGGACGAGATGCATACAGGCAGACGGACCAGAACGACCTGACAAGAGACAAGAGAAGCCCAGACATTAAATACACACGGTGATGAGGTAACAAGAGGCAAGGGAAGCAGGTGGAAAACATCAGGTAATCACAAGAGCGGGAAGACACAGAAAGTAAAACTAAAGACAGGACAAGACAAATAAACCAGACTTCAAAATAAAACAGGAAACAGAACATACAGACACTCAGGGGGAACACAAAACCAGGGAGAAAAAAAACCACAACCACAACGATCGATTGATAGCCTATATATAACACCTAGAGAACAAAAAAAAGGAAAGATAGACCGTGACCACAGTTTCTTTTGTGCAGTGGGAAACATCTGTACTGTATTTTATTTGGGGGATAAAGCGAGCGTAGCACTTCCATAAATTAATTTAAGTAGAAAACCCTTGATGCTCTAGGTCTATATTTCCTTCATAAAGAGGCATCAATACAAGCCTACAGAGCTGTGTTTTAAATGCAAACACTATTGTTAATTACACACACACACACACACACACACACACACACACACACACACACACACACACACACACACACTATTTTCATTCTTACTCTTTTAATGGCAATATTACATCAATGTAACATTAAGAAAGTAAAGTAAACACACTTTTTTTGTATCACACACTATATATGTTTCACATATACTTGATAAACCAGTAAAATCTCTTTTAAATCTTAAAACAACAACAATTGTAGCAAACATGTACTCACCATTAGCTGCATGACACTTGACACAAAGAGCAATTTATTCTTGTTTTGACAAAATGGATACAACTGGTTACAAAGTTGTGAAGTACAAATCGCTGATACTCTGCAAACTGGGTAGAAAAACTAATCCGCACCGCGGACAATGATCTTCTCCCAGTGTGATTGGCTGTGGCTTATTTGGTCAATTTGAGCTGAACAGAAGACTCTTGCCACAAGCAAACACTGCCAGAAAACTTTGCTTGCAGTGCAAGCTTTTCTTTCTCTTCAGCAAAAAATCATCATAAAAAACAAGTTCAAGTCTAAATTCATCCGTTTGTACAGAACACAACATAATGTTAAAGAGCACTGATCATGCAGCCTCTGTTATATACAGGAACAGACAACTTTCCGTGTGCAGGACTACTTTAAAAGACCAATGAAAATGGTTGGCTGTGTTGTCAGAGGTCAAAAGTGTGGACTCCCCGATGTGGTCAGTCCGCTGTCATTTAGCCATAGAGCCACTCATCTAAGTGTAAAATGATTACTAAACAAGGCTTGGTTAGGTGTAGGGAAAATAGGATTTGGGCTAAAATAAGCACTTGAATGAAAAAGAGGATATATCTTTAATTTATTCAGCTTCAGAGAAAGCAAATAATTGTTTACATAAAACTCCCAAAAATCCCCCCAAAATTTGATGCACAGATTTTACATAATATAACAATGACCAAATATTCAGCCGAACTTGATAAAAAGAAGAAAAAAATCCATTTCGAATACCCAAAACAAAATCAAACCTCAAAAATCAAACCAAAATCAAACTAAAGTAGTGTAATTATTCCCTTTTCTGCCTTGAATATAGGTGAAAACTCAAATTTCTTTTTGATAAAGAAAAAACACCACCTCAAAAAAAAAAATCACACTTTAAGAGAAAAAAACATAACCAAAGGAAATAACAAATAGTGATAGTTCAGCTGACTCAAAATCAGGAGACAGGACCGTCACAGGATCACACCCTCAATTTCAAATCTGCTGTTAGAGAGTCTGTTTGTGATTTCATCACTCGCATCCTTAGGTTGTGATTCCTACATTTCCCAGAATACCACTTAACAAACCTAGCAGACGCACAGTGTCAACGTCACCCCACTGCAAACCAAGTGAGTAAATAATGAAAATGCTAGCTGTGAGTAGAGGGTTTTTACTTAGAACAGATGAAATTAAACTTCTCATTGTCATTCTTATTGAACCACGTATGTTTTCCTCCTCTGTCCATGGCTCCAGACATGTCACAATCAACATTTGTCTTCTGTGAGTCCCAGTTCTCATAGGAGACCACCTCGTCACTGACCCAGAACCAGAAATCCAGGGTGCAGGTGTAGCGCAGTCCCAGCCAGACGTAGGGACTGTTGGCCTTCTTGGGTTTCTCTTGGACCCATCTCTGCTGGTCCAGGTTGGTGATGGAGACCAGGTCCCGGTGGTGCTCCCTGCAGTAATATAAGGCGTCCACCCAGGTCTTGTTCTGATTGATCAGGATCACTTTATCTATCAAGGAAGAAGTGGAGACAAACACAGGACAGTTTAAATAACATTTGAAACATTAGAATTCATCATCAGCAGCAGCATTGTAACGCTTTGTATATGCTTCAAATTTGGATTTAATGTATTGTTTTGTAATTTGAGAAATCTAATCTTAATTTACAGCATATTTCATGTTCAGTGTTGTGGTGTGTCTCTCGGCGAGTTAAATATTAATACATATTTTATTTCTACTCCATCCCGGTAGCCTGACACAGGCTCTCCAACATAAAGGGGAGTTGAGAAAAAAGAAGATGGACATTTATCCCTGCATCCAAATATATGAGATGAACTTTTAAAAAAAATAAACAAAAAAGATATTGTGATTTTTGAAAAAAAGAGCTCACCACTGAAAGAAACCTTTATAAACAAAACAAATGCAGGTGGATCTTCAGACTGGTTTCAGCAAACTAGATGTTGTGTTATCTTTAAAATATTCACCTTCATAGCAGAAGAAGGGTTTTTCGTCATCACAGTCTTCAGCCTCCCATCTGCCTTTTTCATCCAGCATGGTCACAGCACATTTCCCATTGTCTGACTGTATGAAGTGTTGATCCCAGTGTCTAAAAGAGAAACTACTGTTGTCGGACCAACTCCAGGAGTCTCTGAACAGGCCCATGTACATCCCATTCCATTCAGACGTTATCTTTTTTCTCAGTTCTTCATCTTCTAACTGGTTCAGCCCACTGACCAGGTCTGTGTGTTTGTCCCGACAGTAGGTTTGGGCTTCTTGCCACTCACTCCACCAATATACTATAAAATGGAATGGATCGCTCTCTGTGAAATAAACAGACACACTTGAATCACCTTTTACTGTACATGTATGTCCTTTGAACACATATTTTTAGGCATGGCTCCCTGGATGACAATGTCTGTGGGTCCACCACATTGCCCCAGACTGAAATATCAAAACAATTGGATGGATCAACATGGAAATATATACAAACATTCCTGGTCCCTACACTGTAAATCCTAATGACTTTGGTGATATACCAACATTTCCTCAGTTGTGTCACAAGCAGGTCAACATTTTATCCTGTTTAATAGTTTGGTGTATGAAAACAATTTGTATATGATCAAAAGCTGAATTCCGATGCAGGGGGTATTACATCAACTCACCATCGTAGCAGATGAAAGGACCTTTGTCTTTACAAGATTTGTTTCCCCATTTGAGATTCTTCCTCACAAACCCACAGTTCTCATCGGGATGGTCATTCCATATCTCATCTTCCCATTTCTCTTTTGCTTCTGTTTCATTGAACTCCACCCCTGACATAGACCAGCGCCACTTCCTGTTGGCACCTGGTAGGTTGACCAGCCCAATCCAGGCTTTGTCTTTATTCCTTGCAGAGTTGCAGAGTCTTTTCGTGTCTGACATGTTAGACACTGTGGCCAGGTCTGTATACTCCTCTCTACAATACTTCTGGGCATCACTCCAGGTCATAGGCTCTTTAATAAAGTGGTACTCATAGAGGTGACAAGTGAAGAATGAACACTGACCTAAAACCAGAGGATATACTGCAGTGATGGAGCTGACAGCATAAAATCACAAGTAGGCAATACAACGCAGACTTAGTACAGACTTTTCCTTATTTTCTGTCATATGTATGTGTATATATATCCATGTATACTGTTTAGTAGAGAGAGAGAGAGAGAGAGAGAGAGAGAGAAAGAGAGAGAGAGAGAGAGAGAGAGAGAGTTAATATTCAAACAAGGCCAAAGCTTCAAAACATTTGAGAAATGTATTTAAAAGTAATCCCTTTGAGGAAAATTTCAGATTTCATACTTTTCAAAACACTCACCTTCCAACGTTTTTTTTCTACTTTTGGTTAAAACTAACAACAATCCATGTTGTATTTCTTTATGTGCTCATCTGCAAGTGTTTACAATACTTGCACTGCTACACATAGAAGTGCTTTTGATTATAAGAGTATGTCCAAGTGTTATCTGAATCCATATTAAATATATATGTAATTCTTTTAAGGCTGCAGTAGCAATGCTGTAGATCTGATAGAATTACCACTCACCCATCAGAATGGACAGAAACAGACTCCCCTGCATCTTCGCTCTGTTAGAGGAAAGTCATATTTTAGTGTGCAGTATATCAAACACAATGATTTTGACAGCTTGCCTCAACTGAATGGACTAAACTACAATACATGCCCTGATTATAGTAGGAATGTTCCGGCAGTGGTCTAAAAAGACGAGTAAAAAAGGATAGTGGCAAATATGCAACTTATAATCACACCAGAACTCACAATAATGGCATTCAGAGGTTTTGTAAGTGAGATAGAGATGATTATGTAATCAAACCTGAATATTTGAATTCACTCAAAAGGCACTTTTTGAAATCATGTCTGCAAAAAAGCTTCACAAAGGTCGATTTTATTCTAGAGGTATTACATGTGATTGCACCTATAATTGTGCTCTCTCTTTGTGAAAGAGAAGTAAGTATATTGTCATCTACTTTTTTAGTAATACTGTTTAGATGTACTGCATGAAGAAGAAATACAGAACGCAGACATACACAAAAATCTCAAATGACAACTTACATCTGGTGATTTCTTCTCTCCTTGATGTGTTGATGAAGACTGCGTTCATTGACATATTATGTGCTCTTTTAACAGCCATCTTAACGTCAGCATTTGAATATGAAAATATAATTTTTATTACCTGAAATTTACCTGACAAGAGGAAGTCCATGTAATTTATTAGGATGGGTGGACGAATAGACAGATAGAGAGATCAACATATTTTGTCATTATGCCGTGTTTGCATTTTTTACTACAAAGTCCTTTTGAATGATTGTCCCATTGTTTCTTGCCCCAAATAACAGGAGTCTGAATGACCAAATCCAGTTAGATGTTTTTTTTGTTCTGTTGTTATGAAAGGGTGTTGGGGAATGAAGCGAGCATGTCACTAGTTCATTTTCATGGAAAAATGCTCATATGTCTCACCTGTGTCTGTTCTTTCCTCTTGATGACAGTATATTTCCTCCACAGAGAAGCATCTACATAAGTCCACAGAGCAACATCAAGACCACTCTCAGATTGGCTCTCAGACGTTCCATGAGCAGGAAAACAGCACCCTGTGAAAGTTCTTGGACTTTATGCACTTAAAGCACATATTGTGCACAGTATTCACATGGTTGTTTTCTTCTTCTATGAACATGTACTGTAGCCTAAGTTGTATTGTACATTTTTTAAGAAAGGTCTTTAAAAAAAAAAAAGACCAATGAAAATGTTTGTCTGTTGAGGTCAAATGACTGGACTCTCTGCTCGGGTCAGTCTGGTGCCATCTGTTGGAATAATGCAGTACACCATGTGAAAAAGCAGGTAAAGTGGAACAAGAGAGAGGACATAAAGCAAACAGATACTTTGGAGAGCAACACCTAACAAAAAGCCTAAATTGCAGAAACCACCCACAAAGAAGCAGCTGAAGAAGGCACCCATCATCTAAGTCTACAAAACTATTTTGAATGGGAGCAGAGGGGAGGAGGATGGTATAGTTAAATTCATGAATTACATATACTTAATTTTCTTGCACACGCATTTAAAAGCATTTATATTTTCTGATCCAAACAGCCAGTGTCTAATTGGTCTTTCCTTGTTAAATAAAAAAACAGGAAGGGACCAGTTTATGTAACAAGCAGCATTTTCAGTTTGTTCAGAATATTGAAACCAAAATATGTCACTTGTTACTGTCCTTTAGGACAACCCATTTTCTATCTGATGATCTGATCATTTGTTCGTGCCATACAAGTCAGTTCAATGATGTGACAACTCAATGGTTAAGGCTTGGTTAGGGTAAGTAGGATTTTGGTTGAAAATAAACACAAAAGAAAAAAGAAGACCCCTCTGTGGTTTTAACAGTTTATTGAGCCTAAGCAAGTCATTGTTTACAAAAAACTCAAAAAAATGGGATACACAGATTTGACATGATATATCACCAGATATTCACCAAGAGTTGATAAAAGAGGAAAATGTTCCATAATGAATATGGAAAGCAAAAATCAAACCTCTACTGTAGATTTGTGTATGTATTCATTTTCCTGCCATATACATGGGTAAAAACTACATGTTTTGAATTATACAGAAAACTAAATACAACCTCAAAAATGAAAAAAATTATCCACACTTTGAGAAAAACAAAATATAACAATTTCAGGAAATAGATAGTGTACATCAGAATCAGGAGACAGACAAACCTGTCACAGGATCACATCATCAGTAATCTTCCCTCAATTTAAAATCTGCTGTTAGAAAGTCTGTTAGAAATTTCATTTCTCTTCCCTTTCGGTTGTGATTTTTACATTTCCAAGAATGCCTGTTAATAAAATCAGAGGGCATACTGTTTATAGTGTCAACGCCACACCACCGCAAATAAAGTGAGTAAATATACAGAACGTCAGCTACCAGTGAGTTAAGGGTTTTACTTAGAACAGATAAAATTAAACTCCTCATTTACAATATTTTTGACCCACTTATGTTATCCTTCTGTCCATGGCTCTAGACATGTCACAATCATCATCTGTCTTATGTGAGTCCCAGTTCTTATAGCAGAGACCACCTCGTCACTGACCCAGAGCTGCAGGGTGCAGGTGTAGCACAGTCCTGGCCAGACGTAGGGACTGTCGGCCATCTTGGATCTCTCTTGGACCCATCTCTGCTGGTTGAGGTTGGTGATGGAGACCAGGTCCCGGTGGTGCTCTCTGCATCAACATAAGCCATCCTCCCAGGTAGTGAGATTACATTGTCTGTCGTGGACAAAGTGGAGACAAACACGTGAAAGTGTTTGGGTCTGGGAGCGTCTTGTATCCCTTTTTTATCTAGGTTATGGCTCCGGCCGGGTAGCGTCAGAGGAGTGCGCTCTCTTTGCTTAAACCGGTAGCCTTTGGCCAGGGACGCCTGACTAAGATGACGCTGGCATCCACATCACCCTGAAGATGATCATGATGACAGTGATGCAAGTAACTGCATGGGGTTATCTTCCATCAATGCCTTTGAGATCTCTTCCTCTGCAAATTCTACTAATTGCCCTGATGTTCAAATTTGAGTTATAGTTAATAGTATAGTTAATATACATTTTTTATTTTTTTGACTTCTTAAGTTAGTGTGTTTTAATTTAGTGTCCATTCCCGTAAGACCACTTATTGATTCACTGGCAGTAGAAAGTGAGCACGTTCTCCTGGTTTCCTCGTATCAGCACCACAGGGCAGTGGAGGCCACAGGTCAGAGAGTCCAGCCAGGCCATGTACAGAGCACTGGTGCAGTCGCTGTGTGGCACTGGAAGGCTCCTGGAAAACGCATAACATTTACATGAGCATACCAAAACTGCACAACAAAAACAGAGACTACTCTTATTTGACTTATGAGGAAAATATGTATAAATAAACATCATGCATTCCTATGGAAATCAGACAAGTATTGTTTTCACCTCCTAAAGCTAAGAGAAAGGCCTGTATGGATGTTTCATCTACAGTATGGCATGTATCTCTATTACAAAGCCTAAGACTAAACTAGAACCGGTCACAGTTTTGTAAGTTATAGCTGTGTTCTATTTAGACACTGGCTCAATCAAACAAAAAAAATATGGTTATGGTTGAAAATATCCAAATAAGTTAAACTATCATCAACTATCACTACACACGGTTATGCCCCTTAGTTCCAATCAAGGAATATCTTAACGCTTCAGCATTTATAGACATCATATAAACATTTGTTAAATGGTTTATAACTCACTATAATGTAGGGTTAAGAGCACATCATTATTTATTAACTTGCTTTTCAATCACTTTAACTTTTCCTGGGGGCACCAGTGGATGCTGGTTAAAAACAGGCTAATGAATGACAAAACTGTAAAAGACAACTGTAAGAATTCTTCATTGGAGAACTTTAGTTTTTTTAAGAAACATCCCACTTGCCAGCCCTAAGTCAGAGGTGCAGGATGTTACAGCCAAACAGCCTTGATGTAATGCTGAAGTGATAATGTAAACTGTGTACTCACACAAGCACGAGACCAGCGTGCATTGAATTCCTCCGGATGATTTCATTCAGCCTCACTTTGGTCTCCGACTGGGAAGGAGGGAAATTAATTTCAGACATCTGACCAAGTTTATTAACAGTGGATGACATTAATACCATGTTGTTGCTCATCACAGACACCCCTACCTTTTGTCTAAAGGCCTCAAACTCTTTGTCTGGTATTTTCCATGGAGAGTTTTCTCTCAGCTCCTGAGCTGAAACACCTTCATACTGTTCATCATACAGCCTGAAGGGGGCGACAGACTCCTCAAACTTTTCAATGCTTGAAAACAACAAAAAGAAAATAAGTCTTTTTGCCATGAAAGACAGAGATATTAAAAGTATTATTAACATTTGTTAAACACTCAGTGTCTGTCGGCCATAACTGTTGGACAAGTTTAGGTGAAAATTCCAAGGCTGATTATTTTAATACCACAGAGTGAAGGATTCAAAGAACATTAAAAACCCATAGAGGTTTATTTGTCTTATTTTAAACAAACTTCTTTATATGATCTGATCATATGTGTTTGTGTGTGGAAAAATCCATGGGGATCTCAACCCTGGAAAGATTTTAGTTGACATGGACATCACAGTAACATTGGACAAACTAGATGCATTGCTGAAGCGTTTTAGCTCACTTGCTTCCACTCGGCGGGCCAGAGTCTAGAAGTATGCGGCACATGCTGCCGGCTTTAATGTTTTGTAATTTGTTTGCTCACAATAAAGATATACCTAAAACAGTGAACATCCCAGTCTGTTAGACTGATCCCTTCCTGTTTCAACACAACTGTTCCAATTTTAGTGTGTAGTGACAGTGAAGGTTTTCCATACATACCTCTTGGCCTGTGGACGCTTCTCGCTGTCCGTCATGACTGTAACATCCTTAAAACCAAAACGAAACCGATCCAGAAGCTTAAGCATCCTAAAAGAAACAATAGTCAAAGTCTCAGCACATCAGTTTCAATAACGTATAGCCAACACATAAATGTATGTATGGAGTTTTGTAGGATGAAAAGAGTTCATTTTAGTAATTATTACTTGTATTGTTACGCACGTATGTATGCATACCAATTTCCTTCTTAGTTTTCCAACAGTACTTGACTGAATATTGAGTATTGATGTTTAATTTCATACGTAGGTGCATTGTGTATTCTGTGGCTCAGAAAAGTGAAAAAAGTAGAGGGGCAGGACCAAGAACTTTTTGTTTTAGTGTTCTTGGTGTGCACCAGGATTAGCTTTCTTAGTGTTACACTATTACTATTATTAATCATTATTATTAACTTTTCCCAGAAGGTGAAACAAAGAATACATACTCGGCGCGGTTTTCCTCCATGTTTTGTTCGTCTCCTACGACAAAGACCCTGACCTTACAGTTGTGCCAGCGTTTTCTCCTGGTGAGCAGGTAAGGCACCAGCAGAGTCAGACCTTAAAAGAGAATAAAGAGAAATACTGCAGCTGAGGAAGAGAAGCTATGAAAAAAAATTGTGTTTTGCATGCCTCTGTATTGAGCCTACATTGTCAAAAGGAGGTGGCATCTCCTTGTGTCCATTGACCATTGTTGAACCAAAACAACACCTTCATTATTTTATTATATCCATCCATCCTTGGTCGGGTCACGGGGCCCAGAGGCCTCCTCCCGGCTGGACATGCCTGTAACCCCTCCCTAGGGAAGCACCCAGAGGGCCTCTTTACCAGATGCAGGGAAGGGAAACACCAGCAACTCTCTTGAGAAAACCCATTTTGGCCGCTTGTACCTTGGATCTCGTTCTGTCATGACACTGCCTTCATGACATTAGATAGTAGGAACAAAAATTGACCGGTTGATCAAGAGCTTTTATTTTTGTTTCAGCTCTCCTTTTGCGTTTTCTTTTCAGCACTGGGGAGTGGACTTTACCAGGGAGGCTGAGGAGTGGGATATTAAACCTGTCATTGGCAGACACCCCCCCTTGTTGAACAGTGGAACCATCACCCACAGTCTGTCACTCCTGAGGCACAGACTTCCAGGCAACGTTCAGAGTCGTGTCATGCATAACATCCCCCTCCGACACCCATTTCTGGATGGATCTCAACAATGCCCGGGGCTCTGCCAGTGCGTAGTTGTTTGACCACCAGGAAAATTGATGACAATCAACCATATAATCATAAATAACAATAATGATTACAACAGATTAGCAACAGGTCATCCATTATGCTTGTTTCGTCAGATCTAACCTCCATCATCTGCTATCCAGTAGACGTCAATGGTCTTCTTCCCCTGGTCAGTCTGAAACACTGTCTTCATCTGCTCTTTGTTGTCTTCCTCGGGGATGCTGTCAGCTGGAACAGAAAAAGGAGAAAGAGTGAGTTGCAGGGACAATATTAATAATTACTCTGAATAGCATTACTCTGCAATAATGCACCACAAAGTGTTCCAATACAGTAAAAATATTGTAATACAGTATATTTACGGAGTGGGGGAGTTTTTAGCTTTGCTTTTTGTCTCTTTCAACTTCTCAGGGAAATATCTGGCTCATTTGCTGCTTAATGCTACACCATGTAGATGCTAACTGTGTGCGTCTGCTCAGGTGTAGAGTGGGAAAAAAGACAATATGAGAGCCTTAGGAGTGAACCCAGTTAAGTTACGGCCAGACCGCTAAACCATGAGCTAAAATTCTATAAAGCGCTGAAAACAACGCACAACGTATTCTGGTGATAATTCTCTGTAGGTTCATCACTACAAGGGACCCCAAGGGATGCAAGTCAATACAACATCCTCAAAATATTGTATTCTAATGTGTCTGTGTGCTCACCGGGTTTCTTCTGAGATTTCTGGTCGTCTTTCTCAATAGATTCATCAGGCTCAAACCCCTTGTTCACTGGAAGACAGACATTGCATCCTTTATCATTTTGTTTTCAATGGTATAAAAATATGTCATGTTGTAGGAAACATTGCTGGTGAAATAAAGACAAAAGAATTACAAACTCTGGATTATTAACCTTCAAAATCAAACTGATCAGAGACATCCAACCCTTCCATCATCCTCAGGATACATAAAGAGTAGTTAGTGTCGAAGGTATCGCTAGAGAGAAGAGAAGAAAAGGAAGTTAAAACGGAATTTTTAAAGTAGAAATTATATTATTCTTAAGACAGTAAACTGAATATCTTTGAGTTGTGGACAAAACAAGACATTTGAGGATGTCATCTTGGGTGTCTGGGAAATGCTGGTCTAATTTTTCACAATTTTCTGATATTTTATAGACCAAACAACTAATCAATTACTTGAGAAAATAAACAGATTTATCAACTATGAAAATAATCTTTATTATTATTTCTATTAGCCTGGAAATCCAGACCCAAATCCGATATATTAAGGGTCTGGCATTGAGTCTTGAAGGTCACCCATCTCGAGGAGCGCCACCAAGCTTGAATTTGAAAATCTTATTGCACGCAACTGGATAAGACTACAACCAATCACAACAACACATAGGGTGACGTATTTAGATTCCCATACGCTTAGCTACCAGCGGGGCTAACTGTTAGGTTAAACTGTTGTCATCTGTTTAGCTCGCCTCTGGCCCGCCTACATCAGATACACCGATGTGATTGGTGCAGATCCAATGCAAGGGTATAGTTAATGAGCAGCATTACTCAATGCCAGAGTAACTCGCTAAGCAAATTTCAAATAGTGCTTTTGCAAGAACTCTGGATTTCCAAGGTAGGTGCTTATAGTGACAAAAATGACTTTTTAAATTCAATATAAAGAGCTGCCTAATCCTTCAATAACGGTAAAACCGAAAACAGTCAACATTGTTTTTTAATAATTTCTGTAACTGCACTTACTATATGGTGTTGATATAATCATCAATGCTTTCAGGAGAACTGTCCCTCCAGTTTGACTTGAAGCCCAGGACCAGAATGTTGGGCTTCAGCTTTCCAAGACCAGAAGTCTTGAGAAAATGTCAAATGAGACGATAAATTATATTTAACTTTTCATAAAATACAAATAAAAACATACTGTAGATAGAAATACTTTACTATGCAAGTAACAGGATGTCTAAATGTTCTAATGAAAGTTATATGTAGCACCCAAAAGAGGTGTCCTACCGAAATGAGAAGAGATGGAAATACGAAAAAGCCAAAATTGCAAGGATGACAGGTTGTCATCTTAATATAAGAGTCATATTAAGATTTTACCTGTAGCAAGTTCCGAGCTCCAACTCTGAGGCTGTCAGCAGGGAAAGGAGAATAAAAGGAGCGCACCTTCCTCTTGTTCATCCACTTTACCAACATATCTGTGGCCTCCTGTGGCTGACTCTGCCGGTCCTGATCCATAAAGGACAAGGAGATTCAATAAAAGACCAAAAAGAAAAATTAAGAAATAGAAAATAGGACCAGTAAAAATTGTCTAGTGAAAAGGTACTGCAAGAAGGATTGGGCAGTATCTTCAATACAATGATATGAATCATTTCTCTTATTTTCCTTTCGTTACCAAAACTTTGGAGATTAAATGACTGACCATGATTATGTCTCCACAGATCATGAGGCTTGCGTGTTTGGTAAAGGAATCAACAAAGTCCACCAGAGCTGGTCGCTGGGTTGGTGGCCCAGTCAGGACCAGGCATTGCGGTCTGAAGAAACACATGAGTGTAAATTCATTACTTTTCTACTTAGTGAGAAGCATGAGATCAACTGCAAGTAAAATTGTATTAGACAAACATTATAGGAAGTTGTCCAGGAATGATATAACTGAGGTTTTCGGTCACTGACCTGTAATTTTTGACATGATCGTTGACACCAGTTAAAGCGACAGAGTATGACAAAGCCATGTTGTATGAACCTGCCTGGACTGATGAACCCCAGTTCACATCTGTGGAAATGAAAACACACATGAGTCAGGTAATATCACACTGACTTGTTAATTTTTTTATATTAGCCAGGCTTGTCTCATCAGAACATGGTTGCATTTAAACATATCTGTTTTGGACTTACTTGGTTTGTTGTAGGTGACGTATATAAACAGGAAAGCCATGACGCTAAGGACGACGAGAGCTGCCCACCAGGTAAAGAGGAACATCAGCAACACAGCGACCGCTGCTGCAAATAAAGCTAGCCATTTATTGTAGTAATGAAACATTGGCCTCCAACCTAAAGGGGGGAAATCGAGAAAATGAGAAATAAATTACTTTTGGGTGAAATATCACATAAACTGATTTCACATAGCCGCACATCTGTCAAAGGGGCAAATCAGTCTGTTTTTAGTCATGTAATGACTTTACACTGGTCACAGTCTGGCTCCTATATATTGTATTTAACATCTTAGAATCTATAAATTGGAATGCAAACGGGACACACACATTAACTTACCGGTCACGTAACGTTATACTGTTTCCATAACCCTAAACTTTAGCCATTGCAGCAGCTGGACAGAAATGCTCAAATGAGTTGTTTTAAAAGAGGTGACTCACCGGGAGCATTTGTGATTGAAGCGTGAAAGCAGCTGAAGTTGATGAGGGCATAGGAACACATGAATAAGTTGGAGTTCAAGGCTGCGATGGTGTTCAGATCACCTGTTATGTAACAGGAGAGAAAGTCATTAAATCAATACACATTGAAAATCAAAAAGCTATCAAGATAGTTCAAAAAAACTATTTTTTTCTCTTTATTGAAATATTTAATCATAGCTAGAACATACATTTAGCATAAAAATGCATTTAAAAACAAATATGGGAATAAATACTTCCACTAACAAAACAGCTACAACATTAGATCACACCCACCATAGATAACGAGGGCCACAGCAATGAGGAAGCAGAGTACATAGGCACGGAGTGGCTCATTGTTTTTCCCATAGCCTTTTCCAAAGAATCCAATGTATGGGTATATTTTGTCTTTGCACAGACACTGTCAGATAAAGCAGAAAGTAAAATGCTATTTAACATGTGCATCATGTTAGATTTGACTCCATTTCTACACATGTTATGTTACTATAGATATGATGCATTCAAAAGCTTGTTTTATTATGATGGTGTCCTTTTGAGAGACAACTTTCACAGTTTGCCAGTATCATAAAAAGCTATAATGATAATAATAATAATAATAATAATATGAACAGTATTTAAAGGTTAATGTATGTCACTGTGGCCATGGTCTGGCAGTTTAACAATTTAAGACATCCTTAAAAACCTTGTTCAACAGCAATGTACAGTACCTCCCGTGAGCCAGACTAAAAGAGATGTAACATCAGGGTTTGGCTGCGGTTTCTCACCTGAAAGATTTTAGGAGCGGAGACGAGGAAACCAAGAGCTGACGACAAGGTGGCTGCAAAGACACCAGCGATGATCAGGTAGTACGAACCTGATAGTAGACCCATTACCTGTTTGGAATAGTCATTCACAATTAGTATTGTTGTCATATTTTATGTAAATGTTTCTGAAACTGTTCAATTTTCCATATGATGATCATACATAACTGTAACAGCAAACAAGTAAAACAGTGAAAAGATTGCTATTTATACATAGTTTTTAACAATGCCTTTGCCCTGCTCAGATTTTTTTCCACAAAGTCACAAAATGATTTACAGCAGGCAGACTCATTTTGATGGGTCACAGATTTCGGTGTCACATTGTAAATGTCTGTGTTTTAGTATCCATTCCAGTTAAAAGTTTTTTTTTATAAATACCTAATTGAATTTTAATCATATTTTAGAAGTTATCTGTTGTAGTTATGGCTGACACTGGGGCAGGACCATCACAGAAAAAGGAAATTAAACAAAAAACAACTAAAAGCTATAGGGAGATTGACAGATGATGGGCGAAACCCGAGTCAGCCTTGGTTGGTCTTTCAACATATGGAGACAATTTTGGGATTTTAAAGGATATAAACCAAATCTATTTACCAACCCTAAATTAGCCCTCTTCCTCCTAGACAGGTATGTAATAGGTATTTTCCTTTTTAAAATATCTTACAATGCTAGACATGGTTGTACGTCAGTAGCCTAATTTTACCTCCTTGCATTTAGTGCGCATTCTTTTTAGTCCGTGTTTGTGTCACCCCCCCCCCCAAAAAAAGAAAGGCCCTACCTTTGAAGTGTTGGCCAGACCAAATTTACAATTCTGGGCCAAGATGCATTTTGTGAAGTTCCAGCCGAAGTTACATCCCAGACCCACACAGTCACTAGTGATGTTTCCACCGATATAGTCACTCATGTTGCCAGAGGCGTCACGCACCACAGAGGCACCTGGGGGAAGATAATGAGGTAAATAATTTCCTTCCATTTTGAGCCCGTCAGTCCTTTCCCGCTAAAGCAGTACATGATACTACCCTTAACATGAGTGATAAATCAGACTCAATGCCTCCTGTCCCTCCACCCAACAAACCACCCTAACTTAAATAATCCCTAGTAGTTCAGATAATTAAAAAAATCAAATCAGAAGCAAATACATATGTCAAATGCCAGGCAGGCTAGCAAAGTGCCTGTTTTATGCATTTATTGTTTCTTTCACTTTCCCACAAGGTATCTCTCAAGGTGTGGAACAGATGATGATTTCCACCTGTGCAGCCTGTAATGCAGATCATTGGTTCCCTCTGTTTTTGAGTTGGCAAATCGGCATTCAAGGCCATTGATAAAATATGCACACCTGAGGAGACTGAACTTTCCAAACTTTCTGCTGGCTGAGATGTGGCTGAGTTGCATCTAAACCTGTATTATTTGGCTGTAAGGTTGAGGACTGTAAGTGAGATTTACATTCAGGGTTAAATTTGTCCTGAAACAAAGGTTTGGAGGTTGGTGCCACTCCTGTATGTTTTGTTAAGCACTTGTTTTAGAGAAGCAGGCTAGGTCTTCTGGTTTGTGTTTTGCTTCAAGAGCTAAAGATGAATTAGGCCTGGATTTGTCATATCGATTTCATTCCTCCACCTTTAGTGAACTTTTTAACTGCATAAAAAAAAAAACTTTAATATTCACTTCACCACTGACTGTGACTCGTTTTAATTATCATTCTATTTTATATATACTATATTATGGTACCATCAAATGAGATCTAACAAAATACTAAATAAAAGCATGTAAAAAGGTTAGCTTACCAGAAGTTACAGAAAGAATTAGATAGGAGAGTGTGGTAACGAGAATGGCCCCTAGGGTTCCTTTGGGGATAGCAGTAGCAGGGTCCTGAAAAGGGAAACCACACAGAAGTCAAAATTTATGTAGTATTTTTTTTTTCAAGAAATATCTTTCTTCCTTCTTCATCATACTTTGAGGTCGCCACAGATGTTGACTCCAGACAGGATACCAGTGGCACCGGGAAAGAAAATAGAAAACATGCGGAAAAAGTTGCCGTCAGGTCCTCTCCAATCTGGTGTCAGGTTCGAAATGAAGATGTCCTCTGGTGACAGGCAACAAAAAAAACAACTTTATAACATATATTTTAAAACTGATTGTATGCTTTAATTAAAGGCTGTAGTTTGTCCTGAGAAGCCTGAACTTACTGTTGTATCCAAAGAGGCCTTTGGACTGTTTCTCTTTAGAGTGCGGGATGAGTGTGCCCACCAAGTAGTCGGCAAACGAAACCAAGAGAATTATAAAGAACAAAATCTGGGTCTGAAGACACAGACACATGGAGAAGAAGGGAAAAAAGGACAATATATGATAAGAACTATAAGGTAGAATGCAAATAAAGTTAGAAGTGTAAGGATTGGCTTACCTTGGACTCCCACTCCATTCCAGCCAATGTAATCATCAGAAGAATAACTAGTGTGATCACGCCCACAATTCGGACGTCATTCAAGTCATCGACAATGATGACATTATAATCCTACATTAATATAACCAAAATATTGACAGATTAGACACCAAGACATATGAAAACATATTCAAGTACATTTTGGATAAAAATATTCGGGCCTTTGCTTATTAAATATGGCTCCTTTTAGAGAGCAAAGTAACAAAATGCTTTAATAACAATAAAAAGGAAACGGGCAATAAAACAGTAAGATGAATCCATCATGCATCTATTTTCTAAGTTCAAGCATAAGTACCCGCATTAGATCCCGGACCACAATTGAAAAGCCAACAGTGTTGAGCGCACAGGCCAGAGCGTTGGCGAAGGAAAAGACCAACCCGATCGGGGCGCCAAGTTCATAACCCAGTGAGCGGGAGATCATGAAATACGTCCCACCTGAAAATGACAGAGACAAAGAAGTCTGTAGTTTTGAACAGGGGCAAATTAAGCAGAAAGCAATAAAATACCTAGTTAAAGATTTACATAGTTATTTATCTATATTTCCTTTGTGTGTGTTTTGTTAGCATTCAAAAGGGAATAGGAAAGGGAATGGGCTCTTAGCCAACGGAGCCAAACCTGCTAACACTAATGCCTCTAGTGTTTTTTTTAAATGTAGAAAACCTGAAGAAACACGTTAGAATATAAGGGAGAGACAGTGGCGTCTACAGTTGATTAGCATTGACTAAAGGAACTCAAGAGGCTTCCCTGACTAAATTGCAGATATGTGGCCTACACATGACTTTTCACCCCCTTTGAGACACAGGAAGTGACTGACCTGAAATCACTCTTCCGTTGGTGGCGATGGCGGAGATGGAGAGGCCAGTTATCGTGGTCACCATGACAGACAACCCAATAATAACCCACATCAACACTAATGAGGAAAATGAAATGAAAAGGAAATTCATGATACTACAGACATAGAAGACATAGACTACTACATTGAAATTGATGTTTTGGTTTCAAGGCCTGTCTCTCTATCTTTGTAAAAGAAAAGTCTATTTCTGCAAATGTTTGCCTCTACATGACCACAGGGATGAACTGTAGATGCATATTTCTTCTCAATCATACAGACTTTGGATATTGTATTACATGGAGATCCAGAAGATATCAAAAACAGCAAGTACAAGGTGAGGCTCTATCAGCAATCTGCATCTGCACGTACTGTTCTCATGCAACATAATGTAAAGGTAAATTGAATAAAGCCCTACATGAGAGGGCAAGAGTGATGCAATGGAGTGCTACAAGCCACTAAACAGAGGAACGAAAGGGACTAATGTATGGTATGGAGGGATGACTGAACTCACCAATGCCTGCCTGAGAAGTGATCACTGTTACACGCAGAAACAGGATGACTCCCCAAATATTCAGCATGCAACGCATCTGTGATGTTCAATAAAAAAGAGCTCAGTAAGATTGTATAGTGTTAACAGAATTGAAATAATTAGTGTATGAAGTCTGTATGTATGCCCAAATACACCCAAGTTTTGCTCACCATGACTCCAATAAACCAGCCAAATCTAGCAGGAGCTTTCTTTGGTGGACCTTTTGGTGCTTCAGGTCCACTGTTAGGCAGACTGCCATCTCCTGAGTCTGTGGTTGGGACCTCCGCTTCCGCCTCCTTCTCCTGAGTAAGATGCAGTTTTTACAAAGAAAAACTATTTTAAATAGCTTAATGATAATGATGGTGGGAATAAGAAATCATTCACAAGTTCGATGATGCAAGGTGCTGTTAGATGTGTTTCCCAAAGACTAAAACAAATGACCTCAAATGCCTTGCGAAGAGCATCAAGGGATGGCCGGCTCCCCTTCTGCTGGTGCAGTGTGCGGGTGTAATGCCCCAGCTGTGGTACCAGGTCTAACGTGCTGTAGACAGAAGATCTCCGCAGCTCCGCCCTCGAGCCGCGGCGCTCTGATGCACTGTTGATGCAAAGGGGTCATTTTAAACAAACAGAAAAAATTTGAGCAAATATTGCAATAAATTACAATATGTAGGTTATTAGTGATTTTCATGAGCTGCAGTTCCTCTACCTTCAGACAGATGTAAAAATACCAAAGCAATGGGCTAAGTATCTATCTGATTTTAGGTAAACTTTCTCAGGACATCATGAAATATAAAAGTTATTAATTACTTTGACTTTACTTACTTTAATTACTTAATGAAAAAAAAAAGAAGAAAAATCAATTTGTAATGTTAGACAACCAGAAATTACTGAAATAACAGCTAACCTACAAATATGTTAAAATTGGACACTAGAAGTTAACAACACAAACCTTGACTCGACGTCCGATATTACGATGGTTGGAGGCATTCCGTGCGTGGAGTACCTGGGCGGTCCTTCGTCACCGGAGAATTGGACGTTGGGGACAGCTCTCGGGTCAGCCCCACCCCGTTTGGATGTAAACTGCCCCATCGGCACGTCTGACTGACTCCTAGTGTGGGAAATGGGAAAAAGGGCTGACAAGATGACAAACGATCTATTTAGAAAAGCTTGTTATTATAAAAATTATTGGCACGTGTCCTAAAAGATCCCACATTTGTCCTCTAACAGTGAACACGTAACTGTTTCCAAGTCATGCAGCCGCACCTGGACCCAACTAATGTGGTTTTAGTTAAATCCTGACCAGAGATCTAGATTGAGTATCAAGTTGCCAACAAGTGCTCTTGGTAACTTGACACTAAAACAGATCGGTAATGAGTTCATACTTTGAGTAAATTAAATAAAAATCAAATAATAATACATGAGAGATAAATTGAATTTTTTAAGTAAGTCAAGCTAAAATTTTGGATGAGTTTTAGAAAAAATAACTAAGAAATGTATTAGCATTGATGAAGGATGAACAGTGAAGGTGCGAGATTAAATGAGTACATGCTTCCCACTCTTTTTCATAAATGTCAAAGAACTGATTGTTTGTTATTTATCTCTGTGCTTTATATTTTATTTCTATTTTTTAACCATCAGTCAATCAACCAAAATATATTGTTCCAAAGGGTTGCATACGTTTTAAACCCTTGACAGTGTCCCCACCGGCCAGTAGTGCTGGCATTATGCAACGTGACCTCACACAAATTGCAACAGGAAATTTTTAAACTGATCTAATCTCTTAAAAATCTCCTGTATAACATATACAAAGTCCTAAGAGATCTAAGTGGTGTAAACTATTGAAAAATGCCAATTATCAATTGCAGCCCATGTTGAGGGGAGACACTATAGGTAAATGGGGAAAATATTTTAATTAACAGATGTCAACATGAAACCTTCTCAGCTGATTATTTACATTAAGACTATGCACTTTTATATTACAATTTTTCTAAACTGGCATGTTTAATTTAGCAAAGACATTATGTAATGAAATATTTGCTAATTGGCATTAAGATGCTTCGGTATTTCCAACATGCATTTAAGTGACTGCCGAGTACAAAATCTTTAAAATTTTGAAATATTTTAAAATCTGTGTTCCAGTATTGAGTGAGAACACTGTAACCAGCAGCCATGAACCTGGCTGCAAAGATAAAGGTTCCGCGTCAGTTTGCGTTTGCTGTTTTTGCCATTGGCTCAAATTATTATTCTAAGTGTCTGACAACCTCATCGGAAGGATCTGTACCAAGTTAGACCGTTTTGTCAAAGAATAAGTTTGTTTAACATGAAACAGCCAAAACTCATCATCACCAAAACCCACAAGACTCCATCTATCAGTCACATCAGACACAAAAACACGGGACAGTAGGGTCTGCTTTGAAATAACCCCTAAGTTACCCTTTGAAATGTTATTTTAGAAACCAAAAAAGTGGAGCACGGGTACGGTTAACAAACACCTTTATTCATAGCTCGTATTTAATAAAATAATGTGCCGTTTGCATGATTAAACATAACAGTTCAGAAAACTTGTAATACAAAAGGATATTGTTCTAATTTACTTAATCAACTGGGAAAGTTTCATGGAGATATCTGTTAGATAAAATATTTCCCCTATTCACATGTAACTTTTGGCATCATTAATTTCAATACTTTTCAATACTTTCCACCTATGAGAACATTTGTCTATTGTTCATTTTGCTATTTAGTAAATAATAAAAAAAAACAAGGCTTAACTTTACTCACACAGGTTCTTATTATTCCAGATGAATAAGCTGTTGCCAATGGATGAATATATTTGACACTGGGACCCTTTGTATTTATATCTTCTCCAAGCTAGCCGACGTTCACGCCCATTTTTCTCCGCTTCCTCCCTCTCGCGGAAACACACCTTATTATTGTGTACACTGAAAGGTATTGAAATAACTTATAAAAGATAATTTGCCTCACCTCATTATTTTACGCCTAAAATTGAGATATTTGAAATAAAGCCAATAACTCAGTTTATTATGAAAAAAGATTGTTTTGGTCTTAAAACCTATTGTTTCACACACTCATTTTTACATTGTTATTTTCGCATATGAGAATAAATATTCAATTTGAGTGGAAATGCAGAATATTTTAACAGTGCAAGTTAACTTTTTTTTTTCATCAATCTATGCTATTATTATTTATTTACATACTTATTATATTTTTTGTTTGCCATATCTAGTTTCTGGTACTCTCTATGAAAATAAATGACAGGAAGCATGGTCTTGCTTTCCACAGCAATGTTTTGCAGTAAACAGAAAAGCAAGTGGGTGATTCCATCATAGCTGAACATATTTTAAATAGTAAAAAAGGAATGTACTATGTACTGTAAACTCAATGTACAACGCTTTGATTTTCTTGGAAGCGCGCGGCAAAAATGCCACAATAATTATAGTTTAGCAAAACAATCGTGCCAAGTGAAAACAGCAAGATAAAAGACTAAAACCGCAAAATGTTCCTATTTAACTTTTAAAACTGTTATCAACGCTAAGATTACATAAACATTAACATTTTTGTAATGTTCTGGGGGCTTCACGCATCATTGACTGGGATTTCTGTTCAAAATGTTGTATTTCCACTTATTCTGGCACTCAAAAGAAATTTTAAAACTGGTGTTGTTCCAAAAAATTGAATAATGCACATTTATAAAATGTCTGGAGTTGAGGCACCAGCTCTTGTGTTGAGTGTTGACTATACACAGCATTGTTTTCCCAATACAGGATAAATATGAAATCCACACTTGAAGAGAAAGAAAATATAACAACTTTAGAAAACAACAAATAGTGATCATTCAGCTGAATCAGAATCAGGAGACGGAAATGAAATCCGTCTCAGGATCACATCTTCAGTAATCTTCCCTCACATAAAATCGGCTGTAAGGAAGTCTGTTAGTAATTTAATCTCTCTCCCCCTCAGGTTGTGATCCTACATTTCCCAGAGTGCCAGTCAACAAACACCGCGGACATATCTCGTGTCAACGTCCCACCACTGCAAACCAAGTGAGTAAATAATAAAAACGCCAGCTGTGAGTAGAGGGTTTTTACTTAGAACAGATGAAATTGAACTCCTCGTTGTCATTCTTTTTGACCCACTTATGTTTTCCTCCTCTGTCCATGGCTCCAGACATGTCACAATCAACATCCGTCTTATGTGAGTCCCAGTTCACGTAGCAGACCACCTCGTCACTGACCTAGAACCAGAAATCCAGGGTGCAGGTGTAGCGCAGTCCCAGCCAGACGCAGGGAGAGTCTGCCATCTTGGAGCTCTCTTGGACCCTCCAAGTCTTCCGAAGACCTTGTTTTAATTGATCAGGATCACATTATCTGTCATGGAAGATGTGGAGAGAGGTTCTGGTTGCGTCTTTAATCCCTTTATGTTCTAGGTTTTGGTTCTGGGTGCAGTTGCAACAATGCTTGTCATTTCAGTCTTAGACAGCGTTTTTGGCCATTGGTGCGGTCTCGTCTTTGTCTTGTCTCGTCTGATGAAATGAACCCTAAAACTTTACACCTTCAATTGCCAGTAATGTACTTGTGTTGAAAGCAAAAGATCGGACCCAAATGCAAAGCTCAGAGGTTTATTGAGGTTAGGGGAGAATAAGGGAGAATAGGTGAGAGGAGGGGGATACCAGGGACCAGAGCGAGATCCCGATGGCTTGGATGGAGAAACAGAGGAAGCTCTGGGGAAAAGGGGAGGCTGAGGACAAGAGGCCGAAGGGGATGCGCTGGAACCTGGGCAGCTGGAGAGTGAGAGAGGGAGAGGCTAGGGGAGCGGAGGCAGAAGGGAGCAGGGAGCCGCGAGGAGGGGACCAGATGGCAAGACCACCTGACTGGAGGTACTGGAGCAAGGTGAAGATGGTGGCAGGGCTGAACCAATGATCAAGGATGGGGAGTGGATCCGGGGTTGAAGTACTGGTCCTGGTTGGAGCTGATGAATATCAGGTAAGTACAGCAGAAGAGATGATGATGAGATTTTGTGGGAGGGGGCGGGGGGGGGGGGGGGGGGGGGGGGGGGGGGGGGGGGGGGGGGGGGGGGGGGGGGGGGGGGACAAAACAGAGGCCAGGCAAACAGGAAAAACGACAGAAAACCAAAGCAGAAAACACAATGGGAAACAAAACAGAAAATCTCACAGCCAGCCAAACCCAACCATCACAATACTGGCAGAAGTTCGCCATTAAAGTACTGTTTATGTACAAAATGCATACAGTTTTTAAAGTTTAAGATATTTTACTTTAAATAGACATACAGTTTCTTACTGTATTATTTGACTGTACAGTAGTATACTGGTATAGTGTTTCCTTCATTTTCCCAAGGTGCATCGGTATTAACAATAAATACCTGCAATCTTTAACATTCACAGACAGTGCTGAAATATTAATAATTTCTCCCAGAATGCATTGCTATTTAAAGTTTGATACTTTATAACATGAAAACAGTAAGATACTGTGAGATTTTAGGTGTACATTTACATCAAAGGACCTATTTTCACCATGTTTTCCACAAAAAGTTATTTATTTAAGTGTTAATAAAGAAATTTGATAAAGTTGGTATGGCAGTATGATAAAAATGGAAAGAATTGTATTGTTGATCATGAATCGTTTTTAGTTTTATTTGCAATACTTTTTGACAATGTTCTATTTGCATTTTTCACTACAAAGAACACTGTGCTTTGCTGTCTTGTCTTCCACTGATTCTCAGAACAAAGAGATGTTCTCTTTTCTTTATTTCCTGTGTTTATATGTTTGTGTGCAATGTGCAAGCCTGTGGACATCTCTGAGGTGGAATTTCCAGAAACACCATGTTTTGGTCATCAGGTCATTGATAGGTCAGGGGCAGGCACAAGATTATTCGGCCAGTCATTAATAATCAAACCTGTTCATTTATGATTCTGTCTGTCTCTCTACAGATTCAAGGAGTGTAGAGAGCTGCATGACAAGGGAAGGTTTTGTCTTAGGATTGTATTCTTTTGAAAGTCAGTAAGCCTGCAACACCTTACTTTAGAGAATGAGAGAGAGAGAGAGAGAGAGAGAGAGAGAGAGAGAGAGAGAGAGAGACCAAACATCTGTGTTTATGGTGCCTTCAATATTGTTGTTTGTCTTAAAGGTTCAGTTAAACGCCCTTCACCATGAGTTGAAATACACCTTCACAAAGACGGGAACAGAAAGTCGGGTTGGCACTGCACAAAGACACATTGTGGTTAAACTGAACGGCCTGCTTGATTGTCTCGTCAATTGAGTGTTCATTAAATGCTCCTGTGTAAATCATCAAAATCTCCAAAATGTGTATTTCTAAAGCCTGGGAAAGGTCTGATCTTCCTGAAAATGTTTAGCAGACATTTAGACCTACATTAAAATGTTTTCCTTTAACTATGTAAATACTGCACATATCCACACTCTTATTTTATTTATATTTCTACTCTGATATTTATATACTTCTTGCAACTGTAACACAGAATTTTGCTTTAGAGATGTATTTCTGAATCGGGTTCTGATAACAGAAAGAGAGAAAAAGAGAAGCAGAGCTTTAACTTGTAATGGTTAAAAGTGACTTTTGATGTCCCCGTTTGTAGGGTCGGTACAGCGCAGTGCAGCATGCTAGTTAAATATGAATGTCACAGCAAAGGGTCTGAATACTTCTGACAATGTGATATTTCATTTTTTCTTTATTAATACATTTGCAAAAAAGTCTACATTCCTGCTTTTTTCTATCAAGATGGAGTTCTGAGTGTACATTAATGAGAAATAAAATTTTGGAAAATGACTGCAGTGAAAAAAAGAGTGAAAAATTGAAAGGGGTCTGAATACTTTCTGTACCCACTGTACATAACAAAACACCCGGTCACGTTGGTTTCTACCAATCTGCTTGATTGAAGGGCTTTATTTAAAATGAGGGCTTTCTGCCCTCGAGGGGTGAGTCTGGAGAGTGTCCACTTGCTGAAAGGTTGTACACAGAGAGTTATTGAAAGAGAGAATCTTTTGCTTGTGGTATTTAAATTAAGAAACCTGTGGGCTCATTTTTGTTTTGTGTTGTTGGGGAAGTTTTTGTTGTCAGTGTGCCGGATGAGGTTTTTCTTTTGCATTGTAAATAAATCTGCACTTTTCACCGCGATCCCCGCTGTTTGCTGTGTGTTCACCCCATCAGCACCCAACCTCAGTGTGTCCTTGTCGCCACCATCCTGTGTGGACGTGGGCAGCAAGGCACGTTTATTACAAGTGGTAATTTTTTTTTTTTCGCTTCAAATTGTAAATCATATTTGAAAATAATTGTTCTTAATTAAACTACGTCTTTGCTAATCACTCAATAAAGCCATGCCTCATCTCCATCATAACACACAGATCTTTTGTGATTCTCCCTCGAGTAATGAACTAGGAACTTGTATTTCAAATAACAAAAGACAATGTATCACAGTATCATATGGGGCATGTAAAAGAAGATACTACATTTTATTGTCCCTACACACATGCACAATTAGATTAAAAGCAACTCCTTTTCCAATGCCAACATTAACGTCAGATAAATATAACATGGAATAAAATAAGTGTAAGGGGCACAGTTATGAGATGCAATACACATATATATAAAAGGTTTTATATACAGTGTGATATGCAGTGTGGTTTATTGCACATTATTTGAATATTGCCCAATAGTGGTAATCGTATTCAATGAGTAATAGATATTTGACAATAAGACAAATGCTGTTGCACAGTATATAGATATTGCACAGTAATGGTATTGCACAGTAATTTCAATAGTATTACATATTAAATATAGCACAGTAGGTGGGTAGAAGAAAGTCCAGGGATTGGGGGCTTAGATAGGGAAGTCAGTGCATGTGTGAGTTCAAAGTGGTTATGGCTTTTGGGAAAAAACTGTTAGTGAATCTGTTAGTCCTTGTTCGGATGCACCTGTAGCGCCTCCCTGAGGGAAACAGGTGTCAGCTGTCCTTGGTGATGTTTTTTGCTCATGGGAGGTGTAAATGTCCACATACCATACCATTTCATACCATGTGTCCCTGGTGGTGAGCTTCATGGACAACATGTCACCCCAAAGACTAAAAGCAAACATGCTCTCATTTCTGGGGATGAAAAAATACAGCAGACACGGGATGTGTGTTTAAGCTGCTAAGGAAAAGGTCCTACATGCAGCCACAGTGCGGTCTTGCTCCTCTAACTGTGCAATGGACTTCCTACACATTTAAGAAAACAAAGGGGTAATCAGTCAAGTAACTGGGACCCAGTGGTCACCTTCAGGAATAACTGCTGTAACTCATTCGTTAGATAGATACACTGTATGCTACCAAAACAACAACAGTAGAGAAGAAGTAAAACACCATCACTATATACGCATAAACTATTGTGCCTGTGCCTGCAGATAGCAATATACATATTTTGTAAAATCAGCTGAACAAAGGGTTAAAGTTGAAAAGCTGCATGTCCCTACAGGTCAGGTTGAAGGACAGAACTTTACTAGAGGTTGACCAAAACCATAACAATAGGCCCAATATGGGTTGATGCAGAGCCTAATGTTCTGTTTTCTATTCAAAGTGCAATTAATGCAACTACAGGATAAAGTCTAAATAGGGAGGCCGGCAATGTGTCCACAGGGGCAAGCTAAGTTAATTTCCATAGAAAAACCCTGTGCATGGCTCCGATCTCTGTTCTTCCCACTTGAGAGCAGTATATTTCCTTCATAAAGAGGCAGCCATACAAGTCCACAGAGCAACATAAAGACCACTCTCAGGTCAGAGTGGCTCTGTTAAATGCAAACTGTGTTCCTCTCCACCGCCAATAATCACACCAACATGTCAGAAATATTATCCAGGCCACCAAAGGAAAAGTGTTTTTAAGTATCATGATAAGACAACTCTATGGTTAGGTGTAGGGAAAGTAGGATTTTGGTTCAAATAACTACTTAAGTTAATCCAATTTGTAGTTTATCAGTTTATTCAGCAATTATTTGTTTATATTCAAGTTGGTATGCACCAATTTTACATAATGTCACCAGCACCAGATATTCACCAAAACTTGATAAAAATAAAATGTTTCCTGTTGAATACTGGGAAGCGAAATTGAACCTCTATACTGTAGATTGGTGTATTTACTCCTTTTCCTGCCATAAATATAAGTGAAAACTAAACATTTAACAACCTCAGAAAATAACACTTAGTTATCATTTAGGCAAATCCGGAGACCACATCCTCAGTAGTCCCTCAATTTAAAATCTGCTGTTAGAAAGTCTGTTAGGTATTTCATATCTCACCCTCTTAGGTTGTGATTTCTACATTTGCCAGACTGCCAGTCACTAGTGTCAACGTCACACCACTGCAAAGTGAGAAAAATAATAAACGTTTTTACTTAGAACAGATCAAATTAAACTCCTCATTGTAAATCGTTTTAAACCACCTCCTCTGTCCATGGCTCCAGACATGTAACAATCATCATCCGTCTTATGCAAGTCCCAGTTCTTATAGCAGTTCAACTCGTCACTGACCCAGAACCACAACTGCAAGGTGCAGGAGTAGGGCAGTCCCAGCCGGACGTAGGGACTGTCTGTCTTCTTGGCTCTCTCTTGGACCCATCTCTGCTGGTCCGGGTTGGTGTTGGAGACCAGGTCACGGTGGTTCTCTGCAGTATTATAGGACATTCTACAGGGTGTTATTCTAATTGATCAGGATCACTTTTCACCAATATAAGGCGTCTGCCCACAAGATAATGTCTGGGTGTGTCATGTATCACTTTATTCCCCAGGTTGTGTTCCAGCTGGGTAGCGTTTTTGCTTTTACCAGCAGCTTTTGGGCGCGGACTAAGATTAGAAGATACAGTAGTCTCACTTTGCCAAACCTTCCTGTACAGCACTGTCCACACAGGACTCTGGCATAGGAGAAAATGTGCTCTTTTTAATTTGCATTTTTAAACCAATCACAATCATCTTGGGCGGCACTAAGCACCGGAAACAATAATTAAGCTGCTGTAAAATAGCCTTGTGTTTTTGTTGCTGCTATTCTGTAAATTCCACTTATTTTCAAATTATAGTTATAGTTATTTTATCATGTGTTTTAACCCTTTAATATTAGGTTTCTTTGGCTTGATTTAGTGTCCATCCGTGTTACATTACAAGTCGTTTAGCTGATGCTTTTATCCAAAGCAACTTACAGTTGCTACATAGCATGTCAGAGGTTGCACGTTGGTTGATATATCACAGCAGGATTCAATCCCAGGTCTCCCACACCAAAGGCATGTTTCATATCCACCGTGCCATCACCACCCTCATTTAAGACCCCTATTTAAGACCATTAAGACCACTTATTGATTCACTGGCAGTAGAAAGTGAGCACGTTCTCCTGGTTTCCTCGTATCAGCACCACAGGGCAGTGGAGGCCATAGGTCAGAGTGTCCAGCCAGGCCATGTACAGAGCACTGGTGCAGTCGCTGTGTGGCACTGGAAGGCTCCTGGAAAAAGCATATTGACATGAACATAACAAAACTGCATGACAAGAACAGAGACTGCTCTTACTTGACTTATGGGGAAAATATCTACAGTCAAATTTGTGGATGCTGTGGTTTGCAACAAACCCAAAGAGACCTGAATTATAAATTATACTGCTGTGGAATTAGCCATGCTCTGGTGGGTGTTTGTGCATAGTGTTTGATCCTTTTGGACGTCCACAGACATCTAATATAGGTTTATAATGGCTAAATATATTTAATAAAATAAAAAAAGACCTGTATGTATTTTTTACCTACTATATGGAATATATCTTTATTATTTAGACTAAACTAGAATGGAACTTAATCAAGACCAGTCACAGTTCCATAGTTTTTAGCTGTGTTGTATTCAGACACTTTTGTCTCAATAATACAAAAAAATATGGTTGTGGTTGGATTATATTACACACAGTTGGGCCCCTTGGTTACAATCAAGATAAATCTTAATGATTCAGCATTTTTACACTTAGCATATGAACATTTATTTAATGGTTTAAACTCACTATAATGTAGGGTTAAAAGCACAAATAATTGTTTATTAACATACTTTGCAACCACTTTAACTCCTACTAAAGGCAACCAGTGGACGCTTGTTAAAAACAGGCTAATGAATGGCAACAATGTAAAACACAGCTAGTTCATGTGAGAAGTTACATTTTATTAACAAATGCTGTACATTGATAAAGACTTTAAATGTCTTCATGTACAGTATGCGTCTACTTTTTAGTTCACTTTAATCACTACTTCTGTCTCTTAGAGAGACAGCCCATCTTCTCCAACTAAGGCAGAGGTGCAGGGTCTCACGGGGAAACTGCCTTGCTGTAATATTTCCATTAACCTGAAGTGATAATGTAAACAGTGTACTCACACAAACACGAGAGCAGCCCGTTTTGAATTCTTTCGGATGATTTCATTTAGTCTCACTTTTGTCTCAGACTGGGAAGAAAGACATTTGACCAAGTTTATTGACAGTGAATGGAATTAACATGGACAGCATGTTGTTTGACATGAATTATGTTATCTCTCTCTGTCACACACACGCACCTTAAGTTTGAAGGCCTCAAACTCTCTGTCCGATATTTTCCATGGGACATTTTGAGCCACTGAGACACCTTCCTGCGGTTCATCATACAGCCTGAAGGGGGCAACACTGTCGAAAAACCTATCAAGGCTTAAAAGCAGCAAGAAGAAAGAAAAAAAAGACAGAAGTGTGTGGTGAAGGACATAGAAAAACAGTGTCTTGGTCATTGAAGGTCCAAGGACCTCTTAAAGCTATAGCGCGCAACTACTTTATCATAATGAACGTCTTTACATTCAAGCCATTGCCAGATGAGTTGATACACACAGTAAGCAGTTATGATGGGCAAACACGAGCCCCCTCAGGCTTGGACCCCCAATGAAAAACAGAGCAATTTCAGTAGAGTTCCCAGCTCCGGTGGTACTGGGAACCACATTGCATTGCATAGGCGGGTTCTTAGCCCCTTCGGACTTTGACCCCTAATAATCTTTGCGATTCTAATAGGGGTTTTCATTATGGCTATGTTTAAAAAATGATGTTGTCCGGTGACTTTCGCGTGCAGCGGCTTGAGTGGTACGTTTTAAGTCTCCACTGAGAAAGCAAATCAGCAGGGTACAGCTTTGGAGACAAAGAGGACATCAAATCTACAAGAAAATGACCTTCTCTGACGAGTCCATCATGTTTTCTTTAATCCTCTTTGTCCTCCTTGATTTGACTAGATGAAAGCCACTAGCAACCACATGGAGGGGGGTGGAGGTGGTGCAAGATCACCGAAGACTTGTGTTGTGTGAATTTTTGTCGTTACTTAGGAATTTCTCATGGGGGCAAACGCCAAGCACGCACTATAGCTTTAACATTTGCCCAAATACTAAATGTTGCTATACCTAAACAATGAACATGATAGCCTGTTATTATAGACAGATCTGATTTCTGATTTCAGAGTGTGTGGTGACAGTAAATGCAGAGACATACTTCTTGGTCTGTGGACGCCTCTCGCAGTCTGTCAGGACTCTAACGTCTTTAAAATCCAAACGAAACCGTTTCAGAAGAGCAAGCATCCTAAAAGAAACAACAGTTACTGGCTCAGTACATCAGTTTCCTCAGACAATAATGCATTACCAAAGCGCATTGTAAACGATAACAGTAACGGTAAACGTGTCCATGAAACCGGAAATTCAAAGATTTTTTTCTGTATGGGGAGTATGGGGTGAGGGGGTCCCTTCTCTGGATCATCCAATCTCTGTATGCCCGGAGCAAGAGGTCAAGGGTTAGTGAGGGCGGTAGTGCATTTGCCTAACAGCACCATTGTGACGAAAAGAGAGCTGAGCCAGAAGGCAAGCTCTCAATCTACTGGTCCATTTTTGTTCCTACACCTCTCTTATGCTCATGAAGGCTGGGTCATGAACAAAAGAACAAGATCCCGGGTACAAGCGGCCAAAATGGGTTTCCTCAGGAGGGTGGCTGGCATCTCCCTTAAAAATAGGGTGAGAAACTCAGTCGTCCGTGAGGAACTCGGAGTAGAGCCGCTGCTCCTTTGCACCGAAAGGAGTCAGCATGGGGAAAACAGCTAATAACTATATGTTTGCATTCTGACCAAATTCCTTCTTACTTTTCCAACATCACTTGAATGAACATGGACTATTAATGTACAGTATAATTTCAAATTGGTGCATTGACAATTAATTCTGTAGAATGTAGAGGGGCAGGACCAAGACCTTTTTTATTTAACCGTTCTTGATGTGCACCAGGAAGGGAAGCTATCCTGTGCTCACTAAAGTGAGTTTAAGAAGTTTACTTATCCCAGAGGTAAAGTAGAGGATACATACTCTTTGCGGCTTTCCTCCTTGTTTAGTTGCTCTCCTACGATGAAAACTCTGACTCTACATCGGCTCCAGCGTTTCCTCCTGGAGATCAGGTAAGGCACCAGCAGAGTCAGACCTTAAAAGAGAAGAAAGAATTACAGAATAAGAAAGATGATCTATGAAAAATGTATACTTTTTTGCATGCCTCTGTATCCAGCCCAAACTGTCAGACATAGAGATGGCTCCATGGCCGCGGTAACTAGGGGCGTGAAGCAGCACACTTTATATAGAGAGTTTGGCCAACTAGTGAATTGAATGTTCTGAGCTATCCTGTTATCCCATTGGTTCCGAGGTGGTCACGTCTTTCGTGGACTCCATGTTGAGTACCAACATTCATCTGATTCTCATTGACATAGTGCCGAGAGTAGTGGAAACATTTTATAAATTATTTTTAAAATGACTATAAGCAAAACTACTACAACCATACTTAAAAAAACATTTATTTTTTAGTAAATTGATTATTAATATAAACCTAATAATATAATAATATTAATATAAACCTTTTTCAGCATTCTCAGTTCCAATTACATTCCTGTGGCTCTGGGCGGCTCCTCCTTGTGTCTAACAACCATTGTTGAACTAAAACTACCCTACTATTCCCTGACCATTTGTGTCCTCCACAGTGATCATGGGGATACCACCCCTTAAGACACCCAAGACCCGGAGATCACAGCTCCAAGCTTCAGCAATGTAAGTTTTGATCATTAGTTCCCACTCCGGTTCAATGCCCTCAACCTCTAGAGGGATGCCAGAAAAGTTCCCCCGGCAGTGTGAGTTGAAGATCTATCAGAAAGGGCCTCATTCAGAAGTCCCCAGTTCACACGTATAATTATTATATTAATTATCACAGATTACCAACAAGTCATTTGCATAAAACTAGTGTATTGGAATGGTTTCGTCAGTTCTAACCTCCATCGTCTGCTATCCAGTAGATGTCGATGGTTTTCTTCCCCTGATCATCCTGAAACACTGTCTCATTACTATCGCCTTTAACGGTCACATCGTCAGCTGGAACTGCAAAAGAAAGAAGAGGGTTAATTACTAGTTATAATTAGTAGTCTGGAGTAGTATTATGAAGCAAAAATGCACACTAAGGTATCCAAATATAAAAAAATACTGTAATATAGTTACAAAGTGGTGGTGCTTTTAGCTCTGTTTTTGTTTTTTACCAACTCCTCGGAGAAATGTCTTGCTTCTTAGCTAATACATGCTACCATACAATGTTCACCAGCTTGTACACTCAGGTGTACAGTGGATTTTTAGAGCTTTTTCACTTAAAACCGCTGGCCGCTGCAGCCAAAAATGACATTATGAGAGCTTTGGGAGTGAACCCAGTAAAGACAGCTAAAATGAGCTCAAACTCTCTAAAAAGCACTGTAAAGCTGCGAAAGCAGGGTTGGGCGAGTTTCTAAGGAATTGTAATATTTTACTCTTTATTTATTAGTCCTTAAAAAGTAATCCTATTACTTTACTTATTAAAATGTATGAAAAGTCAATTGTAATGTTAACTCAGTATCAAAAGTAATTAGTTACTCTTATATACTACACTGTACTCGTTATATAACTAGTACCTGCCAGCACCTTCAAACCTCATTCTACTTTATTGGTACAATAATTAACCTAACAGGAGGTCTCAACAATCAGCCAAACTGCATATCCGCAGACATTCTCCATTCAGGACGTTATTGTATGTTTTTAAGACTATCACACATTCACATAGGCCTACTAATTTTTTTTTGGGAGTTTCACAAGGCTTACAGTACATTTTGAGAAGGACCTGGTGACGCAAATTACCATAAGCATTCGCTCTGCCTTTGTGCCCAAGGTGAGACTCCCACTCTGATCAAAGCTTTTTATTCTATGACAACACTGCCAGCTGTTCAAGCAGTATTCCTCTTTGTGTCATCATTTGTTGAGCTTTTTGGTTAGTAGCCAACGTGAAGTGAGCGGACCTGGCCCTGAACTGCCACAAGCTAAATTACGAAAAGCGAACATGTCACGTCATAAGAAAGCCTACCGTTGAAAAAATACATTCATCACATTCTGGTAAAGCAGTGTTGTTGGATTAGTAACTATAACAATATTACTGTTTTAAGTGTTTTTAGTGTAATTCCTTCCACTACTCATTACCGTGGAGAGTAATACTATAACAGTAATATATTACTGCGTAACGCATCACTGCCCAACACTGGCGGGGAACAACCAATTCCGGAGAAAATTCTCTGTAGGTTCATCCAACGAGGGACCGCTTTCATGGTTTTCTATTTGAGTTACAGTAAATTGTGGATTGTTTAGGATTTCATGGTACAGATTATAATTTAGGAGTGGAATACAAAGTCAATACAATGTCCTCAAAATACTGTATTCTAATGTATATGTGTGCTCACTGGGTTCCCCCTCAGAAGATTGCTGGTCCCGTTTTTCAGCAGATTCATCAGGCTCAAACGCCTGGTTCACTGGAAGACAGACATTGCATCATTAACCATTTTGTTTTCAGTATCATACCAATATGTCATGTTGTAGGAAATAACACAGATAAAATAAAGACATAAGGATTATAAAGTCTGGATTTCTTACCTTCAAAATTAAACTGGTCAGACACATCCAGTCCGTCCATCATCCTCAAGATACAGAGACAGTAGTTGGAGTCGAAGGTATCACTAGAGAAAAGAAAAGAAGTATTTAAAGTAGAAATTTTGTCAGCAACTACTTCTTAAAATGTGCAATTTCTCCTCAGGTTATAGAGAGCTGTTTAATCCTTCAATGACAGTAAAGCGACAACACAGCTTTTATATTCTTTTGTTCAACTACACTCACTTTATTGTGTTGACATAATCTTCAATGCTTTCAGGAGAACTGTCCTCCCAGTCTGACTTGAAGCCCAGGACCAGAGTGTTGGGCTTCAGCTTGCCAAGACCAGAAGCCTTAAGAAAATGTCAAAAAAGAAGATAAATTGTATTGAAATTTTCATAAAATACAATTCACAATCATAATGTAGGTAGAAATATTGTACTATGGGAGTAACAGGACCTAAATGTTCTATTAAAAGTTATATTTAGAACCCAATAGATGACTCCTACTCTAATGACAAAAGATGCAAATACAAAAGGAGCCAAAATTGCGAGGATAAAAAAGTATACATTTTCTCTAACATGTCATCCTAAAACCAAACAGATTAATCCCTAGCAAATGTTCTCAATACAATTGAAGTTGTAGTTCCCACAGATCCCACAATTCACATGCAGATGTTTTACCTGTAGCAAGTTCCGAGCTCCAACTCTGAGGCTGCCAGCAGGGAAAGGAGAATAAAAGGAGTGCACCTTCCTCTTGTTCATCCACTTTACCAACCGATCTGTGGCCTCCTGTGGCCGAGTCTTCTTGTCCTGATCCATAAAGGACAAGGAGATTCAATAAATGACATAAAAGCAAAATTAAACATTGAACACGACCAGTATTTTTCTTCTACAAGTTTATGATTCATCTTTCATATTTTCCTTTCGGAAACAAAATTGTGCAGATTAAATGACTGACCATGATTATGTCTCCGCAGATCATGAGGCTTGCGTGTTTGGTAAAGGAGTTAACGAAGTCCACCAGGGCTGGTCGCTGGGTTGGTGGCCCAGTCAGGACTAAACATTGTGGTCTGAAGGAACACATTAACTTTTAACACACTACTTTTCTAATCACTGAGAATTCTGAGATCTTTGTAGTTAAGCATGAATTAGACAAATGCGAAGACATAAGAGAATTCAATATGCTGATTAGGAATAATGATGCATGATATACCTAAAGTTTTTGACATGATCCTCTACACAAGCTAGTGCAACAGAGGCTGACAGAGCAATGTTGTATGAACCGGCCTGGATTGATGTACCCCAGTTCAGGTCTGTGGACATCAAGACACACATATGTGAGGTAAAATCTCATTGTTGTGACTTATTGTGTTCCATTTAGTAATATAAACCGGGCTATTTTTTAGAACATAGTTGCTTTTCAAAGAACATTCTCTCTTTTGTACTTACTTGGCTTCTTATAGTAGATGTATAGCCACAGGAGGATGAAGATGATCAGAGTGACAAGACCAGCCCACCAGCTAAATATGAACATCAGGACAAAAGAGACCACTGCTCCGAATAAAGATACCCATTTATCGTAGTAAATAAACTGCGGCCTCCAACCTAAAAAGGGATGACAATAACAAAAAGAAACGACACATGACCACACCTCTACCCATTATGGCAGCCAGAGGGCAAATGTCTGTTTGTAGTCTTGACTTTGCATTGGTCCCAGTCTGGCTCCTATATCTCCTGACAATCCCTTGGTTGTTTCAACATAATCCACACATTGAAGAACCTCAAACCCAAGGATTAGCTAAAGTAAATTAAAAGAAATTCACAAATTAACTATCATATATAGTAGGGGTGGACAATTCAGAAAATGTCATGATTCAATTCCGATTTATAGGCCCACGATTCATTTCAATATCAATTTTCAAATAGAAAACAATTCTGGATTAAAAAAACGACTTACAGTATGTAAATGAAGTTACTTTCCTGTGTATGCATGTAGTATTATATTATATATATATATATATATATATATATATATATATATATAAAATCCAGGCAAAGGAGAAACAAATGGCATTTTGCAAGGTCTGCCGTACAAAGATTTAGGACACAACCACAATGTTGTATTTCGGCAACAGCAATGTAAAGTAAGCCGTTCTCTTTCCCCCTGAAACACCTATCCCATACATTACAGTAGTAGTAAGCAAACTATCAGCAATCCAGACAGGACATGTTTAGCTTCATATATTAGAATAAAGTATAATTGATATATGGCCAAGCCTTGAGATTCCTAAAACCTTAGTGTACTAGCTCCATGTAGCTCTGGTGTTCTGCCAAAGGTTTTGACAGTAGCCTCATTTGATTGATAATCTAATTTTTCCAATTTGTGCTGATACAGGGTTCACCCACCACACATAGCATGTAGCAACGGCTCCTAAGAGTTGGTATGCAACGCACATACAGACGTATGTTTGCGAATAAAACTAGGCACACACATGATAAATACATACACACACAACACAAACTACTCTCTTTCTCCAACACATACACATACACACACACACAGCAAGTATGTGAATGAGGCTATAAGCACACACACATAATTCATGAAATGAATTGAATTACTACAATTTCTTAATTTGACGCCATGGTTGAGGCATATTGAACAAATATGTACAGTATGTTGATTTATTGTTGGCCTAATATCCGTTTTAGGCTTAGTTTAGTTTTAGGCTAGGTATTTTTCTATTTGTATACATTTGAACTGTTGTATTTTAATGTATTTGGCTTGGCAAATGTCATTTGAATATTGAGTAGGAAAAAATGCAAAATAAAGTAGTAAATCAACTCAGAGATCAAGGTTAGACTCAGAGTTTCTTAACCTCCTTCCTGAAACAGAGGAGGCCACAGTTTGATTTGGGTTTTCTTTTAGCTTTGAACACAATGTTTCCGTAACCCTAAACCTTAGCCATAGCACTGGACAGAAAGAAAAGCTCAAATGAGTCGTTTTAAAAAGCAATTACAAACAAGTAACTCACCTGGAGAGTTTGTGAATGAAGCGTGAAAGCAGCTAAAGTTGATGATGGTGTAGACAGCCATGAATAAGCTTGAGTTCAACATTGCAATGATGTTCAGGTCACCTGTAAACATACAACAGAGAATAAACAATCATCAACAATAAATCCAGAGCTATCAGGATAATTACAAAGTGCAGCATTAGATCACACCCACCAATGAGAGTAAAGGCCACAGCAATGATGAAGGACAGCAAATAGGCCCGGAGTGGCTCATCATTTTTCCCATAGCCCTTGCCAAAGACTCCAATGTATGGGTATATGTTGTCTCTGCACAGACACTGGCAGATAAAGCAGAGAGTAGAAATGTATTATGTGCATCATGTTAAATTTGGCTAAATCTATAAACAAGTTAGTATAGATATGAAGCATTTAATAACTTTTACAAACGTACACTTTTTTTAATTATGATGCTGGTTCTTTTAAAGGACAACTTTTACAGTTTTGACAGTATCATATAAAGCAAAAATAATAATTTTAGTAATGTCTCAGATTCGACTATTGTCCTTTCTGTCATTGTGGTCATCGTCTGGCAGTTCAATAATTTAATACATCCTTGTGTCTTAATTTATCACAAAGCTTTATCCTAGCAATGCACATCTGCGAGCCAGAAAAAAAATAGATGTCACAGGCATATTAACATCAGAGTTTGGCTGTTGTTTGTCACCTGAAATATTTTAGGAGCGGAGACGAGGTAGCCAAGGGAAGACGACAAGGTGGCTGCAAAGGAACCAACGTTGACGAGGTAGTACCAAGCTGATAGTTGGCCCATTACCTATTTGGAATAGTCATAAAGATGTTTACATTACATGCATTACATTTCCATAGCCACAATAATGTTTATATAAAGAAATCTCCTGCTACCTATTACCTGATATTCAAATAGGCTTTTCTTGTGTTACAGAACAATTACACAAACTACCAGAAGTGTTTCCAGGTAAGAAGTCAGTACAGTTTTATATTGAAAAAAGGGACATAAAGGTTGGATGTGTTTCAGCCTTATAATCTGGTAACAAGAATATTCTGCAAGAAATTTTGACAGTGTTTCTTCTACTTGGCGCACATCTCAATAACACTGGCTAACAGTAGATCTGCTGTTTGACATATCCTGAAAAGAGACGGCAACATGGCCTACAGTAAAGAGTCTCCATGATAGGAGGAGGAGTTTGTTTTTAATTGTTTTGTTCAGGCAAATGTGCCCCATTAAAGTGGATAGATTCAAATTTGATACAAATTCATACATTTTCAACTGCTATTTACTCATTCACAAAGAAACTCCATTCCAACTTTCAAATGCTACACATCTTTCAAGCATTCAGGATGGTGTTCAACTTTCAAATCTTATTAATATGTTTTAAAATATTTAACCTCGTTTGAGGCTTTAAAAGAATGCCATTCTGATATTTTTACGTTAGTCTGTATTGAATAATTTTCCAGACTGCAGGACCCAACTGACAGAGTGAGGAGCAGACCATGCAAATTTCTTTTTTGTAATATAAAGTGTTACCTAACTTACAGTGCGAGACGTGGTTGTCTGTCAGTAGCCTAAAGTTACATGCAATTAACCAGTTTTTATTTCTTTTCAGTCTTTGTTTGCCTACTGTTAACTTACTTTCCCCCTGTTCTTGTGTAAAGGCTCCTTGGGTTACGTTGCTACAACAAACTCTTGCCCATACTTTGGCTTGTGACACAGTGACACCCATTTTAGCTGAGGATACATCCAAAGCAGGCTGTACTTATAAACTTAAGTTCCACGTAGCCACTTTAAGTAAAACTGGCTCATTTTACAAACCCAGTAAATTTGGGTAAATCATTTGGATATCATATTTTTATTCCATGACGGGCAGAAGGATTGAGGGGTACCTCTTGAGTGTTGGCCAGACCATCATGACAAGACTGTGACACGATGCACTCTGTGAAGTTCCAGCCGAACTGACATCCCTGACCCAGACAGTCACCAGTCATATTTGCAGTCATAATGTCAGTTATATTACCGGAGGCATCCTGCACCACACACGATGCTGGAGGAAGATAAAGATGTGAATATTTTTCTACAATTTGAGCCCATCAACCCTCTCGAGCTCATGCAGATCACTGCCTTCTGTCCCATCACCCAGTCTAACCTAATCTCTTAAACAATCCCTACTAGGTAATCAAATGAGAAGCAAATACATGGTGGGACACTGTTATACCAAAAAGCATTGCTCAACAAAATTTGCTTGACCTTTGACAGTTACATTATCAAAAAAGTATGTTAAAAAAAAGAGTCATACTGTCATTAAGGTCGGATTTTCTCACAAATAAATTAATGAAAATGATATGCTTGTGTGTGAGTGACAGTCGGCCACCGATCTTGTTAATGTTATGGGTGATGCAGAGAACCTAAGCAAGAACACTGGATAGATTTGTTGTGTTCCCAGGAAACTTCCCCCTGCAGTCCATTAAAGAGGGCTTTTATAAAATAGAAGGTAAAGAACATTAGTGGACTACTTCATCCATACATTATCAAGACCCCATAATGTTTAATATTGTCATAAGTCATTCCACAGCATCAACATTTCAATTATGCTTATAAGGATCAAAGCCAGAGGGGGCTGGAATCCCATGTAAGCAAGGCAATGCGGATTCCAGTACCAGCGGTGGTGGCAACCCTAATTTTATGACATTTAAGCTTTTTTTAAATTTCCATAGCTAACTCTAAACCTAACCCATAGCTAAAAGTGTCGCTGCAGCCGATTGCCGAATTTTGAGGACTGGCAACAGAATTTGCGAGACCTCGTAGGTTCTCGAGACTTCAGCTGTCAGTCATGGCCACAGCCTTTCCGCAACAAATCCGGACCTGGTAGTTGTTGACGGACGGCGGAGCACGCAGCCGACAGGCACCATTCTCCTCCACCTTTTGTTAACTTTTTGATTACATTAAAAATAAAAATAAACACTTTGTTACTTCCACACTGATGCTGTCGATCATTTTAGATGTTGGGTTACTGTCCCCGGTACCACCATGTGGGATGTAATAAAAGCATGTTAAATCATTAGCTTACCAGCAGTTATAGAAATAGCTAGATAGGAGATTGTAGTCCAGAAAATAGCCAGTAAGGTGCCTTTGGGGACAGCAACATTAGGGTCCTGCATTAGGAAATCACACCGAAGTCAACATTCATGTAGTTTGTTTATAATCGATGTGATGTTAGAAGTATCTCTCCGCCTTTTTCATCATCATACTTTGAGGTCTCCACAGATGTTAACTCCATACAGGATGCCGGAGACAGCAGGGAAGAAAAGGCCAAACATCTGGAAAAAGTTGCCATCAGGTCCTCTCCAATTTGGGGCCAGATTCGCTATGAAGATCTTACCTGGTGATAGGCAACAACAAAAACACTGTATTGTCTGCTGAAAAACGAATGCATATTTTAAACCTGATGATAATATGCTGTAATAAAAGGCTTTAATTTGTCCTGAGAAGCCTGAACTCACTGTTGTATCCAAAGATGCCTTTGGACTGTTTCTCTATAGAGGGTGGGATGATTGTTCCCACCAAGTAGTTGGCAAATGAGGACATGAGAGCTATAAAGAAAACAACCTGGGCCTGAGAGACCAAGAAAAATGATTGAGAAGAAAAAAGGAAATAAATTTGATTAAAAGTAAAAGGTAGTGAGCAAATAACGTGTGGGAGGATGTGCTCACCTTGGTCTCCCACTCCATTCCAGCCAATGAAATGAGGAGAAGAAAAACAAGTGTAATCACGCCCACGATACGGATGTCATTCAATCGATCGACCATGATGATACCAGACGCCTACAATAATATAATCAAATTATTCACACTTGAGAAAAACTAAATATATAAATGTATATGTAAGTACATTTCAGGTAAACATCATCGGGGCCTTTGCTTAACAATTTTTTAACGTTTCGAGGATGAATTTACCGTCATGTTGATATACATCTCATGAATACAAATTTATTCAGTTCAGGTTTTTAAATTCTATTTGACAGTTTATCAAGAATTCTTGCCGATTAACTATATTCCCAAAGGTTTTGGAAAACAAACTATTATGCATCTATCTTAGAGGCATATTAAGAAGCATATTAACTACCTGCAGCAGTTGCTGGACCACCTCTGCAAAGCCAACGGCGTTAAGCGCACTGGCCTGAGAGTTGGCGAAGGAAAAGATTACCCCAATTGGGGCACCAACTTCAGGACCCAGAGAGCGGGACATCAGGAAATACGGCCCACCTGAAAATTATATGGAACAGAGACAAGGTTGTTATCATAGAAGACCAAAGATCTGTAGCTTTGATTGTAAATTAAGCAATAAGTCATGCTTTATAAAGTTATGCCTTTTACATTTATATTATATCTATGTTTCCTATATTCCTTGAGTGTAATTTCTTTAGCATTCATCATCAAAGTGACTGGATTCTAGTCACCAAAGATAACCCAATTAACACTATTGGCTCCAGTGCAACATATTCAAGGTAGAAACCCTGAGGAAACATTTTAGAATATGAAAGAGAGACCACAGTGTCTTTGAACATCTGCATGCCATCCTGTTCTGCTCTGGAGGCCGAGAGATAGGATTTTGAATTCTTCACCAACTTTACTTAATTATTTAGGACATTTTTGAGCATCAACAAATTCATTTCCTGCAATTTTCAGGCATTTGTGAAAACTTCTTAATTTATGTCAAGAAAAATACAAAATTCTGCACTGTAACAATTCAAAATTTTACATGGAATGGAATATAATACAGCATAACATAAGTTATGATTACAAAAAATTATGAAGTGTAATGTTTTTTTGTTTTTACCTTCTCTCATTTCAGACCCTGCCACAGGTTTCACCTGTTTTCCCCTATCTCTTGTAGAAATAGTCCTTGTTTCCCTTTGTCTTGTTGCAGTTCCTCTTGTTCTGTCCATCTGATAGTGTCGTCAAGAGTTCTATGTATTTAACCAGGTTTTGTTCTTTGATTTTCTAAAATTGTTTTATTCCCCTAGTGAGCGCTTTTCTTTGTTTAAACTTCTGCAAATTAAACTTTTTTTTAAAAATCTTCCACTGTTTATGAATCGTGATTTGAGTCAGTGACCAGTGCCGTGTCTAAGGTTGTTACAGATATTCAAGATAAGTGCAAAAAGGGTCAAAATGAGACACTTTGTGCATGTCTTTGTCATATCACCTTCATCATGCTGTTTCATTAAGCCTTTAGTTAATTCTCCATTGGGACTCTAGCCTCTCTCCTTCCTCATCAAGTCAAAGAACATGTCTTAGTTTTTTCTAACACTACCCATATTGAGATACAGAAAGTGACTGACCTGAGAGTACCTTCCCGTTGGTGGCGATGGCAGAGATGGCAAGGCCAGTTATTGTGGTAATCGCAACAGAGATCAGGATGATAACCCAGGTCAACACTGATGAGAAAAATAAAGGTATTCATGACACTGCAGACATAGTACACATAGACTACAACGTGGGTATTAAGGTTTTAATTTTCGAGAGCTGTCCCTCCATGTTTGCCTATTTTTTACCTTTGTATGACCACATGTATGCACCGTAAATGCATATTTCTAGTCTATCATATATGCTTTAATGGGCCTCTCTTGTACCATATGTTGGTGGTAGGATGTTTTGTGAGAAGAAAAACTAAACAGTAGGTAGAGTACATGCACAAGAGAACAGAGAAAACAAGGTTTAAACACAAATTAGATTTAATCAGTGTAGAGCACATCTGCACGGGCATCTAAGGTAAAGCTCTATTAGCAATGTGAATTTGCACGTACTATTATCATTCTCATGTAAATATAAGGATGTAAAGGTAAATTAAATAAAGTCATACATAAGAGGGCGATAAGAATGATGCAATGGAGTGCTACAGTGACAAAACAGAGGATGGAAAGGGACCAATGTATGGTATGGAGGGATGAATGAACTCACCAATGCCTGCCTGAGAAGTGATCAACGTTAGCCGCAGAAAGAGGATGACTCCCCAAATATTGAGCATGGTACGTATCTGTGACAAACGTTTAAAAAAAAAACAGCACAGTAAGATGTTTGTAAGCTTGCTTCATATCAAGTGTTGATACAATTGAAATAATAGGCGTATGAAGTCTGTAGTGCACGCTGAAATAAACAAGTTTTTCTCACCAGGACTCCAAAAATCCAGCCAAATCTAACAGGAGCCTGTGGAGCTTTTAACTCTTCAGTTCCACTGTCTGGCAGACTGCTATCTCCTGAGTCTGTGGTTGGGACCTCTATTTCCGCATCCGCCTCCTGAGTAAAATACATTTTTGCAAATAAAAACATTTTAAAATAGTTTAGTGATAATAACGGTTTGAAGGAGAGATGATTCATGAGTTAGATGATGTGAGGTGTTGTGAGACTTTCCAGAGGTGGACAACTTACCTTAAATGCCTTGCGGAGAGCCTCAAGAGATGGTCGGCTCCTCAGATTCTTTTGCATAATTGTTTTGGCATAATGACCCTGCTGTGGCACCATGTCTAACGTGCTGTAGGCGGAAAATCTCTGTAGCCCCGCCTTTGAGCCACCTTCCAATGCACTGTTAATTAGGTCAACGCAAAGGTGTTACTTTAAGCTAACACAAAAATAACAAATATATTATAACCTATTGCAATACATGCATTAGGCAATTAGTTGCCTAATGCATTCAGGCAGAGGAAAGGAAGAATTCCTTTAGTTTCTATTTCTAAATTATACTAACTAATTTAACTAATTAACTTACTGTAGTGTAAGGCAACCAGGAATTAGTGAAACTACAGTTAACCTAAAACTATGGAAAATGTGGAACAAAGGATAGACCAGTGGATTTGTAAAGTCAACAATACAAAGGTAACAATACAAACCTTGACTCGACATCTGAGATGACGGTTGAAGGAAGACCATGGGAATACGTGGGAGGTCCTTCATCATTGGTTGAGAAGTGGACATTGGGGACAACAACTGGGTCCAACCCACCATGCTTGGATTTTAACTGCCCCATTGACACGTCCTACTGACTCCTGTGCAACAGTAAATGGAAAACGGGTTGTCACCCATCAACTAGAGATGATTCTATAACAATACCAGTATTGGTATTGCCTCTGATTCTGCCTAAAACGCTGGTATCGGAATCGGGAAGTACTGGAGTTTGTGAACCGATCTGATTCCCCGTAATAAAGCTCTAACCAAACCTATATTAAAGTAGTTTATTAATGTACTTTTCTGTTGTAACGGACTGTCAAACTGGATTAAAAAAAAAGGTTTTTAAGCAGACAATGTCACTGTTTATAAAAAAATAATAATAAATAAATTAAAAAAATTCAGATGGAGATTGATGGTTAACTAACCATTTAACCTTGTATGAACTGGCTTCTGGCACCACGTTAAGTCATAATAAATCAGAACTTAGGATCGGAGCGGAAAGTAACAAGAAGTAATATCAACATTAAAGTCAAGGATAAAATTAAAATGTTGGGTCTGACCATCTGAAATAGAAACTGGAGTGACGGAAACTGGGCGACTTGACTATGTGATGTTAATGAAGTAAAAAAAATAGAAAAACAAAAACACACAAAAAACTTTAAACTTATCCAAACTCCTGTTTTTAGCATTTTTCCTCCATTTCAACTTAGTTTGGGGTACAACCAGGGAAGTAACCAAAAGAAAAATCGTGAAGGAGAAAAAGGAGAGGGAGAGCCAGACAAGGTCCAGAATACGACTTGATTTTGGTGATTTTATGTCCGCACATCAAATCCTTTAAATAGACTGGAATGGCCTCCCGAGGAAAAGAATTTTCAAAAAAACAATTAGAAATATGGTGGGCTTTTTGGATTTCAAAAAAATAAAATAAGAACCTCTCAGAGAGCATTTGCGACATAATACTTCCTGTCAGAGCTGTTGTGTCTTGGAGTTGCTATGTAAGAACAACAAAGATGGGAACTCAAATTAGCTGTACTGAACTGAAAATTCAGAGTTTCCCATTTTAGGCTGCAGCAGATACCGGCTTGGGGATTTGGCTGCTTGGAGGAGACACTGGAGAAGGTGATGAAAAAGGGGTGAAAAAGTGGTGGAGGTGAGAGTGGGTGAGACCGTCCCAGATGGGTCAGGACAGACCCCAGCCACCCTGTCTAACCTGTCGTAAAAATGGTTGAAATCATTTGCCTTTTCCACATCCTCCCTCAGAAGTCTGGCCATCTTCCTTTTAAGGCCAGTGGTATTTTGTATTCCCCTACCACATCTTTTTATGTTATTATGGGGCAGCTTACCTTCCAGGTTTTATAATCTTTGCCTGCATCAGTCTCCTCCTCAGCTCATTCTACACCGCTCTGAGCCTGTCCTTGTCTCCATGCCTGAAAGCCAGCTTTTTTTGGTTCAGGATCCGTTTGATGTCACTGGTAATCCGTGGTAAATTTTTAGGAAAGCAGTCTTCACAGGTATCACAGTGTCCCTGCCGGAGTTGACGTAGTCCGTAATGGTGTCCACCCTCCCATCAATGTCCATGCTGTTTACCTGCCCATCAGACAGCACATCCCACTTTCATCCAAAACTGTCCCTCCGAGCATCGCTGGCCTCCGGTGACCATTTCTTAAAAGAGCAGGTAGTAACAGGCTGGTTCTGTACACAAGGTTTGTACATGGGCTGGAGGAAGACTAAACTATGATCTGATCTGACAAGTGGTGGTAGAGGTTCAGCAAAATAAGCTTTCTTAACATTTGCACAGAACATATTTGGTGTGTTATTTCTTGTGTGGGATAGCCTACATACTGCACACATACTGGAATTGTCACCTGTATTTTCCTTCACATAAATAAGGTGTTTCCGCCATATATTGGTGCCTACAATGTATCAGAATGGAGGAAATGAAGTGCTTGACACTCAAAATGTTCTGGGGGGAAGAACCCCAGAACCCCCACCTAATGTGTCCCCCCAAAGGCACATTATCAGCCACAAAAAAAGCCACGAAAAAAATGTAAATTAACACTAGTCTTTGATGCCCAACCAACATCTTTAACTGCCCTCCCCCCATTCAAATCAGTCTACAACCGGGGCTGGGATGAAACCTACAGTTTCAGCATCAACTCCTCAAGGAAAAAAGTGATCAGGTCTGCAGGTGGCTCACCATCGCCTTCGTCAGGGACAGTTCAGAATCTAGATCCAATCAAGTGTTCCCACGGGAGAAAAACTAGCCTTTACAAAACAAGGCAGTTACTCTCTTACGTCATGAAATCATCGATTGCCATGGTGAATGTCATAACAAACTTTCTAATTTCTGTTTTGCTTAGTAGCAATCAACTTCTTTTTTCAAACACTCCTTTCGCCATACCAGATCAAATAACTCACGTTCAATAATATGATTTAAAGTACACATGTTCAATTTGTCTTCCCAAATAAATGAATAAAGCTTTAAAGTAAAATTATTAAATTATGACTCGTGGTTATGCTGTCGTTTTAGGCTTTTAATGCAAGAAAGCTGCTTTAACTACAGCATCAACACTCTTACGTTTACACAATAGCAAAGAAAAAAAACATACTCTATTTTTGATTCTGAATTTGTGAACATTGAGAACAAAAGGGGAAATAAGTTTGAAAAGTAAAATTCAGAGACAAACAATCCAGATACAAAATTTCAATGCATTACTATTAAGTGCTAGAAATGCAATGGCTTTTTGATTTCAAAATCTACATTGTATAAAAAATGTGCAATGTAAATACATTGACTTACTATATTGTAAGTATACTCACACAGGTTATTTGTATTCCAGATGAATAAGCTGTTGCCATAGGATGAATAGGTTTCCTTTTTCATTTTAAACTGGGACCTTTCTATTTATACCTCATTCACGCCCATCGGACATTCACGCCCATCTTTCTCAACTTCCTCCCTCTCACAGACACAAACCTCATTATTGTGTACACTGAAAGGAATGTAAGATAATTTCATTAAGGATATCTTTACGTCTTTCTGATGCAATTTTAGTTACTGCCAAGAATTCTGATATTCAAAATAAAGTAAATGACTAAACTTCTGATGAAAAAAAAATATTTGGTTCAGACAATCATTTAATCATTTTGAGTGACATGAAATTTTTAACAATGCCCATTGACTATATTTTTTTCCAGTCTATGCCAAGGTAACCTATAATGTTTTTTGTTTGTCAAATCTAGTTTCTGGTAGCTGTTCGCTGTGAAAATAAATGACAGGAAGCAGGAAGTTTTCTGCAGCCACAACAGCAAAGTTTGGAGTAAACAGAAGAGGAAGTGATGGTTTCATGATAAGTGAAAAGCTTTAAAAAAGTAAATGTAATATTAACAGCAAAGCTGCTTGGACCCTGTTGTTTTTGCCTGTATTATTATTATTATTCTTCTTCTTTCTTCTTCTTGAACCTGAAATCCATGTTCCCATGCACAAAAACTCAAACGTTGCAGACCAGTCCTATACCAAATGCATCAGTGTGCGTGCTAATTGACCTGATGGTGGCAGAATAATGCTTTAGTTTTTGGATTATTCTTTCGTGCATTTCCGACTTTAATTATTAGGACAGTTTAGATATGAAAGGGGAGAGATTGGGGTGAGACATGCAGGAAACTGTTACACGTCAAATAGATATTCGGGACTTCTGGGTCAAGGAATAAACACGTACCAATGTGCACGCACTCTACCAATTTAGCTACCCGGCTGCACATGAATGCATATTTTAAAATGTCTGGAGATGAGGCAACAGCTGTTTGTTGTTTGTTTGTTGACTATACACAACAGTCATATTTTTCCAATACACAAGAGGAAACTCCAGGTCCTCCTCTGTTTTCACAAGATGCATGCTGAAACAGCATGTGGGGATACATATATTATTCTATTCCATGTGTTACCTTTGCCAGCTCTTCAGCCTGGACTGTAGTCAATCTAAAACACCATTTCATTGTTCAAATGTCTGTCTAAAGACACCTAAAATTATCAATCAACATCAATTACTATATAATTGTCTCATATTAAACACATTGTGTACACAACAGATTGTGAAGAACAATGATAACACTCCTTGGCTCCTATGTGTACATTTCCTGTGTGTAATACCAATAACAAATAATGTAAAAAAAAAAGAAAAAAAAAGAAACATGAGTTAAAAGTATATGTACCTTTCAGATTATGTAATATTATAGAAAGCAAACATTATAGAATATGCTTAACACAACATGCAGCCTGTACCAATGTGGGTAATGACTGTATGAGCTGAAAATCCAGAGATAATGTTACACCTGGGTTGATCTATTTTTGTTATTTAATTTTTTTAGGTTTTAAATTTCACTCACATGAATGGTCAGCATGAATAAGTACTAACTCACAGATAATGTGAACTGTCAATTAATCATTTTGTAAGAAAATATTCATGCAAATATGTACCATAAAAGCAAAACATTAAGTCATGCTGGAGTCTATTTACTTTTTCCGAAAATTAAAATATGTATTTAAAGCAGTAAAGTCGTTGGTTTTAAAGTACTTGTTTGAATCCAAAACACTAAAGGTGCTCTAAGCGATGTCGGGTGACGTTACTTCATGTTGACGTTCAAAGTATTTTCAAACAAAACAGACTAGGGCTGAATCCCATTTCCCGGTCTTGCCCCTAGCCCTTGTCCCTCAAAACCAAGTGGTAAGGGCTACGGGTGAAACGGGACACCACTTGGTTAAAGAATCTTCCAAGATGCCGTCTGCAATTGTGTGTATTTATAGTTCTTTTATGTTCACTTTGGTAGTGGTCGTGCAGAGTTTCTAATCTGTGTAGAACTTAGGTCTGTTTGCAAAAATTATTTTAATACACACTGCATGCAAGTGTGTTGTATAACCATTTCAGTTTTCACTGTTTTGAATGTCATTGATGTTCAGAAACTTTCTTTGTTAACAAAAAAGATCTTTATTGCCCAATAAAGTAAACTTAACAGGCACAAACATTATATAAAATAAATTATATTGCAGACCCATTGTCAACTTTTAGAACCATTACTTACATGTCACATATAAAAAAGGCACTCAAATGTATAAAACTCAAAAAAGACAAGACTACAAACAAAACAAAAACTACAGCTATTCTGAAATTCCAGACCAGTCTGACGGCTGTTGACCAGTCACCGGTCCCTCCAACTCTATTGCTTTCATCAGTGTCCTGTATCATAACAAACAACAATATACAGGTGCATGAACATGAATGACTTACATATGATTATAATACAGTGCCAATTTAATAATGAATGGCTACAACATGAACGCATGACTTACTCCCATAGTTACTTTGCAGCATATTTTGATTTATGAAACTTCTGCTCGTTTTCAGTCCCAAAGTGGATCAGCTGTCGGGTTTCCTCAAGCGTCCCTGTGTGATACAGGAGGGTATATATAAAGCATCTCCAAAGCAAGTAGTTTTATGCACTGATATCAAATGAAATTCTCTGTAAACGGTGTTTAGATAAAACTGTAGCCATGCATGGAGTCTATTCAAAGCAGAAAAACGCATCAATGAAAAATCAGCAATGTGACATTAGCGTTAGCATAGCCAATTAGCAATGTTTTAAAACATTTCAACTAAGAACGTAGTTTCAGCCCAAAATCCTTTGTGTTGGTGAGTGGCTGGAACGCTGGAAGGAGGTTTGTGTATGTTTTGTGGTGCAGGTTGACCAGTTTGTTTTTGTTGCAGTGTGTGGAGCCTTTGCGGTCTACAGTCTACGGTGTGTTCAGAGGACAGGCCGCTAGCAAATAGCGAGGAGATGTTTGCTGTATTGGATTGAAAGAGCAGCAGCTTTCACTAACTTTATAGTGAAAAGCGGACTTTGATATTAAAATGTAGACAGGTTGGCAGGACGGTCTAAAATGTTTAGTACAGTCTTTCGCTGTACATTTTGTTGGTAAACGTGAGATGTTCGAGTCACACAAGTTTCGTCTTCATAGCAGAAAAAAGGAAATTAATACCGTCCATATATTACGTCCTCCCGTTCTCACTCCCACTAGGTCATTGGCTCTCAGAACCACATACTGACCGTGCGGTCATCGGCATGAGTAAAACATTTTACCCAGTAAAAACATCATCATTCACATCCCTTCATGTGGGAATCAGAGGTTTCCCACATCAGAGTTTCCCAGTTGGTGATGCGTCTTTAACAACTGTTTGATGTAGGCATTTGGTTCACTGAAAATATTTACTGACAACAGTTTATTGTAGACATACGCCTCTGCTAAAGAACAGACATAATATCTTTCAATTTATTCATGAATAGGCAGATGTAGAAAAAATCCCACACCTAATCTGTCTTTTCCGTTTGTTGTTCTGCAGATAACACAAACACCCGTCAATGTGCTGTTTGTATGCTCACGTAAAAAAACAGCAAATCTTTGTTATTGTGGCCTCCATGTTTTTTCACACACCTGATGCTCTAGGCTACGCCCAACAGTTGGTGGCAGTCATGCAACCAGTTATTATGCCAAACGGCAATATAACAGAAGAAGAGGCACATGCATCCCGACCATGTGAACGCTGGCAGTCGGAAAAACAACAAAATTACGGGATTCCTGATATCTCAGGTGGCAAGAATGCATCATGGTACAATTCTGGCACGTGGGACTGCTGGGATTGGTTGAAGTTATGGGAAACTCTGGTTTCCATGGAGCATGGATGAGTCAGAAAAGTTACTGAAGCACGAGGCCACTCTTTGCTTTTGGTTTCTTTTAGTTTCCAACAGAAAACCTCAAATAAGTTGTTTAGAAGTCCAAGAGAAACAGGTAACTCACCGGGAGAGTTTGTGATTGAAGCGTGAAAGCAGCTGAAGTTGATTAGGGAGTAAGAACACATAAATACGTTGGAGTTCAACGCTGCAATGGTGTTCAGCCCACCTGTAACAATACAGGAGAGCTATGAAGACAATTTAAAAGTTATGGCAACTCCTTCAACTCTTAGTTGAAAGATGTAATCATGACTAGAAAATAAAAACACATTTTTAGATTATAAAAATATGGGAATCAATAGTTCCAATAAAAAAAACAGCTACAGTATTAGATCACACCTACCAATGAGAATGAAGGCCACAGCAATGATGAAGCAGAGTATAAAGGCACGGAGTGGCTCGTTATTTTTCCCATAGCCCTTTGCAAAGACTCCAATGTATGGGTATATGTTGTCTTTGCACAGACACTGTCAGATAAAGCAGAAAGTAGAAGCTATTTAATTTTAGATAATGCCTCTCCAATAAATGAATACCAATTATATGCTTTGGTGTCCCCCTAAGTCTAGCTATTTGCCACAGCATGTTACTTATGTTACTACAAAAGTTTAATTATCTACCATACAACTGAAACTGTTTTCTTAAATCTTTATTCATATGAAATAAGCATGTACAACAAACAATAATTATGAAGTCTTTCAAAGTGAGAGGTTATCTCTCATCCTTATCAGATGCTGCTCTCCCTCGCCTCTGCCTGCTCTGGGGCCGTGTGTAACACAATCCAAGATATACGCATGTTTAATGATTAGCTTACCAGCAGTTATAGAAACGGCTAGATAGGACAATGTAGTCCAGAAAATGGCCCCTAGGGTGCCTTTGGGGATAGCGGTAGCAGGGTCCTGTAAAAAGAAAGGGTTAGTCAACATTCATCTATTTTCATCTTTATTAGTGGTTTTGATGTAAGAAGTATCTTTCTGCCTTCTTCAACATACTTTGAGGTCGCCACAGATGTTGACTCCAGACAGGATGCCAGTGGCAGCGGGAAAGAAAATAGAAAACATGCGGAAAAAGTTGCCGTCAGGTCCTCTCCAATCTGGTGTCAGGTTTGCTATGAAAATCTCACATGGTGACAAGCAACACAAAAACACTTTAATGTCCTCTGAAAAACTATACAAGCAGAGTATATTTTAAAACTGATGACGTGCTGTAATAAAAGACAGTTGTTTGTCCTGAGAAGTCAAACTCACTGTTGTATCCAAAGATGCCTTTGGCCTCTTTCTCTTTAGATGGCGGGATGATTGTACCCACAAAGTAGTTGGAAAAAGGAGACCAAGAGAACAATAAAGAACAAAATCGGGGTCTAAAAAACAGACAAATGAGAGAGAATAATTCGCATATGATAAAAAGTAAAAGGTAGTGATCAAATAAATACAGTGAGAGGTATCAGAATGTGCTCACCTTGGACTCCCACTCCATTTCAGCCAATGAAATGAGCAGAAGAATAGTCACTGTGATCACTCCCACAATGCGGGCGTCATTCAAGTCATCGACAATGACAACATCAAACTCCTACAATAATGTTACGAAAGTATTCACACACAAGGTACAAAGAAATAGGAAAACGTATGTAAGTACATTTTGGGTAAACATCAGGCATTTGCTTAAACGGTTAAAATGGTTTGGAATACCTTTAATAAATACTAAACCAGTCATTTTAGGATTTGAAATTGTTCTTGACTGTTTACAAAGGAAAAAATTAAACATTTCATAAACAAAACACCTGATAGAGAGCAGAACCACCAAGGGCTTCAAAAATAGTTAAAAAAAGACATTACAAATATGAGACAAAGGCCAGTTTAAATAGCCTCATTATCTGCTTTTTAATAGTGTCATATTTTATATACTTTAACTAGAGGGCATTTCACAGTGTTAGAACCACCACTTCAAAAGCAAGGTCACCTTTTCTTTTGTCGAGGCTAAAGGACTACCAGTAAGCCCTGGTCAGAAGACCTAAGTGACCTATTGGAATTATGGAAGGAGCAGGTCAACGATGTACACAGATTACTGACCAGTCACGTCTATATGTCAGAACAAGAACCTCAAATAATTCCTAAACATTATAAGAAGTATGTTATGCCCAAGAGCTAAAATAGTTAAACAAAATGTGCGTTGTCAGATTACCTATATTCCCAACGGTTTTTAAAACAAACAATTATAAATAATTTTTTTGAGTTGAAGCATATTATGTACCCGCATTAGATCCCGGACCACCTCGGAAAAGCCATCGGTGTTGAGCGCACAGGCCAGAGCGTTGGGGAAGGAAAAGAGCATCCCAATTGGGGCGCCAAGGCACAAGGGCTTTTTTTTTTTTTTTTTAGATGTGGTGATGCTTGATTTGTTTTATTGGCAAGTTAAACTATCACCAATATGGAATAAAGTTGATTTGTAAGGTAAAGGTGGATTGTAGAAGTTAACAACACAAACCTTGAATCAACGTCTGAGACGACGATGGTTGGAGGAATCCCTGGTACAGAGTAGCTGGGAGATCCTTCGTCATTGGTTGAGAAGTGGACATTGGGGACAGCGCCCGGGTCCAACTTGCCCAGTTTGGATGTTAACTGCCTCATCGGCACGTTCTACTTACTCCTGTGCAGTTTGGGAAAAGGGGCTGACAAGATGATAAAGAATTTATGAAAAAGCTTGTTTTTACCGAAATTATTGGCACGTTCTAAAAGATGCCACATTTGTCCTCTAATGGAAACCATCTGTATATCTAACTGTTACCAAGTCCTGCAACCTCACTTTGACCCTACTAAGGTGGTTTTAGTTTAAAAAAAAAATTGGTAGGTTAATGGAGTCTAAAGTCAGAATGCTACTGGCATCTCTCGAAAGGTCAATTATCAGCAAAACAGGCTCAACATATTTGTCATATTATACGTTTTTATGGTGATTTTGTACACTTTACGCTGCAGTGTATAATGGTTGGTAGTTTTCCTGGGATTTGCCACTATGAGCAGCTCCTTTCACATAACACATACTGCAGTCATTTGACCAATTAGTAAAAGAGAACTCTGACATTGCACTTCTATAACATTGCCTGACTCACGATGGACAGTTAAAATGCAAGCAGCTGAGATCATTCTACACATTTTTCTTCTTTGTCCAAACCTGGCACCCACATTACAGACACTGCAACTCAAGATTTGGGTGTGTTATGCCAGTAGCGGCTAATGTAGCCTCAAGTTGCTAGAGTCAAGCAGACATTAGGAACAGACTACAGGTCTAGGTCTGGTGAACTCACTTCTTTCTAATTATTCAACCCCACATCATTTTTTTAAACTTGTTATCTTCAGCCCCAGCTGATGCTGACTCAAGTGACGTCCCTTTGTGCAATGCAGTAGCACTCCCCACAAGACCTCTAAACAGACTTTGGTGTTTAAAATGTATAGCGTTAGAAAATAAGTTATAATAATATAGTTTATCATATTTGAGTAAATAAAAGAATGTGCAAGCAATCATAATATATATTTAATAAGAATAATATGAGATTTGCTAAGATACTTGGTATATATGGAAACATATTTTGCAGTATAGTTAAATATTTGGATGAGTTTTTAAAAAATGAATAAGGAAGCTTGTTAATTAATTAACAAAGATGAAGGGCAAATGGCGAAGTTGTCAAATGTATATATATATATATATATATATAAATAATTCTTCCTACTCTTTTTTTAGTCATGTCAAAAGAAAATAGTATCAAGTGTTTGTAATATCATTTTCTGCATGTACTTTTCTGTCTTCTTTCACGTTTAAAATTAATTAAATTAATTTTAAACAGCCAATCAACGAGTTAATCAAAATACAGTACATTGTTCCAGAGGGTTGCATTTGTTTAACCCTTAACAGTGTCCCCACCGACCAACACATTTATACAACATTGTATAAAACGTGCAATGTAAATAAATCGACTTGAGTATGCAATGAAGTAAATACAATAAAATAACAAGGCTTAAGTACTCACAGCTTCTTTTTATTCCAGATGAATAAGCTGTTGGCGATGGATGAATACGTTCCCTCTTTTATTTTCCACTGGAACCCTTCGTATTTATACCTTCACCAAGGTAGTGGACGTTCATGCCCCATTTCTCTCAGCTTCCTCCCCTTCACAGACACACACCTTATTATCGGGCACTGAAAGGCATGTAAGATAATTACAATTGGTAATTGACAAGATTCTTCTAAGGTAACCTCTTATATTTTGTGTTATCTGTGAAAATTAATCATCTGTGAAAATAAATGAGATACAGCAGGTTTCCGGCGACCACACAGCAACGTTTGGAGTAAATAGAAGAGCCAGTGGGTGGTTTCATCTCAACAGATTTCAAAGAGTAAAGGGTATCTGATATGTGCTGTAAAGTCAAAGTACAACCTGTCTTGGATTTTATTGGAAGCGCATTGCAAAAAAAATAAAATTAAAAATCACATAAATTATATCATTAATCATATAATTATACTTTAGCACAAAAATCTTGCCATAAAGAAATGGACATGGTCAGAAGCAATGCTCAGGTAGGCTGTGGCATTTGAACGATGCCCAATTGGCACTAAGGGGCCTAAAGTGTGCCAAGAAAACATCCCCCACACCATTACACCACCACCACCACCAGCCTGCACAGTGGTAACAAGGCATGATGGATCCATGTTCTCATTCTGTTTACGACAAATTCCAACTCTACCCTCTGAATACCTCAACAGAAATCGAGACTCATCAGACCAGGCAACATTTTTCCAGTCTTCAACTGTCCAATTTTGGTGAGCTCTTGCAAATTGTAGCCTCTTCTTCCTGTTTGTAGTGGGGATGAGTGGTACCCGGTGGGGTCTTCTGCTGTTGTAGCCCATCCGCCTCAAGTTTGTGCGTGTTGTAGCTTTACAAATGCTTTGCTGCATACCTCGGTTGTAACGAGTGGTTATTTCAGTCAAAGTTGCTCTTCTATCAGCTTTATGATTAAATGATAATATCTTATTGCTCATCACAGATTACCAACAAGTTGTCAACATAAAACTAGCATATTCCGCTTGTTTTCTCAGAGCTAACCTCCATCACCTGCTGTCCAGTAGACATCAATGTTTTCTTGCCTTGGACATTCTCAAACAGTCTTGATCTGATCACTGGCGCCTTCTTCAGAGATGTCGTCAGCTGGAACAGTAAAGAAGGAAGAGTACGGTGTTGCGGCAATATTTTGAAATACATTGAGTATTACTACAAAAGCAGTAATCCCCTCTGAGGTGTCCCAATGTATTAAATACTAGGTATGAGGTGGAGGCGGTTTTAGCTGTGTTTTATGGGTCTACCAACTCCTCACAGAAATATCTGGCTGCTCAGCAGCTAGATGTTCCACATTGTTTACCATGTAGTTGATAACTGTGTCTGCTCAGGTGTACACCGGGAATATTAGAGCTTTTTTTTAACGTCAAACAGCTGCCGACTGCAGCCAAAAATGACACTATGGGCAAAAGAAACAAGGCCTAAGTACTTCCATAGATTATATTTTTCCAGATCAAACTTGTCGGTAGATTAATGTTCCTGCTTTCCTTTCACACTGCAACCCTTTGTATTTCTACGGTCAACAAGATAGGGGACATTCATGTCCCATTTTTCTCAGCTTCCTCCACCTCACAGACACACCAAATCACTGTGTGTGATTATAGCTCATGCCAGGGATTCTAATATTTGATATGAAGCAAATTATACAATTTACTGATTAATAGACTAATTTGGTCTTAACTATTTGGTTCACACTCTCATCTTTACATAGTATTTTCACGTAGGAGAATAAAGATTTGAGTTTCACAGTGTCCATTGAAAATATTTATTTCCAGCCTTTGCCAAGGTTAACTCTTGTTTGCCATGTCAAATTTCTGGTGTGCTCTGTGAAAATAAATAAATGACAGAAAGCATGTTGTCTGGCGGCTACATTAGCAAAGTTCACAGGAAACAGAAAAGCAAGTGCATCATAGCTGAATCAAATTTAAAAAAGCACTATGTACTGTAAGTTCAAAGTGCAACCCTGTATTTGAATGGTCTTTAACTTTGGCGGCACATTGCAAAAATGTCATATTAATCATGGTTTACCCAAAAATAGTGCCAAGAAAAAAACAGCAAGATGCAAGAGTAACACCACAATATTTCCCTCTTTAATTCCACACTAATATGAGATAACAGACATTATTATTACATTCCCTACAGCCAGGCCCAGATGCAGGACTGCACGTCTTCTCTAAATCAGTGGTGATTTGCTAATTGACTCAAACAGGCAAAAAAAGTATCCACATTACTCTCACTGGATTTACAACCTCAAGTTGTAAGCTATGTCAATGTTAGTCAGAGAAACACTAGAAGAAAAGGGGGGAGGGGGGCGTAGCCTCTTCAAAGCCATGTGTGTTGTTTCTGCCGCCCCCATGAGGAATTCTAAGTCATGACAAGCACACTTTCAGCGCATCCACATGATTAAAGCCTTTTGTGACGGCTCAGGGTGGTGCAGAGTGATGTGGGGAAAGACCAGAGCTCGCAGCCATCTTAAATATACACACACACACACACACACACACACACACACACACACACACACACACACACACACACACACAAACACACGCACACAGCTGACTAAACTATTGTTTGTTTTCTTTCATCCACGCCAATCTTTCTCAGCTTCCTTCCTTCCTTCACCTCACAGACACAATTTACTGTGTACACCGAGAGAAATTTAAAAGAATTTTATAAAAGCTACTGCTTTTTTTTCTGGTGCGATTATAGTTCATGCCAGAAAGTCTGATATTTTAAATGAAGCAAATGAGTCAACTTACTGGTTAAAATAAAAAGACTCATTAAAGCAATGTTGGGTGATAACTTCTTGACGTTCAAAGTATTTTCAAACAAAACAAGACTAGCTTGCACCTCCCTCCTCCTTATCCCGTTCCCCCAAACGAAACATGCGTGACATTGCTTAGAGCACATTTTAACCAATTGGCGCGCACACACACACACACACACACACATACACACACACACACGTGAATAAAGATTACCTTTGAATAAAAATGCTTAACATGTTAGCAGTTTCCATTGACAACATTTTTTCTGATTTATGACAAGGTAACCTAACATATCTTATGTTTGACATATAGAGTTTCTGGTCGCTGTTCTTTGGCAGCCACAACAGCAACGTTTGCAGTAAACAGAAGAGCAAGTGGGTGGTTCAAGAAAGGGAAAAAAAAAAGAAAAGTTGTATTATGTACTGTAAACTTTAATCATTGTAAGGGCATGGCAAAAGTCACATTAATTATGGCTAAGCACAAAACTCAGAAAACTCGAAAAAAAACGCAACCCAAAAAGTAGTCTTGCATTGCCAGACCCTCCTCCACAGGGTTGCAAAGAAAAGGTCTGGCTAGTCTACACAGCATCCCGGGATGGGAGAAAAACCTGCTCCCTTTCTTTCTTCCATCTTATCTTATCTTGAGAGCAGCGCTAAACAGCATGGAGCAACAGCGCTGCTGCAAACCAGCTTTGGGAAGGAACTTGTTTTAGTGGAACATGTTGACGTTCAGAAGTAGTTTTAGTTGTGCAACAGAAAACTCAGATTGGACAGAGTCAAGCTAGCTGTCTGGATTTACCCTGCACAGATCTGAGGAACAGTTAACCATAGTCCTCAGAACTCCACTGGATGTTAACACAAAGAAAGCCCAAGGTAACAGACATCTGGTCTAAATGAGGGACATCTGGCAACAATTCCGGAAGTGGAACATAGTCAATATACTGCATAAAAAGTAACACCACAATAGTTCCCTATTTAACTCTTCAACACTAAGGTAAACATTTGTTGGCCTCTTTACTCATTTACTCTGGGAAAAATATCTTATTTCCATTTTTTTTTAAATACTCGTAAAACTAGCATTATTCAAATGTTTGCCAAGTGACTTGTTTTATGATTTCTAACTATTAAAAAAATAATAATAATAATAATAATTATCATAAATAATGCTAATGTTTAGATGTCCAGAGATAACAGCTGTTTGCTTACTGATTAAACAGTAAGGTTTTTCCAATACACAGGAGCCAACTCCTCCCCTGCTTTTACAAGATGCATGGTAAAAGTGATGTACGGATATTTTCTTCTATTCTATGTTTTACCTTTTGCTTTGACTATTTTATTAGTCAAATATCTCATTCATTAACAAATCATTTTAAAACACATTGTGTCCTAAACATAGGACACTGCACACATTGTGCAGTACAATACAAACTTGGATCATAACATCCACAAGTTTAAACTGTTTTAAAAATGCTTTAAAAACAAAACAAATCCAATGGAATAGTAGATTTTATCTGAATACAATAGGGCACTAGTGAGGAACATCAGTAGCTGCAGACTTGTGTTGGTGACACTGACGCTTATATACTGCAAGAAAATTTAATTTTTACATTTTTTTAAAAGGTTGTTAAGGTTACACTTATTCTTCATTATATAGGTGTATTCATATTTGAAATCTAGTATGCTACGCTTATTATAAAAAAGAAAATTCTTAATTTGCATTAAAAAAGGACAAAGTTGCTAAGTCTACCTGCTATCCGTTGGACTAAAAAGATCAAGCTTTTAGACTCTAAACTTACCGACTTATTTAAGGTAGGATACTTCTTGCAGTGTAATCATCATTGTGCCAGTACCCAGCTATTATTAAACATGCACCCACATGCACCCACATGCCATTGTGCCCTGGTCAAAGTCCCTTGTTACACCCACACTGGCAGAGGAATCACTAAGGTAAGTCCCTATGCAGACTCTTGTTCCAAAATGATGGGAAATTAACCTTTTGTCAAAAGTGAAGATTCAACACAATAGTAAGTGTGATGCTGGTGTATCATGTTGCAAATTGTAGAAATACAAAGTGCTTTTCAAATCATCACGATTGTGCAACAGGTTAACATTTGTTTACTGACACATTATCTTGCAGCATTGCTAAAGCGTGTGACTGACTGAACGCTCTGAACCCTTTTCTAAACTTGGGTTGGTCATGGCATTGTTTACAGTTACATTTTGAAGGTGAGGTTACATTTAGAAAGCATAACAAGCCACCTTAGGGGTCACAAGGACAAGTGGTGCGTGTCTGGCGACAAAATAAATAAGTACATGACTATGTCTGGGAAAATTCCAGGAATGCAGTAATCCCTACTTTCTATGTTCTTTTGTTATCGCAGCTCTCCCTTTTTGCCCTCTGACAGGAAATGTCTGGTCGTCTGCATCGTGACAAGCAGGTGGACCAAGTCTCAGTGGGCACAGCAAGACATTATGACCAGAAATAAAAAGTAGGAAAAAGAAGAGGAAAACAGATATGGATGATGTTCGGCAAACCCTCTACCAAAACCACCCTGTTCACCGTCCCTCCTCAATTTCTCCACAAGATCTCTTCTCTTACACCCTTCCCTCACACTCAGATACCCTCTTCACTCGCCTAAATAGCCTACAGGAGGAAGACTTACTCCTGGACTGCATTTTCCCCCTCCAAGGCAAATCTTTCCAAGCTCACAGACTTGTTCTGGCAGCTGCCAGTCAAACCCCCGATGTATTTTTTGGCTCTAAACTACAATGTGGGCTTGGAGTGGAGGATATGGCACACTGTTTGACCCCAGTTGGGTTAAGTGCTGTTCTGGACTTTGCGTACTGTGGAAATGTAGCCGTAGACTTCAGTAAGAAAGGGGTAATGGAGGAGGTGCTGGATGCTTGCAGGTATCTAGGGATGGAGAGGCTGGGTCAAAGGTGCACGTCAAAAGTCACAACCTCTGCGGCCATAGAGCGAGAGAAGAGCTTGGCTAACATTAAGATCATGTGGGAGAGAGGTGTTGGTTGTGACTTCACAATACAAGCAGAGAGTGGAGAGAGATACTCAGGTAAGAGACAAAAAGTCCTACATGTATAGACTGTTCCTGACAAAAGGACCATGTGTGAATTACGACTGTTGTTTAAGGCGAAAGTAGAGCGACATCAGACAAAATATGTGTTGGTGGGGGGGGGGGGGGGGGGGGGGTGCTGCATAGCAGCAAAAGTTGAGCCAGTTTAAAAATCAGCACTTTCAAGACTTATTTTAATCAACAAATCCTCCCAAATATATCATGGTAAAAGGAAGTTTATACGTACATTCTAATACGGGCCAGGAGTGTTTCAAAAAAGTTGCGCTCTTAGCAATGGTAGGAAATTAGACCCACAGGAGTGGTTTCCCTTCTCATATCTAAACCAAATAACGTACAATTAGTTCTCAACATGTTCACGTTGTGAAACGGTCAAAGCTGTCACACAAAGTTAACTAATGCTTACTCTTGCTTTGCCAGACCGCTATGGAGGAGGGTCTTGCAAGTCACACAAATTGCCGGGATGGAAGTAAAATGTGCTCTGGTTCATTGGCATTTCTTAAATCCAATCACAAATGTAATGAGCAGGGCAACAGCGCCTCTGCAAACTAGCCTCGGGAAAAAACACGTTTTGGTGGACAGTGAACAGAAACGTGTAGATAAATCGTCTAGCTATCTGTCTGGATTTCCCCTGCAGAGATCTGAGGAGTAGTTAACCATAGTCCTCGAAAAATCCAGAGTTTAAAATGGCAACACAAAAAAAAAAAAAAGGAATGTCCAGCAGCAGTTTTTAAATGTTTTAGCATGTTGGAGATAAACTACCTCATTAACGGTTAGACACATGACGCAGAACATGACGTACATCTGTTCCATAAGGATGTTTTTGTTTTTTTTGTTTTCAGGACACAAACCCCCGTCTCCCAGGTAATAGTCCTTTGTTTAATCAAATGTCAAATGATCAGTAGTGGAGTAAAGAGTACAACGCTTCTCTCTAACATGTAATTATAGTACACAATAGTGACCTATTTTACATCTACTTAAACTCTTATGTGCTTCCCTTATTTACGATTTGACAGTTCCCAGTAATGCCTTCCCAGAATAGCCAATAAGTGTGTTGCCATCAGCTGTTTGTTATGCAGTTAGGAGAAGAAAGTAGGATCAGTGATAGGGGACTCCGTTGTATACAGTACACAGATGTCTTCCGTTAGGTTAAAACAAGATTGAAACAAGCCTACTAGTATTTCCTAATGACATGCTGGCACAACGCACAGTGCAAAATAACAATTACGGTATTCGACAGCGTCAGATGCTGGAGAATAAGTGGTAAATGTATTTTACAGAGGGCCGTCAATGGGTGGTGTCACAATTTGGGGCTTGGTCCAGTCCTGCAGTAAGAAACTTTCATCTACTGACATTTATAGGGTAGTTTTTTCATTGCCCCTTTTTTTTTTTATCCCTCCGTTATGTCTTAGTACACCGTGTGGTGTTAGCAGCAGGTGGGGACTATTTCCGGGCACTGCTCTGTGGTGGGTTACGGGAGTCCACTGAGGACATTGTGTGCCTACGAGGCGTGGCATCCTGGGTAATTGAATCCATGCTTGGCTTCATCTACACGGGTCAGCTCAGCATGGGCTGGAGCCAGATTTGGGAGCTGACAGACGCACTGTGTCAGTTCCAGCTGCAGGGGGCGCTCTCACTGTGCATCGACTTCCTGCGGGACAGAATGGATGAAAGCACCTGTCTGGATGTGCTGGTACTAGCTGAGACCTATGCACTGGTCCAGCTAGGACAGGCGGCAGAGGAGTACATCCTAGCCCACTTCCAGTGCATCTCTGCTGGGGAGAAGTTCAAGGATGTCCCCTGTTCCTTCCTGGAGAAGTTGCTTGAGAAGGACTCATTATATGTAGAAAGTGAGGTAATATATTTTCTTATTCTGTTGGTCATCCTCTTGCATGTTAAAAGGTCCCATGACATGGTGCTCTTTGGATGCTTTTATATAGACCTTAATGGTCCCCTAACATATCTGAAGTCTCTTTCCCAAAATGTACCCTTGGTGCAGAACTAAAGCCACTAGAGCCAGTCCCACAATGAGCTTTCCTTATGTGCCATTTTTTAATCTTTAGCTTTTGAGAAGGATGGGGGGGCAGGCTTGACCCAATGCCAATTTGCTTGTTTGAAAGCCATGATGTCTCTCTGTCATGGGTGGGCAAAATTCTCTGGGCGGGCAAAGCAGAGAAAGGAGAGGTAACATTGCCCCTTATGACCTCATAAGGATCAAGATTCCAGATCGGCCCATCTGACCTTTAATTTTCAGAGTAGGATCCCAGGGCTCGGTTTACACTTATCGCCATTTGGGGACCATAAGAACGCTGGGGGAACTCATGTTAAAAAAAATAAAAATAAATAACACTCTTGAAGTGATTTTTTCATGCAATGGGACCTTTCATACCTGTAGGCTTTGAAAATATGCCACTTTGGCTCCATCTAGTGGTTTTGTAAAGAACAACCTTGTGGGAAACTACATTGGCTGGTTCCAGCATCTGAAATGTGAGAGTCTCCTTTCATTACACTGTGAGTGCTTTAATTTTGATGGGTTTGAGATGAAATAAGAAATAGAAGATTGAACCTACAAACATGTACAGAATAAACTTTAAATAGATAAGTTTAAGAAAAATTAACGAACAACATGATTAAAAAAGTTACATCTACAAATTTGAGAACCAGGATTTAGTTCACTCAATAAGGTTCTGACTAATAACCACGTGATGCCTACTATGTATTATCCAGACCAATGGCCAGTTTTTAAACCTTCTATTTCAACAGAGACAGGTAACTTGTAAATTACTAATTTCTCTTCGTTATACTTAGATAGTGGTGTTCAGGGCAGTAGTTGACTGGGTGGAGGACAGCCCTAAGGAGAGGCTACCAGTTCTGCCCGGCTTGCTCCACCGTGTTCGTCTCCCCCTCCTCAGCTACTCTGAGCTCCAGGAGGCCCTAAGTTGCAGCCTCCTCTGCAGAAGCCCAGGGGCCAGAGGATCACTGAAAGCTCTCCGAAGCCTCCTGGAGGAGGATTACACAGGGCCCGAGTGCCGACCTCGCAACCCAAACCAGGTACTCAAAACACAGTTTCCAGTACAATTTTTCCATGAAAATATATTTGATTCTCATGCTTAAGAAATGCCTCATAACTTGGTTTAGGTTCTGGTTCTGGTCGGTGGGGACACTGTTGATGATGAATGCAGGAAGATGGTTCCCAGCCAGACCTTGTGGTTCGCTCAGCAGTTCCACCGTGGACATGGTCTGGTCAGAAGCATAGAGTGGAGGCCATTCACTAAGCTTCCTGAACCGCCCCGGTTCAGGCACTGTGTCTGTCTCCTCAACAACAACCTTTATGTCCTGGGAGGCCGCAAATACTATGGATCACTGGATATCCTTAAGTCTGCTTTGAGGTAGGGTGAGTGAGTGTGTATGTGTGTGTGTGTGTGTGTGTGTGTGTGTATGTGTGTGTGTGTGAGAGATAGTTGATATATTGCGGCAAATGTTCAATATCTTCAAATTTGATTCCCTGTCCCATGCCTCTATAAAAGGGCAATGAGACAATAATTTGACACTAATATTCTTCACTAGGGCTGCAACTAATAGTTGTTCTTACTGATTAATCTGCTTGTTAATTAAAATCTCAGATTTAAGTCAGGAAAAGAGTGAAAAATGTCATCCTTACACAGTTTGTTTTATCTGACCAACAGTAAAAAGCCCAACAATTTTCAGTTCTCAAAATATGAAGATAAGTGAAATATTAATCTTTATGAAACTAGATCAGTGATGTTGGCACATTGTTGACTAAATGACGTTGTTGCCAATAATTAGACAGGGTGAACATTTTCTTAATTACAGGGACAACTTCACTTCACTGCAGGAGATTTGGGGGACAGGTTTGACTCACCCACAGCTGCAGAATTAGACCTGTATCAGGGACGGGACGCAACTCTGGAAGGCCGCTGGAGACACTTTCTCTGGCTGATATGGCCTGCTTCTCTTTGATGCTGGCAGTTCAGGTTTTAATTCATAGCTTCAAGTGCCCATGAAAAAATAATTCGGGGTGGTATTTTGTGTCTCTGGTGCTTCCACACACATAAAACTAGGTTAAAAAACTACCCATGCTGTTTTGAGTGAGATAAAGGTTTCCTAATATCCCTTCAGTCTCCGGGTGAGCTGTTCAAAATCTGCACGGCTTTCTAGCTGAGTTGGCATGGCTAACCGTAGCATGCTAGCGCTAGCATGCTAGCTCGTTCTCAATGGGAAAACAGTGCTACAACACTCATTAGTTAACACTAATCTCCAAAAGAACTACTTCCATGTCCCTGTTCCGCAGGTATTCCATAAGTGTGCCCTCGGTTAGAATAAGTCTCCCTGTTAATCCTGTCTTCTACTGACCAAAGTTGTTGAAAGAGTTATCTAGCTGAAATGATCTTACTTAGCTACTGCGCATGTTAAAACAGAGACCTAAACACACAGGATAAAAGGAGGATCTTCAGCAACGTGTAGTACAACACAAATATGGTGTTCTTTGAAAATGAAACCACGTAAATCTATTCTGGTACCACCTCAAAATACAATGGATCAAGGCATCTCCTAGGTGTTTTCCATCAGCTGCTAATCATGAGACAGATCCATCCCCTGATGATTCTCTAGTCCTACACACACTTTGCCCATACAGAGAAATACTATGTACATAAATATATGTGTATACTACAGCATATATATCCAAAAACATGCCTTAAATCATGTTTATGCAACACTATATGTTTTGAAAGTTCACAATTTAAAAAAATTGGACATTTGAGAGAGCTTTTGAGCGCTAAATCACACATCAGCCATTGTCAGATTGCTCACTTTCCACAGTAACAGTAAATAGCCTGGGAAAAACTGCAATGACAATACATATTTATTGCATTAGTATTTTAATTTTTACTCAGAATCCTGTTTCTCGCTCTCTGTGTAGGTTTGACCTGTCTCAGTGTAAATGGGAACGACTACCTGACATGCTGTGTCAAAGGGACTACTTTTCTGCCGTGTGTCTGGAAGGTAAGATCTTTGCTATGGGGGGTAACTGTGACGACAGCCAGTACCTGGATGCTGTAGAGTACTACACTCCTGAGGATAACACCTGGAGGTACAGTATGACACTACAGGGACTGCACTAATAAAACCTGAAGAGGCATGTCGGATAAGTGTTTTAGAACTTTAATAAACTTGGGCTGGGATGTAACAAATTATACAATCAGCACTTGCTAAATTATCTGTCTTCTTTTTTAAGTCTTCATTGGCATACAATGTACTGAAATGATCTTTGTGGTTAGGTTGTCACCTCTTGACGACTCTCTTGGCATATTCTGATCTTGATTATAATAATATGCTGGTCACTTTCCTGTAGGGGATGACAGGATAGTCATTGTGTACTTTTCTTATTAGTGTTCCGATGATTATCTGTGTTTATTGATGCTGTGCTGCTGAGTCAGTTATTTCATGTTTGCTTTACAGTATGTACTGTATGTTGCACTTGATGCTGCAAAACCAATTGCCCTCGGCGACAAATAAAGGCGAACATAAAAGTGAGGTTGTTGTATAAGGAGTACAGTTAAAAACATTTAACTGCACATTTGCACATGCACTGTACTGTACAGTATGCATCCATACTACAGCTTTACTAATGCAAAAACAATTGTTGAAAAAAAAGCTGTTAGATTTTCTTTAGTACCTGGCAGTATTTCAGAGGGAAACTTTACTTACCCAGATTAATTTATTTGACCTTTGAGGCCAGATCTTACATTTCTGAACGTAAAAATTAACCCACCCTAAACTACAGGCAAGTGTGTGGATACATGAATTTCCCATTTCATGTAAAGGTGCAGTCATCAAAAAATAACTTCTTCTGAAGATCTCAGATTAGGATTATGTTTGAAAAAAGTGATATCTCACTTTAAAGCCACCTATAGTGAACTTTGGGGGAAAGATGTTAGTGAAAGTAAACAATATGTATAATTTATCACTTCTCTCTGACACAGAACATACCCTGACTCATAACCCTTACTGTCCCCCCCTGCAGGCGGGCGCACTCTCTGGACACAGCAGTGTGCAGCCACGCTGCAGCTGTTCTGGATGGACAGATCTACATCTCGGGAGGCTGTGACCCCCATCAGCGCTGCCTTTCCTCTATGTGCCACTACCATCCTGCCCGTGGCTGTTCACCCAGAGCGCCCATGACTGTGGGAACGGGTCGTGCAGGCCATGTCATGTTAGCCTTGGGGAGGGGGTTAGTGGTGGCTGGAGGGCTGCAGCCGCTCTGGATGGGCTTCGGAGACCAACTCTTCTGTGAGCTGTACAACACCAAACATGACTCCTGGTCATCCATCCCCGCCTTGCCTTTCCCTCATCTGTCACCAGGGGCCACTGTGCTTGGAGGACGGTTGTACGTGGTGGGAGGGTCTTCAGCAAACACAGATATATCAAGGGATAACAAGGGGGTGCATCGCTATGATCCCATGGAGGGGTGCTGGGAAAACTTGGGGTCTATGCCACACCCATATACAAATCTGGCAGTTTGTTCCATGCCATTTTCTGAGTCTTTTATTTAAGCACTGGTTGATTTTTTTCTGGCTTAGGTAAACCCAAGGAGCTTTAATAGAATTCTGTTGAAACAAGTCTAATATATAGCTAGAGGTACAGTAGTTGTTACAGGACAACCAGGCCCTGTTTTATTTTATCAGAGACACGTGACGTCATCAGAAATCCTGCAATACAAACTTTGAGTTTGAAAGATACGGTGAGGACGGCAGGGAGGGGTGGATGCAGTTAGTTGCCTTATGGGATATGTAGGATCCAGTGTTTTTGGAGTTTGACCCATTCTAGACACTAAAAGGCAGGATGATTTGGACCATGATTTTAATGTGTCCCTTGTGGGTCCACCTACATTAAAATACTGCTTGACTGCCACTTTAAAAAAGAATTGGGCTGGGTTAGGCAAATGTTGTGTGTGTGTGAGTTTGTTTATTGTTAAATTGTGTTTGTTTTGTGTTCTGAATAATTCATTCTTGTTTTACTAGTCAAATGTAAAATTCAAGGTCAAAGCTGTCTAAATGTGAATACCAGCAGAGCCCCAGTAAAGTACAAAGGGAGATGATGAATGAGACTTTGACCTGGTTAAATAACACATGTTGGCCATGTACGCCCCAAATTTTTACCATTTGACGTTCTTCAGATAACCACAGAAATCCAAAATGATGCTAAATGAGGTCGCACAAGCCACGTATGATTTTCACAACAGTTTTGTCCTATTTATCTGTCAAACATCTTCCTGTCGTCAGTTGACACACTCAGTGTGTGTATGTGTGTGTTGTGTGTGCCTGCGTGCGTGTGTGTGTGTGTGTGTGTGTGTGATAATAAAATGAACAATTGCAGTTCTTCATCATCTTTTCTAAGCCTGGATCTTTTTGTTTAAGCTTTTTTGGCCCACAGGTTTACAATAAATACAAGATTAGTTCCCTTTTTAGAAAACAGGAGGCTTGCATGATATTCAGGTCCATACAGCATGCTCCTTGCCAGTCAAAACGGGCTCTCAAAGCAATATAGCTATACTTAATTCATAATTCCTCAGCAGACGAATGTGTTCAGTTGCTTGGAAATTGTTAATTAATTTTCACCATGTGACCTCAGTATGGCATTTCAGTAGTTTTACAGTATATGTGGTGGGAGATCTTAAACCCTCTGTCTGGCAGAAAGCATCAGACATGCAACAAGATCCAAAGTGTTGAGAATGTGTTGTTGTCAACAGCTGTTTCCATGGTCAAGAATAACCCTCTGAGATTGAGATGTATCATCGTTTTTGAAGGGTTGTATGAACTACATGATATAATGATAGGGGATTTCCAAAGTGTAGGCTCAATAAGGTCTATCCTAGTGGGTGTTGACCTTTTTACACCCAGAAGTTTCTGACATTACGCTCAAAGCACCAGGCCTCTTGGATGCTACAAGTAAGGAGTTGACAGTGTTACTAAGCCACCAGGATTACGTCATGATATTGTACTATACTTGGGTGTTAAGGATGTTGTCATACTAAAAGATCTCTTGATGTCCATTCACTCGGTTACTCAGCAGCTTTAAATGTGACTCAAGACAAAAAAAATCCCTTTTTGTCTTTTGCTCAGCAATTCAAATAAAATGTGAGGCAAAAAAACGATGAAATCTTGTGACTTGGCATTAAGAAATAGTGTGTGACGAGATAACAGGAGGACTCAAATGCAAGGCTTCAAAAATGTAAAATTGATTTCTTGTCGGAGGGAGAGGGGAAGTAGGGAAGCAGACGCCAGGGACAGGGGAGCAGAGACGGGGAAGGTTGGGGAGTTTCGACGGAGAGAGTACTCAGGGACAGCGTGGGAGAGCCAGGAGCCGAGGGGAAGACACTGGGGCTGGAAGCTAAGACGGAGACAGGATGATGCAGGGCGCCGTGGGAGGGGAGAAGCCAGCTGACTGGAGACGGGAAACAGGAGTGGAGACTGTGGGGTAAAAAAAATAAAGAGGTAATACATGAAACACAGGGACTAAGTTTTGCAAGCAATAATTTGAGCTTGTAAAAATGTCACTCATGTTTCTGAAGCAACGATTATGGGACAAGAGAATGAGGACCCGAGTAGATATGCAGTGGTAGATTGCAGATGGCATACAGGTGTGAGTGGCGGGAGCAGGTGATTGTGGGTGTGAATCAGGTGCGCGTTGTCAGCTGGCTTCACCTGGAGGGAGAGGGAGGAGAAAAAGACACTGCAGGGACAAAAAAAGGCAGGTTGATAAAAAACTTAGAAAAATAGGAAACATAACAAATACTTACGGCCAGCCGGACCCCAACCAAGACATGTTGACAGAGATGAAAGGATGGTTGCTTTTGTGAAATGTTCCTTATGTAAAGATCTGCTTGTGCTGCTGAGCATTGCTTAAGTGAACAATTCATTTTACAAGCCATTACTTGTACTCAACAGGAGAATTGCAATATTTAAAAAAGCTTTATTAAGTTGGCAAACATTGTCTTCTGTTTTTTGATTAATGACCATACAAGTTACTATTAAATATAAAACAATGTTCTCACACATCCAAAATATATCTGATCATTTAAATATACATCAGTGATTAGGTCTGGCTAAGTCAAACATTGTCTTTTAGACTATAGAACAAAAAAAAACGTGCATTAAAGTTTTTTTTTAACCTGTTAACACATTTTTTGACACAGCCATGCTGCTCAGTCACATTGGATTGTTAGCAAGCAAATATTATACAATATGTAGCACGAAACAGAAAGTACAGCTAAGGCTGATGGGAATCAGTTTTGCAGGTATTGGGTCACCAATAAAGGTACTGGACACATTTTAAATTACATCTGATAATGGTACTAGGGTAAGTTAGGTTACATTTCTTGAGATCTATCCTGAGGGAAAGGTTATTGTGTGTACCAAATGTCATGACAATCAATCCAATAGTTGACAGGGCATTGCGTTCAAATAAACAAATGTTAATCTTGTGGAGGACCATGAATGTCTCTACAAAATTGGGTGCCAATCCCTCAAATAAGAATACATCTTATTTAGATTGTGTAACAAATTTCATAATAGTTGTTGAAGTATTCTCAGATATGAAAGTCATGTAAGTCAATCGTGATGATGCAAAGTCTACACAGTCTGTTTCCAATCAATGGGTTGGGACAGTCAAGGCAAAAAAGCTAAGGTTTGACATGTAAGTACTATTCTAACAACTCATCACTGGGTAAAGTTGCGTTCAGGCTGATCGACCTCTTCGCCCGCCACACTGCTGCTCCTTTCCTTGTTCTTGCATTTGAAAGGATTTCCCAGTTTAATCGACAGTGTGTGCAGAACAGAGCTTTCATCCGGTGAAGAGCTGTTGCGACTCATGCGGCCGCTACGGGTAGACATGCCCCTGCTTTCTGAGTTGGTGGTCTCAAAGAGCTTGCCCATGAAGCTGAAGCCGGCCTGGCGGATGTGGGAGCTGCCGGC
>NC_048425.1:4984007-4986717 GCF_013103735.1 Etheostoma cragini
TCAGAGATCGGCTTCGGCAGCTGTGGTTCAGATACAACCTTTCAACACAAAAACAGGCAGGAAACAGGATATGTTGTAATAAGGTTTGTGAGATGTACATGTGTATCAATGCTGGCTGAATTGCACAATACATCGTTTCTCTTTTCTGCGTCACTGTCTCTCTACACAACATATTTGTCGAGTGTAGTTTACAGCAGAGCCGCCAGAATCAGCAGAGGATCATAAGAGAGGCCAAAGATCATGAGCTGCCTCTGTGCAGTTGGTAGTGACTGATATGGTACATTTCTTAAGTAAAAAATCAAGTCGACATTTTTATTTTGTAAGACTTGTGTGCAGCAAGGATATAGGAAATAACAGCACAGTAATATTGCACTGTCAAACAAACTCACTACTCATGCACAGAAATCAAAGTAGATGTTCAGTGCAACGTCACAACAAAAGATTTTTTAACAAGGGGAATAGACAGAGGATCTGTCCTCTAGTCTGAAGTAGTTGTCAAACTCAGACCTCGTAAAAAATTTGATTCCTGTCAATTTAAAATTGTGAACACAATTTTGCCAACACCAACTTCTCAGCTCTTTGTCAAACTCTTCCATTCGGCTGGGCTAAGCCACAGTCCAAAGGGACGTCATACAGGCTTTTAAAAAACAGGATTAGTTCCCTTTTTAGAAAAAAGGAGGCTTGCATGATATTCAGGTCCATGCAGTATGCTCCTTGCCAGTCAGAACGGGCTCTCAAAGCAATGTAGCTATGCTTAATTTAAAAATCCTCAGCAGGCGAATGTTTTCAGTTTTTTCGGAAATTGTTTATTAATTTTCACCATGTGACCTTAGAATGCTATTTCAGTAGTTTTACAGTATATGTGGTGGGAGATCTTAAACCCTCTGTCTGGCAGAAAGCATCAGACACACAACAAGATCCAAAGTGTTGAGAATGTGTTGTTGTCAACAGCTGTTTCCATGGTCAAGAATAACCCTCTGAGATTGAGATTTATCATCATCTTTGAAGGGTTGTATGAACTACATTATATAATGATAGGGGATTTTTCAAAGTGTAGGCTCAATAAGGTCTATCCTAGTGTGTGTTGACCTTTTTACAACCAGAGGTTTCTGACATTGCTCTCAAAGCAGCAGGCCTCTTGGATGCTACAAGTAAAGAGTTGACATTGTTACTAAGCCACCAGGGTTGTGTACTGATATTTTACTATACTTTGGTGTTAAGGATGTTGTCATACTAAAAGATATCTTAATGTCCATTCACTCTGTCACTTAGAAGCTTTAAATATGACTCAAGTTTCCTGTAGAAAAAATCCCTTTTTGTCTTTTCCTCAGCAATTTTCAAATAAAATGTGAGGCGAGATTAACCACAGTAAACCTTGTGTCTTGGCTGTTTCTGTTATGAAATAGTGGACAGAGATGAAAGGATAGTTGCTTTTGTGAAACGTTTCTTATGCAATGATCTGCTCGTGCTGCTGAACATTGCATAAGTGAACAATTCATTTTACAAGCCAGTACTTCATGTACTCAACTAGAACTCTTGTGAAAATACACAGCAGGAGTGTTGCAATATTTAAAAAAGCTTTATCAAGTTAACAAACGTTGTCTTCTGTTTTTGACTAATGACCATACAAGATACTGTTAAACATAAAACAATGTTCTCACACATCTAAAATAAATCTGATCATTTAATTAGCCAAATATACGTAAATTTATTCTGTACATGAAGTCACTGCCATAGCTAAGTCAAACATTGTCTTTAAGACTCTGGAAACAAAAAAATAACATTCACTAAAGGTGTTTTTTACCTTTTTTACACACATTTGACACAGCTATGCTACTCAGTCACATTGGTGGTTTGATTTAATGTTCACGATCTCAAGTGTGTTAGCATGCAAATAAAATATAATGCAATGTTAACTCAAAACAGAAAAAAAGCTGATGCTGATGGGAATCAGTTTTGCAGGTATTGGGTCACTAGTAAAAGTACAGATTACATTTTAAATTACATCTGATAATTGTACTATGGTAAGTTAGGGTACATTTCTTGAGATCTATCCTGAGGGAATAGTTATTGTGTGTACCAAATGTCATGACAATCAATCCAATAGTTGACATGGCATTTCATTCAAATACACAAATGTTAATCTTGTGGTGACTTTAAAGGAAATGTCAGGGGATCACCAGTCATTAGGATTCCTCATCTGGGGACCATGAATGTCAGTGCAAAATTGGGTGCCAATCTATCAAATAAGGATACATCTTATATAGTTTTTGTAATCAATTTCATGGATATCCATCCAATAGTTGTTGAAATATTCCCAGATATGAAAGTCATGTAAGTCAAGCTTGATAATGCAAATTACGAGTCAACACAGTTTGTTTCTAATCAATGGGTTCGGAAAGTCAAGGCAAAAAAACTTGGGTTTGACATGTAAGCACTATTCTATCATCTCAACACTGGTTAAAATCTTAAGTTCAGGCTGGTTGACCTCTTGGCCCGCCACACTGCTGCTCCTTTCCTTGTTCTTGCCTTTGAAAGGATTTCCCAGTTTAATCGACAGTGTGTGCAGAACAGAGCTTTCATCCGGTGAAGAGCTGCTGCGACTCATGCGGCCGCTACGTGTAGACATGCTCCTGCTTTCTGAGTTGGTGGTCTCAAAGAGCTTGCCCATGAAGCTGAAGCCGGCCTGGCGGATGTGGGAGCTGCCGGC
>NC_048425.1:4986817-4989710 GCF_013103735.1 Etheostoma cragini
CTGCTTTCTGAGTTGGTGGTCTCAAAGAGCTTGCCCATGAAGCTGAAGCCGGCCTGGCGGATGTGGGAGCTGCCGGCGAACACGTAGAGAATGGGGTTGACAGCGCTGCTGAAGTAGGCAAAGGCCGTGACATTTGGACGGGCTGCAAGGGCGGCTTTGATCACTGCATCACTGCCCTGCAACGCACCAACCACCTGGAGGAGGGAGAGGGGTCAGAGGGAGGTTAGAGGAAGAAAGGAAACAGCTAAACCAGTGCACACAGATAAAGGTCCCCAAAAACCAGCCTGGTCAAAGACATAGAGGCTGGGGGAAGCACCTGCTCTATAATGGTTAGAGACTAATTCCATCAGTACAGCAGCAGAGTTGTGTCACACTCACCACTTGTTCAGTAGGAACTCTCACTACTCAATCACAGTCAGCTCTACTTGCCACACTTGGTGTTAAAGCTATAGTGCGTTGTTTCTGCCACCCCCACACTCCCTTGATACATTTGCTTGTAACCAAGGAGGACACAGAGGATTAAAAAAACATGATATTACCTCTTTAGAAGAGGTAATTATCTTCACTTGGGTTTTTCCGTGGGAAAGTCAGCGGACAACACAATCTTCTCAACATAGTCATGTTTTCTTATATTGAGAAATACAAAGCGTTGGTGCACCTTAATTGGCAATGGCTTGAATGTAACGGACATTCACTAAGGTAAAAAGTTACGCACTAAGGCGTTAAGCTACTGTCCTTGATAGTCAACTTTTCCTGCCGGAATTTCACAATAAACGCTATAAGAAAAAGTGATGTTTCGACTTTGAATGTAAAACATCTGAAGGGAGAGGTGACAGCACAGCAGAACCGACTGTAAATAAATTGTGATAGAAAACAGACATTTACAATAGATGATTTACAAATGAAGATATAAAAAATTACCTCATAAAAAATATGTCAAATTACGGAAAAATATGTATTTTAAATTGTATATTTTTATAGCATTGCATAGCTTTTTTTTTTTTTATATTTTACCGAAATGTCGGTAGGTTTACCGACCGATCATGATAAACAATGGTTTCACGTCATTTCAAACTCATCACAAAAGAATTGGTAGTCACACTGTGCAACTTGCCTGTTATAGAAGGATTTTTGACGTGATGTCTCTTAATTTAGCCATATTATTTTTTGGGTCAATATGCGTTACAGAGTCCTTCTATCGGAGCATTTTACACCCAAAATACTTATTAAATACATTTTTGGTATCTAATGGAATCAGTAGCAGTTTCTAACCCGTATGGGTCAAACTCTGAACTTAACAAAATCACCTCTATGATGTTTACGATGTGATAGGGCAGCCAGAATACTGCAAAGGCAGAGATGATTAGCAGGATGAGACGGCTGCCTTGTCCTCTGTGCTGGAACATGGCGCTTTTCAGACGGCAGATAACGGAGGAATAACAGGTGATGATGAGGGAGAAAGGCAACAGGCAGCCCATGATGGTCTCAGACAGGTACTGGAAGACCCGGTGACCTGTGCTCTGCCAGTGGTATGGGATACAAAAATTCAAGGTGATGTTGTTTGGTAGGGTCTTCTTCAGATTACTGTCAGAGAACAATAAGAAATACACACATTGAATAGACATACCAGCCAGAGACATAGATACATAACATGTAATTTATGTTTTATTTAATCATAGCAGATGTATCAGCATTTTTATCCACGCTAGTATGGGGCAATTAAGAAACAGAGCAATCAAAGTGCTTTCACCATCAATTTAACTTTAAGTATGGAAGTTCATTTGTGACAAAGCTATTAAGCAAACTTAAAACAAATCAAAAAGTAAAAACACACAAGTGTTACTTTAGTTTTGAGCTTGCAAAAGGCTCTAGATTTGAACAAACGCCATGTTTTGTTTAGTCTCTTCATTTGTGGTTCATGTAATGATCATTCAGTCAGTGCTCTGCCCCACTCAATAGTTTTGTTGTTAATATAATTCCATTTTCATGCTGTCTGCTTCACTGCATCACACTTTTACTGTATTTAAAAACAATGGGATAATAAAATCAAGGATTATATTTCGGATTTCAGTTAAATTTAAGATAAGATGGCATCCTTCTAAAAAAACTGATTTTCTAACTGCCTGGAAAAATGCCATATCTTCATAATATATTATCTATATATAACAGTTCTTCAAAGGACACCTCAGTTAACATTAGAAATGACACCTTCAACAACAATAATGATGAGAACCAACTATTTTGCAGGTTTTGTTCAAGAAAGGTTGAAACTGAGAAACGTAATAGATCCAAATGTACAAAGATTTCAGTCTCACCTTCGGTAGAAAGGCATCGGCACAGACAGGAGGAACGCCAACACCCAGACCACCAGCAGTAGAATCAGCAGGGAGCGCTTGGTTCTCATTCTCTGGGACAGAAAAGGCCTACTCACGGCCAGCCAGCGGTCTATGCTCATGAGGCAGATGAGGTAGATGGACACGTACATGTTCACACTTGACAGGTAATGCACTAGCTTGCATGCGGCTGAGCCAAACTCCCAGCCCCGTCTGCCAGCCAGATAGCGCAGAAAAAAAGGGGCGCTGAGAAGCACAAAAGCATCCGCCATGGCCACATTCAGCACCAACAAACAGGTCACTGAACGCTTCTTCACTCGGCAGAGTACCGACCAAACCACAAACAGGTTCCCAGGGAAGCCCAGTACAAACGCCAGGGTCAGGATGGAGATACCGACCTGGGCGCCGATGGACAGAGAAGACGGTTGGGAGTTGGTGGTGGTGGCGGTGATATTGGATGCCATCAGGAAAGCCTCTAATGAATCAGAGATCGGCTTCGGCAGCTGTGGTTCAGATACAACCTTTCAACACAAAAACAGGCAGGAAACAGGATATGTTGT
>NC_048425.1:4989810-5006255 GCF_013103735.1 Etheostoma cragini
TCAGAGATCGGCTTCGGCAGCTGTGGTTCAGATACAACCTTTCAACACAAAAACAGGCAGGAAACAGGATATGTTGTATTAAGGTTTGTGAGATGTACATGTGTCTCAATGCTGGCTGAATATTGCACAATATATTGTTTCTCATCTGTGTCACTATCCCGCCACACAACATATTTGTTGAGTGTAGTTTACAGCAGAGCTGCCAGAATCAGCAGAGAATCACAAGAGAGGCCAAATATCATGAGCTGCCTCTGTTCAGGCAGTAGGGATCGATATGGTACATTTCTTACTAAGTAAAAAATCAAGGTGACATTTTCTCACATCTCATGTGCAGAAAGGATACAGGTAATTACAGTTGAGTAATGTTGCACTGTCAAACAAACTCACTACTCATATATGTACTTTTACCCAGGGACGTTGTTAAGCCTATTTTAGGGGCGCTGAATCTACCCAAAATGTTCTTAAGCACCCATAAATGATACTAAGAACAACAAAAACAATTTGGTTAATCAATAACTGTATCCCCATTCATTTAGACCCAACAAATGATCCGTGTCCAGCTACAAAACAATAGACGGAAAGTCCAAAGTTAGACAAAGTACAAGTTAGCACAAAGAGTAGTTGTGCTGTCAAGATGACGCACCGCACCGTCTTGTTGCCTTGGTGTGAACCGGAGCGTTGCATGTAACTGGATCCATCTCTTTGTTACTCTTTGGTCTGAACTCACTATGCATCCTCCCGCCCACACACACCAATACACACGCCAATGGTGAAAGGAAGACACACAAAGTGTTACAGAGTCAAATTGTAAGTTGTTTTTAATTACCTGCTTACCTTTAACTACATTGTCTTGAGCAAAAGGAAAGCTATCCAGATATTTTGGATTGCTATGGTCTGTATGGTTTGTATTGTATACAAACTATGGTCTAACTTGAGTGAACGAGCAAAACACAAGAAACAGTTAACTTAGAAAGCTAATCACAACTCTTCATTCCTTGCCAATAATATAGCCTATCTCTAGTAGGTATATTCTAAAATAATAGCAATCCCCATAGAGTGTTGTTGTCACTGTACCCTAAATGCCATAGGGTCCCTGTTGAGGCTGCTGTACCATTGTATCCTTCAATTCATTGAGCAGATGAGACGGATATTTGAAGATATTTCGACAGAAAGGAAGAGCAGCCGGAGATTGAGAGGCCAGTTGATTCTGAGGGAGCCAGTGTGATTGAGGTCAGTAGTGGTCTATGGGTCCGAGGATTGTTTTGTTTTCTACTAACAATAAGCATTTGTTGGCAGGTTTAGGCACTATGCAGATATATAATTATATTTATTATATATGCTAGCTACATTCTAACCAATTCAATTGGTTAGACTATAGCTAGCATATCAATCAATCTAACTTTCTGCATTCTGATAAACTAAATAAATATGTAGATGTTACCCAAAGGTAAGCTAAAGATGAGCACATGCCAACAGATACACATGTGAAAATAAAATGAAAGCAATCCTACACACACTATGTATACACTAAATTGTTACACCAAATCTTTTTATTCCTTCCGCCATCAGGTGATCATCAGTATTTACACAGTAGCCACTTTAGATAGGATCCGTATCAAAAGCTTACACGATAAAGTATGCAGTGATGCCTATTTTTTGCTATCACTTTCTATGATAAAGCTATTACTTTATCATACATTGACATGAGCAGACAGATTTTGTCATTGCTCACAGAAGAACTCATCAGGAACAAAGTCTGGTCTAAGTAAATCCTCCCATGCAGCTTTGATGTGTGTAAAAGTTAACATTACAACAACTTTTGTTGAACAGAGTAGAAATGGAAGAAGAGGATACGTCTGTCTGTTTTTACTTGTTAACATCTTGGTTTGTTGACTGTTGACATAAGTGTAGCTCTAATACAGTAACAACACATGTGAGTGCAAAGATTTTGCAAACACAAGTTACAAGTACCCCGGGGGCTAAGCAGAGCCGCAGCAGAGCTGCTGATTTTACTTCTACAAGCCCCAGTTCATCACAAAAACAGCTATCCATCCTCAAAGCAGCATTTCTGAATAATTGAAATAAAACGCCTCCTCCTGTGAAGCTTCTGCAGTATACTTGAACTTGTTTAAAAAGTGGACTGGCCCTTATCTTTCAATCCTAGTGACGTCCCTACTTTTAACAATTATACCTTTGATTATGGTTTATTTTGTGCCATTTTTGACACACGTTTGGCCAAATAAGTCCCGACAAATGAGAGATATTTAAATTCGGAGACATTTTTCTTTATTTTAACTTTTTAAAGATCAGTGGTTATGGGACATCATAAATTGAGGCAATGTTGAGATAAAAAAATCCCTCTTTTATAATACAATGCATTCTCTCTCAGTTGTTCAAATTAATCTGAGAATGTAAGTGTCTTCTGAAGCAGCACAACAAAAAAATTCCAGTAACTGGAAGTTATGTACCAATTTTGCTTTGTACCAGACACTGACTTAGGAGTGAAATGGACAAATAAGCAGTCTAAACTTTCAACGTTTTTTTTAAATTAAAACTTCACTGACCTTAAACTGCTGATCTTTTTTTTTAAAGTCGGCAACAATCAATCCACTCAGACGGTTTACCAATTTCCATCTATTGTACACCTTGCCTGCTCTACTGTTAACTCCCAAGCTTCTCTCTTTGCTTGAAGACTGTGTGTGGAGAGCGAACCTTAAAAGTAGATATATTGAGTAAGAGTGTTCATTGGGGAGAAAACCCAGTGACAACAGGAAGTCAGCTTGAGCTTAGTGGGTGGCCATGTGGCTGTAGTTCCTTGCCTGCTACACATTGTATTCTGAGACATGCACGCCAGCTTTTATGGAAAAATGGTGTGACACAGCAACAACACAGCTCATTGACAGAAATGTAGTGCCTCGTTATAAAAGAGGCAAAAAGTGGATAGCATGAAGCCACAAAATGTTGAGAAACTGATGGCATAATGTTCGAGGAAGAGCAGGATTGAACAGCACAAAAGATAGTCATGGGGGTGAAAAAGTGAGGGGGTGATTGTTATTCCAGTGAACTGTCAGGATCTTGTTGATACATGAGTGTTAAATCCTTCCTCTATCATGTGCAGTGTCTGTTTTCTTTCACCAGACATCTTTGCAGATTTACAGCATATTCCTCTTTCCATATAAACCAGATTGCAACTGAGTTAGCAAATTAGGCAATATTAAAACATTCCAGGTCGGGATTTTCTATTTAAAGCTGCACTAATCAATATTTCCATAATAACAACAGATCAAATGACATCCTATAGAGAATTATTACTAATCTCTGCAGCTCCCATGAGCTATAGTGGTCTAGCATCCTTAGCTTATTGTTTTCATTTTACGGCCAACGACCTTACTGTTTTGATTCACTCTCACTGTGTTTCATCATTCCAGCCAAACAAGGCAGCTATTTTCAGTGAAGAAAGTTCCCATAAACTCCCTGTGCAACTGCCCCAAAAAATAAATTCATGAAGCTTTGCAGTTTTTCTCAGTTGCTTTGGCACATTTCTCGAATCATCCCTAACATTTGCAGAACAGTAAGTGCATTTCTCCAAACAATTTGTACAACAGCAGCACACGATGGATTACCCGCAAAACCTATGGAGCTAGAATAGTGACAGCAACCTGTGGTATTGAAAATAAAATTTGGCATTGAAACAACAAATATTGGCATTGAAAACTGTTGAACTGAAGTATAAAACACAAACATCAAAAAGTAATAATCTCATAATCCTATGATATTATTTCACTTTGACGTTTGTTTGCATCATGACGGGTTTTTCAATGTCAATTTAAATTTTTTATTGATGTCCGTGTTTTTTCAAAGACAGTTTTTTTTTTTACGTTGTCAAGATTTTTACAATGTCACTGTTTTCAGTTTCAACTTTCTGTCACTGTTTTGGCGTAGGGAGGAGGGGCCTGAGGGGAGGGACAAAGGGGGCGTGGCTTGTGGAAATTTACATAGGCTGCTGGCGAGAGACCACACATCCAGACGAATCCTGCCATTTTTTCACACAGAAGCAGGCTGGTTTAATGTTAACTTTTAATGTAGCTTGTCAGTGAATGCGTCCAGCCTTTTAGTGAGTGTGTGATTTGCCTAGAAACCTATTATGTGAAAAAATGGCCAATATGAACAGACTTACTTGAGATTTGGAGGTTCCAGGTGAAAGTGTGGAAGACATTGCAGATATGCGGTTTTAACAACTCTGGGAGGATTCGTTTGGAGGTGTGGTCTCTCGCCAGTAGCCTCTGTAAGTTACCCGCAAGCCACGCCCCATTTATCCCTCCTCTCAGGCCCCTCCTCCTTATGCCAAAACAGTGACAGAAAGTTGAAACTGAAAACGGTGACATTGTAAAAATCTTGACAGCGTAAAAAAAAAAAACTGTCACTGAAAAGACACGGACATCAAGAAAAAATTTAAATTGACATTGAAAACCCCATCATGATGCAAACAAAATCAAAATGAAATGAAATAATATCATAGGATTATACGATCATTACTTTGATGTTTTATACTTCAGTTCAACAGTTTTCAATGCCAATATTTGTTGTTTCAATGCCAAATTTTATTTTCAATACCACAAGTTACTGTCACTGTTCTAGCTCCATACAAAACCCCCTTACTTGCTTAAAATTCTTAGCCGAGTTTGCTATGCAGTCTTGTAAAACGTCTTGGCTCATTTTTTCTGTATCGCATGACATGATCTGTCAGCAAATTACAGTTCAAACAGTAAAATTGTGAAAGTAAATCTTTTTAAATCTCCTGCAATCATTCTACCACAAACTTTGTACTGTTGAAATTGATGTACGCCATACAGAAAAAGTCCAGCTTTCAGCCTTTTCAATCATTGTCATCAAAACCTTGGCCACAGTTTATGGATCTTGTCAAAGCACACAAAGCAAACACATCAGTGTGAATGATATAAAAATAACGTCAAGTGTCTCTTATGTCAACAATGTCCCTTTAGGATACGGCAAAATGTTCTTGGATCAGTATGCCCGGTGACATCTCTTTTAAAGTTGGTAACAGTCTCATTTTGAGTAGGGATTCACATTAGCTGCTGAATCTTGTCTTTATTGCCAGGAACCAGCTGTGCATGATGAACCCTGATGACGTTTTTGCAACAGGAATTTTTACAACCAGAGGAACAACACCAGCTTCAAGCCTGCTGAATTGTGTGTCCTCTAGCTACCATTCTTTACTGGTTTGGTAATAGAGTAGAGTTGGTAACACAGTATGGATCTTTGTCCTTTGGCACGATAGCATCTGCTTCTTTGTCTTTTTCCCGGCTGTTCTGGCTGTTTTGTCGGCTCTTCCTAGTGGCCGAGTCAAGCCCAGTGCCCTCAAACAAGCGTGCCATGAACGCCAGCCCCTCTCGACGGATGTAGGACTTTCCTGCAAAGAAGTAGAGCACTGGGTTGGCACAGCTGCTGATGAAGGCTATAGCAGACGTGACTGCTCGGCTCTTGTGCCATATTGCATTGAGTCTGAAGAGTGGAGAAGTAAGAGAGATTTCATCAGAGACAAATGACTGACTATATATTACACAGTATTTTACTTAACATGGGAATAATACAGTGTACACATATTATGAGTCAGGTCAGTGGTTTCCACCTGTTCCAAGTGTGTTAAGCCAAGCTCCATCCTTCCTTACGTCTAACTCACGATAATAAGCAAGTAATTTGAACATACCTTTCAATAACTCAAATCAAAAATAAATGGTCAATTGACAGTTATTCAAAAGTTATGTTAAGAGTTATTTTACCGTTAACAAACAATTAAACGATAATTAGTAAAGTTTACTTATTATAAGTAATGCTAAAACTTTATTTAACAGGGTATTGTTGCAAACATCATAAAAATCAATCAAAATCAATCAAAAAACAAACAATTTGTAAACCATTAGGAAATATCATTTGGATGCTTTTCTAAATTTGCAACTGATTATTATATTAGCTGGTAATGTTTCATAAATATAACGTAAAGCTTCAATAAACAAACTCAACAATCGTCTCTTTTAGAGATCAACAAAACATATTTAATGGAGGCAAATGCTTATTTGCTGCTTAATCACTTACTAATCAAATTATTTTAAGCATTAGTTGTAACTTTATCATAGCCATCCAAATGATGTTAATAGATGGTTTACAAAACAATAAATAACCATTAACACAGTTTTAACGATCTAGATGAATAAACAAATGATTTGGTATTACACAAAACTAATGATAAGATAACATCAATTACAACACTACTAATGATAAGTACACTTTATAAGTCAAAAGTTCATTGTTTGTTAACAGTAAAAGAACTATTAACAAAGTCTAAAAAACTATCAAATAATCCATTTATTAATGATGGTTATGGTAGAGTGGTATCAATAAGTTTAATACGTTTTATCAAATACTTGTGTAAAGTTTGTGACACCAATTATTGATCTGTTTAAAAAAAGAAATGCATGCGATGGTAAGTAGCATCACTTACACGTCTTTTACGTTGCCCTCTGGATACAAAGCCCATGTTACCTGAGGACAACAACACAATTGCTAAGTTAATAAGAGAAAACTTAAGTAATGATCAGCAACCTTTTTTAATAAATCACATTAAACCTGGATGCATGATGAATGCATGTACTCTATATCGATAATGTTTGGAGCGATGTGTTACTTGTAAAAACAGAATGTAAGACGTACTTGCACCATGTTGATGAGGTGGTAGGGTAACCAAAAGAGGCAGAAGGTTAACACGATGGCCAGGATGAGATTCTCACTGTGAATGCGACGGCGGAACCTTGTCTGTCGGATCCGTCGTAAGATGCAGATGTAGCTGACTACAATGGTCCCGTAGGGAATTAGAAACCCCAACACGAGCTCCAGCATGTACTGGAGGACCACCTGTCGTGGAAGATAAGAAGAGAAAATTAAATGTGATATTCTATCATTCAGCATGACATGAAATTAAATGCTGGCTGCCCCGGAAAGGCAGCAAGAGGTAAGTGTTTCAAAAAGTTGATTTAGGGAATTTATTATAGGGATTTAAAGAGAGAAAGGTCAGGAAAATTAGCAAAACAGTTTCGATGCTTTTCTCCATTGCATGTAGAATCAGTTTTGATCAACTTTACCTTCAAATAACGGGGTTTCTCTTTTCGGAGATTCACCCTGCTTCCATGATTTGTGCTAAGCTAGGACAGTCATATCCTGACTCCAGCTATCTAATAAGCATACAGCTGAGTGTGGTGTCGATCTTCTCCGTTAACTCTCAACAAGAAGGTGAAAAAGCACAGTTCTTTTTCTCTGAAATGTCAGAGCCTCCATGTGCTTCAGATGTTCCTTCTCAAGCCCATCGTACTGAACTATTGCATGCACTATACATTTGATTTTTGTTCAAGATTTAGAGGATTGTGCAACCTCGGTGGAGAGTGCTTAATTGGCATTACCAATATGAAGATAATCAGGTTTTTGTTCACTCACATGGCTGCTTTCCTCGTGGACTGGTTCGCACAACACGGTAGTCCCCTCCTGCTTCACATTTCTGAAGATTATTGCAGGAACAGAAGCGACAATCACCAGAATCCACAACACCACCAGCACCCGCAGTACACTCTTCCGGTTGGTGACAAGAGTGACGCGCCGCGGCCACAGCACTGCCACCAGCCTGTAGATGCTCATGAGCATGATGATCTGGATGGAGGCGTACATGTTGACCAGACACAGGTAGAAGAGGATCTTACACATCACATTCCCAAACACCCACTTCTTAAAAACCAGGTAGATGATGAAGAACGGGGTGAGAGCCATCAGAGAGCCGTCGGCAATAGCTAGGTTGAGGATGAGGAGCGTGGTGACAGAATACTTCTGGGCACGTGCCAGGACGCTCCAGATGATGAAGAGGTTTCCAGGGAAGCCCAGGAGAAAGACGAGGCTCAGGATGAGGGCGCCCATAGTGGTGCCAGTGCCGTCATACACAATGGTTGAGTTGGAGGATTCATTAAGGGAGGGGGAAATGTTTCTCTGGGCCATTGTTGTTACCTGCCAAAGAGAGAATATTGGTAAGTGTTGTTTTAAGGTTTACCTCAGTACATTTATTTCTACCCCTAATGTGAAAAAACAGAAAACTATAAGGAATAGTTTTTTTCTGTTCTTTTTAAAAATTTAAATGCTACCCTCAAATTGTTGCTTTTTAAAATGAATAATCAATATGAGACTTTGTTTTTTAAGGCAGTTTCTCAAAAAAGTAACTAGAATATGGAGGCATGACCTGACACCATCTTGCAAAATGAACAAAGAGAATTCAACAAATTGCATTGGTCAGATTGTCTGACTAACGAAGAGCCTCACCTCTGACTCATACTCCATGTTTTATCTGGCACAGGCCTCATTTTGACACACATGTACACATAACTGGAGAAAAGCGTGGGAGTGTGGTGCACGTGTAACAGGTTTAAACAGGGCTTCTTAATTCCTGAAAGACGAGACCAGACAAGAGTGGAGAGCAACTGTTACTGTGTTTATGTCAGTTTTTGAGCAATGGTTCAGTCTTAGATTTATAATATTTCTATTTCTCTTTAGGGCCCAATGAAGCAAGTTTATTTGTAGTACCATCCAAACAAAAAAGAAATATACACAATGTGACCAAAAGTATGTTGACATCCCTTTGGAAAATGAATCACAGTTACTCAACATTTGATCACCTTACTTCAGTAAAAGTTCAGGTCCTGGATCTTTAGTTATTGTTACCATTACTCCACAACATCATCAGAAAACATGATCACTTTATACAAAATGATGCATTGGTACACACGTCCGCTTAACGGTTCACATTAGCTCCATTTAGACCAACCACAACATAAACTGATTACTTCTACATTTAGGCATCAAAATGGTATATATGAAATCCAGTTATATGATTTTTTCTGAAGTAAATAAAGATAATAATAGCTTTGAAAAGTGGCTGGAGTTTACTTGCATCAGTTCCATAAAGTGTGTGTTTGTAGATACAGAGAATGCAACTTCACCATATTTGGCATAGACACAGGACAAAGGTGCATTAGAGAGACATGCAATAAAATCCTATTAGATAATGAAAACAATTAAATAGGTAAATTAGGAAACAAATAATTTAAATGCACCAATAAAATAATAACACTCTTACTTCAAAAAACAGAAGACTATGTGGCCAGGAAAAGGTGTGCTTTTACTTTTTTAAAATAAAAAAATAAAAATATAGACCATGCCAGCAAAACCTAAAGACAAAGACATGTAAAGATCTATGCTGAAGATGTTATAGTAATACATTCACCGCAGGTGCACTCCTAACCAAGTCTTTTTTTACCATTTTTATTTTGAATGGAGACAATTAAAGTTTAATTTCCTGTTTCCTGTTTTTATTTGTACCAGCAGAGCTGTACAACTATGTCATAGTGACCACTATAAAACCTGACTGACTCAAAAGGCTGTTTGTGTGTATTGTGTGACTAACACACACACCTAGGGAACTAGGTTCCTACAAAGGAAACTTATGCATAATATAATTGTAATACACAACAAATTAAGTAGCACAAAACGCCATGTTGTTCATCTTTGAACAAATCACAGCTGTCAAATGAAAGTAACCATACTGTCAAAAGACCACATGAAAATACTTCAAGTAAAACTTCTCCCCATCCAACAGTAGCACACAGTGTAACAGCTGACTGCAGTGATTTGTTGTAACCACAGTGTTGTTGCCAGAAACTAACACAGAATCATGACTGAGAGACCGGAACACATGAACTTACCCAGTCATCGACTGTAAATCCCAACAGAAGAAAGAAGACACCCAGGGCCAGGAAATAATCTGATGTTACTGTCGATTTCTTCAGTTTCTTTTCACCCTTTACTCTTCCCGCGTTTCCCCCCCCCACCCACTCTCTCGCTCACTCTGTGATTGATTTTGTCACGCTTGCTCTAACATGTAGTATAGAAGAAAAGGTGTGCCCCTTGTTACCTGGCCTGCCTCTGTCCTGGCAGTCTGTCAACAGCAACTGTCTACCAAGGAATCCATTTGTGTAGTTTCGACTTAAAGGGCAAGTCAATTTTTTTTTTTACCTTATGGTGTCTCGCAATGCAGATTACTGCTTTATAATTCCATTATCGAAGTGCTGTTAATATTTTAGATATGTCTGAAAATCCAACTGTCCTACATGGCCCAAAGCATGTGGACTCACAAATGAATCTGCCATTCAGCCACAAGAGTATTAGCGTGCTCAGCCAATGATGTTGGGTAATAAGGCCTGAGTTGCTGTTGGAATTTCAGTCCATCCCAAAGGAGACGGATGAAGGTTAAGTCAGGGGTGTTGTTTTTACAAGAAAACATTTCTTCAATGACCTTGCTTTGTGTACAGGGGAATTGTCACGGTGAAATGGGGGGCCTTCCCTAAATTGTTGAAACAAAATTGGAAGCTCACCATTGTCTAAAACATCATTGTATGCTGTTAAAACCATTGATTGTAAAATGAGGGGACAGAGCATGTGTGACGTCACCCATTGGTTTGTGGAGATCTGCTATGAGTCATTGAGTGACGATTTCAGACGAGAGGGAGGAGTGAGGGAAGGGCCCTTACACTCTTTGATGTTACACACGATTACCGGCAACCACATCACAGCCACACCTTAAAACACTCCCTGCTTTATCGCAGATTTAAAAATAAACAAGACCATAATTCAAAACATGATCATCATTCTGTGTTGCAGAAGAATAAAAATTAGCAATTCGGATCATACACTCATTATGAAAATGTTTACTGAGGTGACAAATCAAGTGAGCAGTGGATCACTTTCTCAAAGACTTCTGTAGAAACCATCCTCCCTTTGCAACCACACATGTCGCCCTCTGCTGTAATTCATACAGAATGCATGTTTAAGGCACTTCTGCATTTGAACCAGATGATTTGTCCATTGACATACAGTCTGTGATTAAAACTCTACACAGAATTGACCAACTCAGGACTCTTGATGAGACACTGCTAGCTGCATAAACCAGATACAATCTTCTATAAACAATTCAATGTAGTTTTATTTTTTAAAGCACGATCCATACTCAGGACATTACAATGAATGTTTACAGTTAAAGATATTTTACATTTGGCTTTCAAGTAAATGTTCAACATATTTCAGACCACTCTCACTTGCAATAACTTGCAAGCTGCCATTTCTTCTTGCTAGTGATGAAAATCCATCTAAATGAGTCATTCTCAGCTAATTTTTTACAACGCCAATAAATCAGTCTATAACAAAGCATAAGAAACAACATTAAAAAGTGATTATAAAAGAAAGATCACTTGGAGCGGTCATGGAGCTGTTAACTAAATACTTGGTCTTTTTTGTTTAGTTTTTAGGGCTGTCAAGATGTTGGACAGCTTTTCCATGAAAGACAATTGCTGCATGTATATTCCAGCCCAAGCCCAGGATGTAGAGGCTTTGTAAACTTGGTCTGGACTTAGTGGAGCAGGACCATTGGGTAAAAGACTAGATAAAAACACAGAGTGCCTGCTTTATAATCCAAAACACTAATCCTTTTGGAGCAAGGGTTTGATACCCTCGTTTTTACATTACTCTGAAGGAACAAGTAACAATTTTCTTTGCTCTCTAGACTCCAGGACAGATGATCGTTCCCAAACTTTGACTCGTCTTGTATGCCACTGCTGCAGACATTGCGAGCATGCCACTCCACCTCACAGTAACATTGCTCTGGCAAACCCTCTCTGCACAGCGTCTGGGGAAATTTGGCCAACCTGTCTGAGGGAGTGGAGTAGGCTACGTGAGGGGGGAAGGCCTCCTCCATCAACTTGAATTGATATCACCTGTGTGCACAAGGAAACTGCACAGGGGCAGATACCAATTTTTCACACCAAGACCATTGTACCAGTCATGGTTTGTGCTAATTAGCTTGTGTATAGTGTTCATTATTGTCCTCTTTCAAAGTCTGAGAAAAAATGCATGTAACCCACAATACCATTAACACAGGTTGAGTCAAACTTTAAGACCAATTACAAGGCAAGACTAAGAACAATTAACCTTAATATTATTAAATGATAAAAATTAAAGGTAATTCAGGAACAATATGTCTGTGGCTGCATGTTTTCAGCTGCAGCTCTAACAAAGAAACCCTCCCTAGGCAACATATCCACACTGTGACTTGACCTCTGAACCAAAAAGGTTTTTGCATTACAAAATCACCAATATCTGTATCAAATGTATAATACATCACAAAGTAAATGCCAACATTGTATTTGTCTTGATGCACCTTATCTTTACTGGATGTAACAGAATATGTTCCAGTGGCCTCTGATTAAACAAAGTATTTTTTCTTGCTTAAGGGGGCCCTCTGTTGATCAGAGACTGCAGGTACTGAGTAAACATCCAGCTTCATTATAAAAAAAAAAATGGACCAATGAGAAAATATGTGAGCAATCAATGCTTTTATTGTAAAGTAACAGATTTAGATTTGGAGACAACATTCAACCCACCACTGTCTGATAAGTGAACAATTGCTCATACAATACCAATATTATATTATACCATATATATCTTAATTATATACATTTTATATGAATTCAATATGAGCCCACTCTTATGACTTGATTGAGATATTTTACAAATTATTTACAAATGAGTAATAACATTCTTCTCTTTAGTTAAAGCTGTATTCTTCAATTTTTGTTTTATTAACAATGGATAAAGTGACTATGTGTGCTGCGGAAGTTGTCGCTTGTTGTGTCAAACTTGCAAAGAATTATCACTTTTATTAATGACCCACAGCTGTTTTCATGAAATAAGCTTAAATAAACCCCACTGTATGCTACCAACCCAGCACCAAACAAACAGAAGTAGTGATTTACTGGTGAACAAAGTGGAAAATTTAGCCAAGTGCCTGAAATTTCCCTCCCGAGTTGGTGGAAAAAAAAAAACGCAAATAAAAGGAGAGTGAATGTTGGACTCCTATTAGCCAGCTGGCCATAAACACGACTGCATATGATTGCTTATGTTGCTCAGCATCTAGTAGATGTGTTAATGCTGTTTTTAATGTTTTCCGGTTCCGCTGATTCCAAGTGGCAAAGAAGTTTAAAGCTTAAAAGCAGCGTTTGCTTGGTTTATGACGGCTTTGGCTGCCATCTCTGCTGCCTCCATTGGTGATTTTGCTTCCTCAGCTGCCTGATATCCAATAACACCACCCATTGCTCCTCCTCCTACAGCAACGCCTCCCACTATCACTCCAGCAGCTACCAGTCCTGCTACCTCTGCGCCTCCTGCTGCTGCTGCCACCCCTTTTAACAGTGGAACTTGATTCACAAGTTGCTTTAACGATTGACAGTTTCGCAGGGCCATGATAACTAATTTAACCATATTTCCCACGCCAAAAAAAGCTCCCAGCAATGCTCCTGTGCCAGTACCTGCCAGTTGGATCAAAAACTTCTCAGCCACTTTGGTTTTTGCCATATTTCTGATCTCTTCCGGTGGCAAGTTTCTTGATGACTGTTTTATGATGTTTTCCTCTCTCTGTATTTCTTTCTCCACTTCTTGAAACACCATATTGGTGTAGCCTCCATTGTTTTCCATCACCATCTTGTCTATGGTGTTAAGCAGCTCATCCACCCGGACTTGGTTGCTCCTGTAGCTATTCAGCTGTTTGTTCTTCCAGTATTTATTATCCAGGACATTGCACCGGCCTCCGCACTTCTTCACCAGATCACTCAGATTCTCATTCTGACTGACAAACTCCTCAATTTTCATCCCTTTAGGGAGCTGTTCACCATGAGTGAAGACAATTACAGCATATTTTAAAGCATCTTCCGTGAAATACTGGCATATTTTATTGATGACAGCCTTCTCGTGCTCTGTGAATTTGTCCACTTTAAGCACAATGAGAAAAGCATGAGGCCCAGGAGCACACTCTGTGATACACCTCACTATCTTAGGCTTCATCTCCTCCTCAGACCTGTTTGCATCGAAGAAACCAGGAGTGTCGATCAAAGTGATGCTTTTTCCGTTGACACATCTAGTTTCACTTTGACATTCACTTGTTCCAGAGTTGGGAGTATGGTTTGTTTTGAACAATTCCTCTCCAAATATGGTGTTGGCTAGGTTACTTTTCCCAGAACCAGTTTTCCCGAGCAGGACAATCCTCCTTGCAGTTGACACTAGAAAAGATAAGAATGCCTCTGTAAAGTATGTTTGTCTCTAGCTTGATTGCTTTTTTAGCTTTTAAGCTTTGTCTTCTAATGCTTTTTGCGAACAAGAAACTAAGTGAAGGTAACTAAGTATTGAATTACAATTCTTTTCTGACACATAATACCTATGGGCAGCTATTTTTATGTCTGTATTTATTTATGTATGAATGTATGTTTGTTTTGTATGTTTCCTTTATTTCATTTGTGGGAGTCAGTATGACTGTATGTATTTATGTGTGTGTGTGTGTGTGTATATATATATATATATATATATATATATATATATATATATATATATATATATATATATACACACACACACACACACACACACACACACACACACACACATATATACACACACACACACACACACACACACAAACCCACCTTGGTCTGTTTGGTGAACATTTTTTGTACATCCTTTGAGTTGAAGAGCTTCCTGCACAGACTTGAAAGCCTGCAGAGAACAGGAAATAAATGTTTTAATATCAGTTTCAGTATTTACTCATCCGATGCAGGAAAATGTTAAATGAAGATTATGTTCATTGCTCAAGATTGACATTTATTTGTATTAATAAATCCAGCATTAATAAAATAGCATTATTTTTGACATGCTACTTTAATTGCACTCAATATAATTACCAAGATATTTGAACTTCTGAAGCCGTCACTGCAGCTTGCACACAAAGAAATCCAAATAAATTTAGAAATTACATTTTATCTACTGCTTGCTATATTTTGTGGAACTTGATCACTTGAACTTGAGTTTCATCGCGAATAGTCAGCGTTTATGGAACAATGCATTTCCAATACCTCACAAGACTCCACGTCGTTGGGGTGGATGACGATGCGGACCCGTAATGGCGTTCCGCTTGCTTGGTTCTGTCCAAACGCATGAACTTCTTCCAGTAGAACCCTGGCTACCACACTGTCAGGAAAACCTAGGGCAATCCCAGTTCCAAGGACAGGAAAGGCAACGGATCCAAACCCTCTTTTCTCACAGGAAGTTAGGATGTTGTTGATGCCCAATCTCAGAACCTGCAAAAGGTCAGAATTCAATGGTTTTTAAAGCTAGACAAAAATAAATGCTTTACTTTGGTGCACAAAACTGGGAAACAGCTCCTTCAACAAGAAGATAAGACGGAACTGAAAACACTCCTCTAATATTTCACCTGGACTGCACTTCCATCATGGTCATCGTCCCAGGGAATGAGGTTGAGGAAGAACACTGCATTAGATGGGAGTTCAGGCAAACCCTCCACCAGGACGGGGTCACCAGGCATTGTTTCTTTTTCTCCTGCTTCCTTTTTAAACTTTGCGGTCAGATGGGATCCAACCATTTTAAACAAAGTGTTTCCGACACGGGTAGAAAGATGCTCATGGCCAACCATGGGCGATACCAGGGCATCCACCTAGGAGGACAACAACCATGTGATGGATGTTTCACACAAATATATAGCTTATTTATTTTCTCATATCATTCCTAATTAAAGACATAAAAGTTATAAAAAAAACATCAATGTCTTCCTAAATCCAAAGCCCTTGTTTACAGGAACATCTGGTACAATGATGAACAATCATTTAGCCACTTGGCTTGAGATTGGTGACTGACAAAATGTGTGTAAAACACCACCTGGATACACAAAATGTAATAGGATCAGTCTTCAACTGAGCTTTGCTGTTAGAAAAATGCATTGGTCAAGCTGGCATAAATAGAGACAGCAGCACTTTAAATGCATATGATATTCAGTAGTTCTGTGTAATGTTGGAGCTACAAACTTGTTATTACAATTTCATGCCTGTCATATGGAAAAGCCCTTGTGGAAGTATCCGAAGCACGAGTCATTCTGCGGAGAGTGGTTCTAATCTTTCAATGAGCAGGTTTGATATATTTTCTTAAAACTCACAAAAAAGCATCTTACCTGCTGGGTCTCGATGGTTCCCTGAATGATCTCTACATTTACACCACCTCCGGGAGCTCCAGCAGTGGCTCCTCCTGCTGTGTCTTGGGCAGAATCGTCCATCTGGAAGCCCAGACCTCTTGGTGGACTGTTTCCAGTACTTATCTCTTGGAGAAGCCGGTCACACGCTTCCTGCATTGCCCTAACGACCTCTGCTCTGTTATCAATCAGGATAACTCTGCTCAGACTTCTCCCTCCTTGACTGCCAAACTTCTTAACAGCAGTAACAATAGCCTCA
>NC_048425.1:5006355-5008026 GCF_013103735.1 Etheostoma cragini
AAAAGGGGGTCCAACCCGTTACTAGCATGGGGTACCTAATAAAGTGGCCGGTGAGTGTATATATATATATATATATAGTCACCATGGTGATATTTGACTTCTCTGCTTTCCCAGCACTAGGTGCGCAGATCAGCACGATCCCAAACACAGTGTAAACACACTGCTACAAATCGGACGCTGCATATGACTGTCTTTCTTCGTCTCTTCACGAGAAGAGCACAACTATGGATGCTGTTTACCAGTACTCCGTTTTCTTTGAGTGGCACAGCCTGCACGAGGAGCAGGCGAAGAGAATAAGAACATATTTCCGTGTTCGGCGCAGATCCGGCGGAGGAGACTGCGGACCAGTGAGCAGGGTGAAGGGGGATATCTACAGCGTCGCTTTCAAAAATCAGAAAGGTAGCCAATAAGATAAAACACCGTACATTACTGATCAACTCATGTTAATACTGATGTAATGTCGTCCGTCTTATTGGTTAAAGAAGTAGCCTACCCTTTGTTTGAACTATAGGCTCACCATAAGTTTCATTTTCCCGAAAATGAAACCTAAATCAATGCTGCCACAGACGAGCTTTCGAAGTCGCAGAATGTCTTAAACAAGTAGCCTATAACCTTAGTATAGACCACCCTGTAGAAAGGATTAACAATTATTTAACAATTTATTAACAATAATCTAATGCATAATATTAGATTTCCAGTTTTCATTCACTGCACCAGCTAACTGAATGTATAGTCGGCATACTTTACTAGAATCAGTTGTCTATAAAACATGATCGCATGAGACACAACAAAGCAGGTCACTATCATGTTGGTGTACACTGTGGGAGAGGGGGATTGGAACAGCAATTTTGCTCTTCTAAGCCAACTGGAGAGAAGTAGGCTTCCCACTAGGTCTACATCCATTTCAGTTTTTTTTCTCACTATTAGTGACAAGAAATGTTGTCAAATGAGCAGCAAGTCCATGATTTAAAACGCAATGAATTCTGTTGCATGTTTTTCAATAGATCAGCAGGCAGTCCTGCAAAAATCTGAGCATTTTGTGGATGGTGTGGGGTTCACTGTTCGAGGAACCAGTGAACACATCAAATCTCCAAGCCAAGAGCCTACAGCTCCAGTACAGGTTAGCACAACATTTCTGTCATTTAATCAAGATTGTGTGGACAAAAAAATACATTTCTATCAACAGTTTCCCATTTCATGTCGTTATATAACACCACAGAGACTGTATACCGCATCATAAACCGGTAAAGTTGTTGTTGTCATTACTTGGATATCTCTTTTCAGCAGAGCCCACAGTCCATTCCTGCCCCAACTCCTCCACCAAGTGGTGAAGAATGTGAGCTACAAGTTGATGCTTACCTTCTTCGATACTTTAAGGAATGTCCCAAGGCTGGGGAGAAACTAGAGAAAGAATTAGCCTCTGTGGCCTGCTCTGCTCAGCTTTACCCAGAGGAGGAAAGGGTTTCAGTCAGGCGTTTAGCTCAATCTGGTGCTGCAGGCGATGATAGAAACTGGAAAACAGAGGTAGCTAAACTTTTTGATGGCTACCTGTGCCACTATGAGTTCGACGCTCATAAAGTTAAAGCTTTGCTCGAGTCCTGCAGCTCTCCTCAGAGCACAGATGAGGTGAAGGTGTACAGCGAGGTTGGGATGGCTGTTGTTGTCGGGGAG
>NC_048425.1:5008126-5016706 GCF_013103735.1 Etheostoma cragini
TGATTGGCTGCTTAGAAATTAAGTGTCAACGAGCAGTTGGACAGGTGTACCTAATAAAGTGGCCGGTGAGTGTATATAACAGGGAGGGACCAGGCAGTAGTTACGTCGTTACTGCAAACGCTGAAAAAGAAGAAAAAAAAACTTACTTCATAGGGGATAGTGTAACAGGGTAGATTCTGGGGTGTCCCTTAAACCACATTAACCCCCCCAAAAAATGAAAATAATAATACATTTAAAAATAATAATAATAATAAAAAAAGGCTAATTGCAAAATTAACCAATTTTTTCTTCTTAAAATCTTTATGTAATTTGGCCCTGATTAAACACTATATCTGGATAAGTGTTGATGTAGGCCTACTCTCCATTTGTCACAGACTGGATCATAAAGCATTGCCATTACAACAAGTAAGGAGATATGCATGTTTGTGAGTTATATGCGGATGTGCATGAAAGTATACGCCTTTTGTTTGCCAAAAATTAATTCCCAGACATAGGCCTACACATGTACCATATGTTCTCTTACACAATGATGGTCTTTGTGTTTCAGGTTTTTGTATTTGTCACATGCCATTTATGTCATAAACAACGAAACATCAAGCAGTGAAATGAATGTCTGACTTCCACTCCAACTGTGCTATCACATAACTAATATAATACACAGAATACTGTGTGTGTGTATATATATATATATATATATATATATATATATATATATATATATATATATACATATATACACACACATACATACATATATATATATACACACACAGATATATATATATATATATATATATATATATATATATATATATATATACGCAGTATGTGAATACATTTGTTTTTTTCTGTATTGTTTTTTTTGCAAATGTATTTTGTTTAACCATGTTTTAAAGCTAGGGATCCCAAAGTGTCAAGTAATTCTTTTTTTTCCCCAGACCTATGAAATGTGTCATCAGTTTAAAATCATGTTTTAAAGCAGTTCTCATAAAATTTGAGGGAGAAAAAAAATAAAGGAAATTTGACAAATAATTGACAATTAAACTATCAGAAGAAGAGAACATAAAGTAATACTGTACGTTTCTTGAAACCATAAACAATGTTAACACAGAAACAAAGTTTACCGTCTAAGAATAAGTACTTACGGTTATCTCGAGTTTCACTGGCTGACGTGTTGATTATGACCAGCTGAGTGGCAAAGTCCTGTGACAGAGCTGCTCCTCAGCTCTTTTGTTTTACTAGGTTGGAGCTTCAGTATTCTTTGCTGACAACAAATACTGAAGAGCACACCGATGGAGAAGGTATGTCACTATTCCACTCCACATATCAGCCGCATGCCTGCTGCATGCCACATCTAGAGCTAAGATCTGCTGTCGGATGAGTTATTTATAGCGTGAAATTCTTCCCCTCTCCACTCATCATACTATTAAGTGTTATATTGCAAGTCTAACATTTATATTCTATCTTATTTATACACTCCAGTTTCCCCTCTATCATCTCCTTATTTCACTTGTTTTCCCACTAACTATCACCTCTAAAATGCTGCATTCATTTCATGAGCAATTCATACACTCAAAAGGCACAGTACATAATACAAAAGTACATTTTCTGTATACTGTATTTGTACGTACTTTATGTATATTTTGTTGTACACAATTACAACAAAATATGGATGGCAGAGAACCACTAACATAAACAACACAATTGGACCAATACTGCTAATAATGATGATACAAAACATGAACAAGAATTTAATCTCATTGAGTGCTCAATATCCATCTAGGAAAAACAGAAAAGTGATGAAAAAAACTCTTATCAAGTATTATTAAGTGCAATGGAACTTTTACTTTGAACTTAGGTGAATGGGACTGTTAATATTCTTTGAATGGTCTGAAAGGTCGTACTAAAATGCATTCATCTCCTCAATGAAATAATATGTTGAAATAGAGCGAAAAACATGTGACCTTCTTTACATTAAATGAAGTAAAAATACCCTTGAGCATAAAGACAACCACGCCTGGCTGTTTGAGTTGTGACTAATGGTAAACTGTACTGTAGGTGTGTCTTTGTACATTGGCACAAACTGATATCTGAGTTGTTTACCCAAACATTAGAAACTAGCCTATATAATGGGATAAGGGTGCCCTCTAGTGTCCTTGTCACAGTGCTTTCAAAGTCCTTCTTTGGGTATTCTAAAATGTGATCTACAATTTTATTACATTAATGAAGGTTCAGTAAATAACAGTAACACCTCAGTATTGCACAATGATTCATGCATACAATAAATGTGTCCTTCCCTTATTGAAAGTTGCATTTATTTATTACAGTACTGTAGTATTATATTTCATTCATTTTGTTGGGAAACGTTGTGTATCACAGCACAAATGTAAATGTGCTGTATTTAAATAGCACGTTTCTAGTCTTAACAACTACTCAAAGCACTTTTACATCATACAAGAACCATTCACCATTCACACACATTCATACACTGTGGCCGAAGCTGCCACGTGCTCATCAAATACACACTCACATCGGGCAGCGCAGCATCGGGGGCAACTCGGGGTTCAGTGTCTTGCCCAAGGACACTATGACATGGGACTGAAGGGCCAGGGATTGAACCACCAACCAGGAAACCACTCTACCACTGAGCCACAGCCACCTAAGAGTGGGTAACCTGAGAAAGGAAAAGCAGATTTCACACACCTGTGTTGGCAAGCATCCACCCCGCTAATGTGTCAGACGCTGTTTTCAGCCTCTCTCTCTTATCTGCAGAAATGCACAACAGCAGCTGACTGTGACCCCTGACCTCTCTGTGGAACAGAGGCAGAGGAAAACATTCACTCCAGTTATCTGTTATTTAGTTTGTACCATCATCTTAATGTCTTGTAAGAGTTATTATAATCTATTTAATGAACTCCAATCATCTCACGATACAACAAACTATGAGTAATATTAAGGACTGAGCTGAGGAGTATCCGAGATTATATTTTTTGCCATCCTGAGACAGTGTCGTTCCCTAAATGCAATAGTGTGAATTACTTAACGATATAAGAAACGGCAAGTGTCTCTGGACACCAAACACATTCATCACCTACAGTATACATGTTCTGGCGAGACACATGACACTCACAAACAATGGGCTGGGGGAACGCCTTCATTTCTTTTATTATTTTTGGTAATAAAATAATTCAAATGATTTATAGCATATTCTTCTGCATAGAAAAGCTTCAATGTGGGGCAATGACCATTCATCATAACCAAACAGTTGTATTTATATAACTATGACGAGGCTGCTATGCTTTAACGTAACTGACGACAAACTTTTCTTAGCAAAATTTTTCATGCAATTGGGAAGCAGAACAAGAGAAAACCAACAAAAAAAACATTTAACAAGCATGTCACATTAATGCAATAAATCGGCCATAACAACTGAGGGCACTCCACCCTTTTATCTTAACTGTTTCACAATTAGGAAACTACTTCTATGGCCTCAAGTGCTTGTTTAAAGTCGCAGAAATGAAATGTTTTAAAATAATATTATATAGGGAAGTTTTACAAATTATCATCAAAATAGTTGCCAATTTTTTAAACATTTCTTGTTAGCGCTGAAAAGCTACAGAGAAGACTGGCACAAAACCTCTGCAACGAAAGATAACGCTGAGGCCTAGCAGGACCTTAAAGTCAGAGTCAGGTGGTAGTCAGTGCTTCTTTTTCTTTTGTTTTATTCTAGAATCTAGTAAAATGGCATCCTCTCATCTACCATGTGGTATTCAGTTGTAATGGAAAGCCAATTACAGCAGTGGCAGACATTAGCCACCCCATTATAAACTTCATCACCATAACTTGATCAGTTCTGCATAATGTCCATCTGTTCCCTTCTTCAGCCCAAGGGCAGGATAGAGAGGCTGAGTGAACGTGGTGTGCTCTTTGTGGAGCAGAGTCATCGAGTCAGAGACGCTGTAAAAGGACAGAGTCCCTGGTTTATAATCCAGGAAGACTCCAATATTGGAGGATGGAGGGCCGGACACAGGCGTGCCCCTACTGTTGTGTTGGAAAGTGTAACCAGCTCGGGAGCACTCTAAACTCCACGACTTGTTGTTGTTTCCAAACTCTGGTTCATGTGATGATGATGATGAGCAAATGTCTTTGTAGGACACTGCCACTGACCATGTATAACCACTCAAAATGACCTCCCAGTAACAGCGCTCTGACAAACTCTCTCTGCACAACACGTGGCTGAAATTTGTAGGCCTGTCCATATAATAGTTCTCAAACTTCACTCGCCGGTGTTCTTTTGAAATGTATACATTTCGGGAGAGTGAGGTCTCATCCAGGGTTAGAGGACGGCAATCTAATGAACGAAAAAAGCAGTACAAATAAGGCAATATTAACATCAACCTTTAAATATTTAGTTCATTACTAATGCACTGGTGTATTGTGGAACTGCAGAGAATTACATGTTACACTTACAGCGTAAAAACTCCTCTCTGGTCTCCGGCGCAGGTGGCAGTACAACATCTATAGTAGAAACTAACAAAAACACACAGTTCCTAAATACCACTGGACATGAATCAAATCCACTGTATTACTCTGGATTCCTATACTTCTACCAGGTACCTGTGGCAGAGATCCTGTGAGATGTGTCCTTCAGGAGGCCCTTTATGTCGTCCCTCAGCTTAGACACGCAGTCAGTCACAGGTTGGAAAGTCAAATGTTGAGGATGAACAACCGGGCCAGTCGGCCGGTCTGGAGATTCGCAGGAGGTGGAGAGGGACTGAAAAGTCTGGAGGGAATTCAATGAGCCAGAGACCAACAAGGAAAAAATGCTGAAAAACAATATCACCATCAGTTTATCACAAGTTTTACTTTCAAATCTGTTAAGCAGATGACACTTCTGCCGCGTCCAAGAAAAATTCACTGAGCCAAGTTTTGCATGTTCTAATCTTCTAAGAGCTACGCAGTAGTGATGGCTAAATGAAGCTTTGTCAATCACTGTCTTTATTTTCTAAGCCCACTAGATGGGGCTCTTGGTTTTAAGAGATAAACCTGAGGCATTGCAATTCAGTGAATTCTCAGCCCTCTTTTGAACAGAGTGTGTCATCTAGTGGGCCCAGAAAATAAAGACGCTGGTTCACAAAGCTTAATTTGGCCATCACTACTGTACAGCATAGATCATTTACATACAGTAATATAAAAAGTGATAAAAAATACCCCAAAACTGTTCAAATTGCTCCACACCACACCGGGTGTCTGCTACCTGAATGAAGTGGACGTGGTCGTTGGTGTGAGAAAGCTGCTCCAGGTCGGTGTCTCTTATCTTCAGCTTGGTGATCTCCTCCTTCAGCTGCAGCTGCAGCGCCTCCGCCTGAGAGACGGCAGCGTGCTCCTGGGCTTCGATCAGCTGCTTCACCAACGTGTGTTTTTTCTTAATGGAGCAGATCAGCTCATCAAAGATCTCATCACAGATCTTAATTGCAGGCTGGCTACCACTCTGTTTATTCAAAGGAAAACAAAAACAAATGTTTTTCTTTAAAAAACAAAAAAAAACAAATGTACTAAAATATGTGACAAAGTTTAGACTTTCAGTCCCTCCAGGATTTCTAGTCCTTTTTTTAAGATTGTTGCAGCCCAAAATGCCTGATGTTGCAGGAGCTTTTGTGAAGAAAAAAAGTGAGATATAAGTTGCAATGTTTTTTGCAGGAGACAGAAAGTTGCAAAAAAGTTGCCATTTTTTTGTATAGTTCTTAAAAAGTTCTGGGAGAATTGAGTTTTCCAAGTAACTTTAGCAAAAAGGCTCAGGATGCTGCAAATCTGGGAAGAATATAAAAATGGCTGGTGGATTTAAGACAAAAAATTAATAATTTATTGAATGAATCAAATTTGAACATATGTGTCAGTGGCTTGTTGATCTTTACATTGTTAGTTATTTTCCTTTCCTGGGACATATTCATACGGTTTGATAAAGGACTTATTGCCTTTACAATAACAAGCATAGTTATCCTCAATTTAGGTCCTCCTGTATGTATCATCATTATGTTGGTGGAAAATGAAAGGCTCCATAAAAATATCGTAGGGCCAAAACAGGATTACTCAAAAACTAAAGTGTAAATTCCACACCTTTAACTCTATCAGTGCTTGGAGCAGCTCATTCAGCTCATTTTCTCTCTCCTTTTGCCTCTCCTGGACCTTCTTTTGAGTCACGGTCAGCTGTTTCTGAAAGAAAATGTTGGCACAACAGCAAATGGCTCTTTGTGAATGGATATGTTTACATAGTATGGTTTCTATCACTTCGATCACATGAGAAAGATTTGACTAAAATGCTAAAGTAACAAACGTGTCAATTCTGTTTGTGTTTTTTGTTCCTACCTGTTCCACAGTCCTCTCTGCTGCAGCGGACACCGTACGGTGTCTCTTATGCTCATCTATAACGCACAGATAGCAGATACATTTCTGGTCTGTCTGACAGTAGATCTCTATCAGCTTGTTGTGCTTCCTACACAGCTTTTCCTGCAGTGGGGTTGTAGCAGGGACCAGCTGGTGGTTCTTCAACGCAGGAACACTGTGGTGAGGCTCCAGGTGAGCGGGACAGTAAGATACCAAGCACGTCAGGCAAGACATTGTGGCTTTGAGTCTTCTGGTCCCGCTACAGAAATCACAGACGACATCTGCCGGGCCGGCACAGCTCTCAGCAGCAGGAGGAGAAGCCTGCTGAAGGCTTGACTTCAGCTGCTCCACAAGCTACAGTAGGGGTGATAAAAGGAAAATTAAAATAAATATTTTAAACTATAAGACATACAGGAGAAAATCAGATTAAGAACAGAATTCACTCAGAGTATACAGTATATCTACCAAGGCGTCACAATCATCTGAATTATTTATTCTTATTTTAGATCTATCTTTGTTTTTTAATTGCACAAGGACTATTGGAGAACCCAATTCATGGGGTTATTAGGGCTTCACACAAGGATTGTACCAACTTTAAATGAGTCAGTCTGACTCATGACCACTTAAGGCAATTTAACTGTATCAGGTGACTGTAGACACAAAGTAACATTAACTCAAGCACTGTACTTAAGTACAATTTTGAGGTGCTTGTGTTTTACTTAAGTACTTAAATTGTTTGCTACTTTACCCTTATACACTGCTACATTTAACAAGCAAGTATTCACTTTCTAACTACACAACATTTTTTTGAAAACTAGTTAGCCGACTAGTTTCCTTTCAGATCCACATTATTACCATAAATGTAATCAACAAATATTCATGACTTTTGATGTATTACAGAGAGAGCATTGCTTACCAGCTGCAATATTACAGCATTTAAATGAATGCCTCAATCAATACTATCTAATAATATATTAAATTATTTTGAAATAGTCCAATCGGCATGAGTTGTTTTTTCATTCATCATATGTGGATGTAATACTATTGTACTTTTACTTAATTAAGATTTTGTATGCTTCTTCTAACAAATACTTCTACACTGTGGGTATTTCTTTGTTTACATTAATAAATAATCTGTCTACAGGTCAAATGCACTCAGATTGCAGGACGACTCAGAATTTAGCTGTTGTTGCATAAGGCCTTTAGGGGAACAGCGTTCAAGAATGTACTATAGCCTTCTTCTTTTTGCTATTATTGGACATTATAATTATTCCGTGGGACTTTTTTCTGAGTGTTTTGCTTGAGTTTTCTGTTTAAATATTTGAACATTTATAAAAAACATGAAAAGGGATAAAGACAAATTGTCACAAAAAAAAAACATTATGTCAGGTCAAAGAAAAACGACAAAAAGACATTATAAATACAGAGTTAATAAAATTTGTAGGAAGGTTATCATAGGCTACTGTATTTTGAAAGTTGTAGTCAACATTGGGAACACCACAGTACACCACATTTTTGATAGACTATTTTTAAAGATGTTATAGTTATTCTCATATTTCATGGGCCTGGGGGAAAAAGCAGTAATACAGGGCATGACTCCCCACCAATAACCTGTAGGCTATCTTTCTACCACTACTTCCAGTAGGCCATCACCTCAGCCAGCATGGTGTTCCTCTGCAGGGCAGGCCTCGTGCTGAAGGTCTCCCTGCACTGAGGGCAGCTGACCTCTCCCTTCTTCTCTTTATGTTCCCAGCAACCCTCAATGCAGCTTTTGCAGTAACTGTGTCCACAGGGAATGGTGACGGGCTCTCTTAGCTGCTCCAGACATACTGAACAGCAGAACTGATTCTGTTCCAGCTGAGTCCCATGCTCCTGCTGCTGCTGCTGCTCAGCCATTCCCAAGAGTTTTACAAGCAGAGAAAGCACTCATGAGTTTCACTTTCTGTTATGGAAGAGACCCACGTGGAAGGGAGCGAGACGCAATTTGGAATTTACGCCAAGACCCGCCCTTCAATCGCTATTGGCCAGACGTCCATGCTTACGTAAGGCAACGTAACCCAATGTGTACAGGTCCTGTAACTGTCTATGGTCCTATCCCCAAAAAAGATGAAGCTCTCACTCATATCTATCTATCTATCTATCTATCTATCTATCTATCTATCTATCTATCTATCTATCTATCTATCTATCTATCTA
>NC_048425.1:5016806-5039226 GCF_013103735.1 Etheostoma cragini
TATCTATCTATCTATAGTATCTATCTATCTATCTATCTACAGTATCTATCATTCTATCTATCTATCTATCTATCTATCATTACACTGTTGCCCTCTCTGTGGCCACTCAATATTTTCGGAATTGATATGAATTCATATGATTTAAAATAAAACTGAATAAAATTTAATCTGTTCTTTGGAATTTTATAAATATGTAAATGTTGATTTTAGTTGCTGTCGCACAAAAAAATCTGACAGTGGCAAATGTGTAATCACAGTTGTTTAATTGTCTGACTTGTTAAGCTGTTGCTTGCTACTTTGAAAACAAAAATAAAAACATTAATGAAAACTGAAATGCATCTTTTAGCATCTTAAAGGCATGGGAAGTGTAAAATAAAAAGTAAAATCTTTCAAAAATACTGAAGTCATCAGTCATTCATCTTTGATTAAAGTAACCTAAGGAATTATTAAAACCTTAAAAGTAGTCTTCTCATTTATGGCCAGGAAATTTATTGTAGTTGGCACAACAAAAGAGAGAATGAAGAAAGTCCTTTTAACCAGCTTTATACTTGTTGAATCACTCAAAACTATATGCAAAACCTGCAATAAGGAGTTAAAAATATTTTATTCAGCATTTTCTTTAGAATTATTCAAAATGGACTATTGTGTCATCAATAATAATTTACCAAACGTTGTACCCTGTGTAGGTAGAACACTAATCACACTGACATACTTTATAGAGATTAGATTAGATGATGATACTTTATTCATCCCACAGTGGGGAAATTCCTTTGTTACAGCAGCAATTCTCTACAATGAAGGCAAAAACAAACAAACAAGTAAACACACAAGAAAAACAGACAAACAATAGACAATGTGCAGAAAGGTAGACTGAAGCAAAGTAAGGTAAGGTAAGGTAAAGTAAAGTGAATTGGCGTCACATGAGGCATTGTAAAGTAAAGTGCAGTTGCCATAGTACAAGAAAACAACATTGCAGTGTTGTAAGTGACGCGAAAATTAAGTTGAATATTTAATTAAAGTGATAATGCGAAAGCAGGTAACCATAATATAAGTTATGTTCACCTGTGACCATAAATAATATTGAAAAAGTAAGTACTTGTAATGGAAAAATATAAATACAGATGAAGTTATACAGAGTGTGCGGATTAAATGAAAAACAGGATCAGAAACTACAACATTATCAGGTAGTGCAGGTGTTGTAGAGTCTGACAGAGGCCGGGATGAATGACCTGCGGTACGGCTTGATCTCAAAATCCTGGTTTTTAACTAATAATTTCACACATCCGTAAAACAAGTAGCCCATTGTTCCCCATAGTTAATAAAATAACAAACAGCAATCTTCTGCTCCACTCTTTGTATTGTCAATGCTCTATTTTTTTGTTTGATCATTTGCAACCCCAGATGGCTTCCAGACAGCCTTTACTGTCTTGTCTATGGCTTCCCTCACAGTTTCTGCTCCTTCAGCTGCATCATATCCTATCTGACCACCCTCCGCTACCCCCCGCAGAGCTACAGCTGCCAACATTCTTCTGTTTGTTGTCCCCAGGGCTGAAAGAGCCTGAACATTTCTAACAGTTGCTGCAACCATCCCTGCCACGCCAAGAAAAGCTCCTAACAATGCCCCGGTTGCAGTTCCTGCCAATCTGATCAATAACCTGTCAAAAACATAAATTGTAGCTTTATCTCTAATTTCTGCTTGTGACATGTTGCCTGCTGATGATGACTGTATAATGCACTCTTCCTCTCTTTGTATTTCACTGTTCACTGCTTGTAGCATCTCATTAGTGTAGCAGCATCCTCTGTTTGCCTCCACCATCTTCTCAATGGTGTTGAGCAGCTCTGCCACCTGGAACTGGTTACTTCTGTAGTCGTCCTCTCTGCTGCTCGTCCAGTACTTATTATCAACAACGTGGCACCTGCCTCCGCACTTCTTCACCAGATCACTCAGATCTATATTCTGACTGACAAACTCCTCAATCTTCATCTCTTCCGGGAGCTGGTCACCATGAGTGAAGACAACGGTGGCATATTCTAAAGCTTCCTCTGAAAAATATTGGCATATTTTTTTGATGACGTCCTTCTCCTGCTCTGTGAATCTCTCCACTTTAAGCACAATGAGAAACGCGTGAGCCCCAGGAGCGCTCTCTGTGATACACCTCACTATCTCAGCCTTGAGCATCGTCTCGGATGCACACGTGTCAAAAAAACTGTGAGTGTCGATCAACCTGATGCTTTTCCCATTGACAGATTTGGTTTCTGCATGAGAAAGACTTGTTTCAGAGATGGCAGAATGGCTTATTTTGAACACATCCTCTCCCAATATGGTGTTAGCCAGACTGCTTTTCCCAGCTCCAGTTTTTCCGACTAGGACAATTCTTCTTGAAGTCATCTCTAGAAGACAGCAATGATTCTGTGTTAGCACGTCATTTCCCTTTTGGAACTGAAAGTGTTTTGTCTTTATAAATGCATGCACTTCACTGCACTTCAAATACATTTCACTTGTCTTTTGTTTGATTTATATTTATTTTGGTATTTCAAATCATCCACAGTAGGCTACACCTGAGGATTTGTTCATAAATCTAAATATTGCACAAATAATATCATGTCACGTTATTATTGTATTCTATGGAAAATTCATCTAGCAAGCTTTGCTTTGAACTAGCATATGCATTTCTTTCTTTTTAAAATGTGTGTGTGGCAGAATCAAGTATAGAACGTTCTCGTTGTTGACGCTGATACAATGCTGACACGTGTATTTTCTCAAACACTTTAGGTCAAGCACTTGATTGAAATAATTGAAGTTAAGTATTTCCATTTAATGCTAATTTATAAATCTACTTTTCTTCATTTCAAAGGAAAATATTTGTATGTATCTGACAGATACAGTCACAGTCATAATAATACTAGTTACTAACACAGGATGGAAATAGGATTCAGTGTTCAAGATTTAACAACATAACAGTACTTTACACAGTACATGTACTTGTGCATGTATGCATCACCAATAACAAGTTAAGACTTGAGAATAATACTTCCTCCACCACTGCAGTGAAACGGGGTCAACTCACCGTCCATGTTACAACGAAACGAGTCACCCGGACTGCTGGATCTGTTTCCTCCTGCTCTCTTGCTGTAGTCTGTCTGACTGTTCACTTTCCTTTCTAACCGTTTGACTTGATTGGAATTATTACTAGAAGTCCCTGCTGCACTATACAAATTATTCAAACTATATCAAAGTATAAGCAAAAACGATATCATACATGAAAATAACATTATCATATAATGCAATGAACAGGTTTTTAATTTTTGAAACGCCAGCCAGACACAAAAACAAATGTTCTATGAGTCATTTATTATACTATTTGTACTATTTGTACAATAGTTTTTTGTAATGAGAACGTAACATGATAAAGGTTTTTTTTTTTTAAAGAAAGAAAGTGTGTTAAAATGAATTAACACAACAATTCCAAAACAAAGAATTAAACAAACTACAGATCAGATTAAAGACAAATCTTTGTGAAAGTGAGTTTAAAATAAAATTTTAAATGTGGTTGTTTTATAATCCCAATAAAATCTTTGTAACACTCCGGCAGGGAACAAGTGTTTCACTGATGCCAGTAAACAGGGCGTTACTGAAGTCAGGACAGAAGCTCCTGAATGCATGAACGAGAGGAGCAGGTTGCAGTTGAACCTTGTGTGATGCTCAGCAGAGGCCGCTGAATGTCAGCTGTTTAGGGGTTAGGGTGGTGGCTGTGGTTGAAAAGTAGAGGTAGTACAGGTTGAAAAGAATGTTATGATGGTTATTAATAGAAGCAGTCTTATTTAGCTGGAGAGTGTTGACAGGTTGTATAACCAGACTAATAACTTTATCTGAAGTTGAAAGGATTCTATATGTGTTTATTGGCATCTAACTGCAGGATATTAACTGTCAAAAAAAAGTCCTTTGTGTTTAGAGTGTGGCCTGTAGCCAGATGATTTTCCTGTAAATGGAGAAAGAGTTTTACTTTCAATTCACTGTGGTCTCTCAGAATGTCGCACTATAAACATTACAGTTGTTTACTACTTTTGGAAAACCTCAGAAAATTCAGATTAAAGTCTGCTCCCAAAAATGAGTATCAACATTACACGTGTAGTCTGATGTAAGGTTACTTGGTTCAGCAATTTTCCTCCTGTAGTTTGGTAGAAAAGTTAAAGCTGGAACTTTATCAACAAAGCCAATAAAGCAGTAAAACCATCATGGCTCACTGATTTGTTTTCCTTAGTTTTAGGACAACATAGTAGTAGTAGTAGTAGTAGTAGTAGTATAAAAAGAACACATGCTCATAGGATGGGATGCAGATATGTGATTAAATCTACCCAGTTGTGTACAAAGTGTACGAATTGGCTCCAAATTGATAAACTACAACAATAAATATCCTTACAAATTTATTTGTGTTAGTAAAAATAAAACTGAATGATATAATACTCTATGATCATGACACAAGTGTCATTTTAAGTACTGTTGTTTTTGATACTAACTACTTTTTGCTGTCAATGTTTCTGTACTTTTACTAAAGTAACATTTTGAATTTTTTTACTTGTATTTTAGACTATGGTATTTTTCCTTAACCTCAGTAAATGACTTGAGTTCCTTTTACTCCACTGCTTATTTATTGATGGGTTTTGGTATTTTAATGGGATTTATTGACAAATATGAGTGCTGTTGTCCTTTGACATCATGGGAATTGTTGTGGGAAATAAGAAACTAGAAGGACTTTACCAATCAACTGTTTTATTTGTACATCATATCATAACACAGCAACACATGTTTACAAAAAATATATGTAAAGAATAAGAAGTATCAAAAATCAATACCAAAAAAGGTTACACAGCGTGATTTAGTATTTGACTTCCACAAAGTTGGTGGATTTACTTTGGAAACTTCCATCAGAGCTACAGGAGACATTTACCACAGTTTGTACAGTTTTAGTGTTCCTCAAGGCAAGACTGCTTGTGTTGGCATGCTCCTATGTAACAACCCCAAATCATAGACCCAACTACTACTTAGAGATTTCAGATCATTAGTTAATTTGAATGTGAAACATGTATTTCCATTTTGTTAAATCTTCTTTATACAGTTTCCTTCTCTATTTACGGTTTATTTCCTCAGTATTTTAAGAAAAGTAATCACAGTGGTTCTCTTATCAGGTGACAGGAACCAGCACATAGTTTAAAGCACAGATGCAAGGACTTCCATAAGGTTAAAGACCTAAACAGACATATTAATTAAACCTTAAACTAACCTGATAATAATAACTATATTTGACAAGTTACCACTTAAGAAAAAAATGACAAGAATTTGAAATTAACTGTATATGATTGCAACAACTTACATGTCAATGTCACCCTATTAAGACTTATACCTGCTGTTATTTTTTTATTCATTCAAATAGATTCCAAGGATTATACGTTTTTTTCATACAAAGCATTAAGTTTGTCCATGACAACTTCAAATGTCTTTTGTATTACACTCACTGGTGTGGTTATTACCTCAACTGCCTCTGCTATTCCAGTGGCTGGTGAAGCCACGTCTAAAGCTGCTACTTTTTCTGCCACCACGTCTGCCAATGCTTCTGCTGTGATTTCTTTATTACATATTGGGGCTGCCTTTAACACCTTCCCAGATCTTGAATTTAACAGCACAGCTGAGACACTTGCCACTAGCCCAGCTATGACTGCGAACCCCACTAAGCCTCTGATCCATGTTCGTGCTGCATTGCTCTTCTGCTTCTTTAGGATGTTAATTACAGCCTGTTTCCTTATCTCTTCCTGTGACATGTTTCCCAATGAGTGCCTAATATTCCCTTCCTTTTCTTGTAGTTTTCTCTCTACTTCTTGCAACTTTTCATCTGTGTAGTATTCTCTTTTGTTTTCCATCGCTATTTTATCTATGGTGTTGAGCAGCTCTGCCACCTGGAACTGGTTACTTCTGTATTCGTCCTCTCCGTTGGTCCTCCAGTATTTATTATCAAAGACGTGGCACCGGCCGCCACACTTCTTCACCAGATCACTGAGACCTTCACTTTGCTCAACATACTCCTCCATCTTCATTCCTTCAGGGAGCTGGTCACCATGAGTGAAGACCACAACAGCGTATTTTAGAGCATCTTCAGAGAAATATTCACACGTTTGTGTGATGAAAGCCTTCTCCTGCTCTGTGAATCTCTCCACTTTAAGCACAATGAGAAAAGCATGAGGCCCAGGAGCGCTCTCTGTGATACACACTACTGTCTCACACTTCCGCTTCGTCTCAGACCTGCCTGCATCAAAGAAACCGGGATAGTCGATCAAAGTGATGCTTCTTCCATTGACACATTTGGTTACGGCTGGAGAACAATGTGTTTTTGAGTCATTAAATTGCCTAATTTTGAGTGTGGCTTCTCCAAATATGGTGTTTGCCAGGCTGCTTTTCCCAGATCCAGTTTTTCCCAACATCACAATTCTCCTTTGTTTTTTTGGGGTTGACACTGAAAGAGAATAATGTTTATCAATAAAACTGTACATTTGGTTTTTGGTTGTTTCATATGAAGATACAAATAAACTCATTAACAAAAAGAATGCTTAAATCATCACTGTCCACCAGTAGTACACGACAGTGCTCAAGGGAACAGAGAATGGTGTCAAAAAATAAGAAGAGGACAAGAGCATTTTAATGATCTACAACTTATTGTTGTTACCAATCCCTGCTAAACATTATAAGCTAATATAATAATATGCTATATGAAGCTGAGGATCAACATCTTTTGACTCACAGAGATAACAGCTGTAGACTACCAAATTTGATCATCAAATCAATATTTCACATTCACACACTGTAATTTTCACTCTCAAACGTAGCAAAATGCTATCAGTGTAGAGCCCGTCCGTCATTAAAGAGAGCAGCGCTGCGACATTAGCAGGCTGTGGCGGACAACACACGGTAGTGTTCAGTAAAAGCAGCAGGAGCTCCCTTCAGCAATGCTCAATTAAATATTTATAAAAAGTGAAAATATCTAAGAATGGGAACGTAATAGTACAATAAACATAACATATAAAAAAAAAATATATATATATATATATTTTCTCCATTGTTTAGATTTCTAGACACACTAGCTTTGAGAACAGAGCTCTGACAAAACCTTTTTGTGACAAATCCAACCTTGGCATGATCTGAGAGATTTTTATGTGTTAACTTTTCATCACTGCTGAATAAAAATTCATATTCCCATTAGGGAGTAGTGAGTATGGTTGAAAAAAAAACATTGGTATTTTTTCTCTCATCATTCAGACTCTAAAGGCAACAGAGGAGTTTGTTCAGCTCTATTTATATAAATCACTAATTGATAACAGTGCATTAAAATCTGAGCAGAACAGCCTGATTATGACACTTACGCTAGATTGTCTCAGGACATCAATGTGAACAAGAACTTTATGTGCAATGTTGGTAGAAATAACTGAAAGAAATGAACTTACCGTCCATGTTGTCAAAAGTGAAGTGACCGTGGAGCAACAATAAGTCAGAGTGACAAGACAGAACGTGTTTAATTATCTTTCCTGTATCTGACCCTGCCCACTGGTGTCACTACCTGCACAATGCACGACGTGCAAAAAAAATCATTCTATACATGATTTATATGTTCTTTTTGCATGTCTAACTGCATGACCACAACTACAATTCATCAAAATGGGTGTGTAGTGGTTAGTAGAAAATGTGTATCCTTGTGTGTCATTAAACCTTTAGAACATTGTGAAAATGAACGGTGCTTTGCTTTTGGAGCACACCATGATAAGCTGTTGTGAAAACAGAAAGAAAACTGGTTAGACTTCTTAATACAGATAAATAAATAAATACAGAAATGTTACCTAGAAGACTCGACAAATACTGCACTCTGTCATACAAGAAATAGTTAAGCTGTAGGTCTAGGCAACATTAACTTATTTCAAATAGTCAGACTTGGGGAGCAGTTGTGTTGACAAGAAGGAGCACATGGGTAGTGTATTCTGGGGGAAAAATCAAGTGTCCTATCAGAGCAAAGATAGTTACCTAATGAAGTATGTGTTAACTAGAAAGTAAAGGGTACAACATACTTTTTCAGCAGGCTGTTAGTTTAAGGGGCGGGTTGAGCAGGACTTTAATGTAAAAGGGTAAAATCATGTACGTACTACTGCACCAATCAGAATATCACAATATTTTAATCAAAGTCGGATGATAGTTGTGGGACTGTCTCCTTATGTTTCTGCTGACGACCAAATCTGATCCATCCCCCCAACAGTGGCTGGAGTACACATGTTGATGCTAAGGTGCTGCTATTGGAGTGACTTCTCTAATTTGAGAAAGTCCAATTAAATCCACCTTTTGTGGCAACCAATTAAGCTCCCAGTGAATAACCTTTTCATGTTAACATTCAGATGCTGACCATAAGCAGTTGTTTTATCTGCCCTTGAAGGGAATTTTCTCTGGATGGTTTAGATATGAGTTTCGAAATATCATTATTCATTAAAAACCTTTGCAAAAAAACTCTGGCATGTTAAGTATAGCAGTTGTCTAATGGGTAAAAATGTGTGATTCAGAATGTCTACTCTCTTATCTGTATTCTTTTAAGGATAAGAGATAACCTCAACTTAGAGTCCACAATGTCATCGAAGAGTAAAGTGGAATGGAGTGAGTATGTTTTCCTGTTGTCTCTGACACCAGATCTTGTTTTTGTCACCCATTTCGTTACTGACTAAAAACTGATAGAGAGGAATGTGATTGATTGGTGATGTGATTTGAGATGAAGGTGCCAATGTTTTGCACAAGAGGCTAAGTGGTGTGTCAAGGATTGGGAAGGTGGAACATTAGTTTGAACCAACTGTTTGGGCTGTGTTGCTACAGACAGCTTCTGTGACATTTCACTGCAGCACATCTTCTGTAAGAGATTTCTATTTAAGATTTGTTGTTTTTCTTGTCAATACAATATTCTGTCCACACAGGCTTGTACACAGGCTATTTGCATTGACGATACATTTTAATTCACAAGAACTATTTGTGAAAAAGCATCAGACAAAAATAATGTTGTAAATACATTAAGAAACATTTTGTTGTTCTTTTGCAACATGAAACAGTGAGAAAAGCAACAAACAGCATGCACTGGTTTCATTAAAACATTTTTAAGATCTCATCCATTAATGCTGATTAAATGTTGTTTCCATACGTTGTTAAAATGTAGAGTACATGCAGAGGACAACACATAGCTTGTGAAACAGGAACAAGTGACTGAACTTGAAGTGTAAAACTCAGACAAGAAGCAAAGCAACATATAGCATATGAAAAACAAACAGGTTATTTAGTGAAGGCATAATTGAATACTTCTTCAGAAAAGTACTGGCCTATTTTTGTGATGACAGCCTGCTCGTGCACTATGAATTTCTCCACTTTAATCACAATGAGAAAAGCATGAGGCCCAGGAGCGCACTTTGTGATCCACCTCACTATCTCAGGCTTTATCTCCTCCTCAGATCTCTCTGTGTCGAAGAAAGCAGGAGTGTCGATCAAAGTGATTCTTCTTCCATTCACAGATTTGGTTTCTGCTTGACATTCTCTTGTTTCAGAGTTGAGAGTGTGGCTGATCTTGAACAGTTCCTCTCCAAATATGGTGTTAGCCAGGCTGCTTTTCCCAGATCCAGTTTTTCCCAAGATCACAATTCTCCTTGTGTTTGACCCTAAAAAAAAATAATGTTTATTAATAATAACATGCCTTTGTCTTTTGGTTGTTTTCATGTAAAAGAAAATGCAGATCAACTTAATAACAAAAATAAAATCCTCAATGGTCAAAAGTAGTTAGTACTAGAAGATGATAGAGGATATCGTTTGCACCAAACTCCGATCTGAGTCCTTTAATGTTGAGATGGTCAGATCTGATACCTATTTACTTTCATTTTGATTAAGGGTGTATCCGACACATTGAAATAACACAACAGAATTTGCAAATGCAATCAAATGATTTTTCTCAGAATCAACAATTCCCTCTCATATTAAACTAAATGCTCACAGTGCAGCCTGGCTGTCATTAAAGAGTGCAGCGCTGCAGCACCAGCAGGCAAAACACAGTAGAGTTTGGATTTGATCAACTTAATATTAACTGATATTATCCATTAAAATCTGACCAGAACAGCCCGATACCGACACTTAGCATCAGCTCGGTACATCACTGGCTTTTAAGTATTAGTATACATATATTGTGTGATTGTTTTTATCCGTCTTAATGTTTTTATTTTTAACTGTTTGTACTTGTGTTTTATCTGGGGGTTTTTTTGTTTTGTTTTTTAACTGATTTTGTGTAAAGCACTTTGAATTGCCCTGTTGCTGAAATTTGCTATACAAATAAAGCTGCCTTGCCTTGCCTGGTTTACATGAACATAGCAACCACTGCATACAGTAGGTTAACACAGCTGTTGCTGTCAGTGTTGGGGTAAGGGCATGAACACAAATCTGGGAAGTCCTTCATTGGAAAATTGTGATGTCATGCTGTCTAAAGCTTCAAAACGTAAAGGATGAGAGGTAACACTAACTCACAGTTCACAATGGCAAGAGAAAAGGGCAGGATGACAGTAGCATGAATCTTCTACAAGGGCCTGTGAGTAAGTTTCCTGTTTCCTGTGTGTCCAACACATTACCCATTCTATTACCTTACAAGGTAACAGTGTGCAACAAAGGTGAGTTGCAACTGTCTGCATCACTGCATCATGAAAGCCACAACACATAGTGTCAACACAACCACAGCACATACCAAATCCATCACAAGCTTACAAATAAAATAGTTATTGGTTTAACTGAAAACTTTATTTCTCAAATTACATTCTTTCACATGTTTCAATACTGATACTTGGTTATAAAGACAGAAGAACAGATACAGTACTTTTTCTCTAAACCCTTATTAACAAAAGATAATAAGAAGGGCATTAAACAAAACGTGAAGTTGTGATGAAAGTGCACAGGAGGCTTTGTGCAGCATCCGGAGTGCCTGTGTGTCTCACATACAGTAAATACATTTATGTCCCTTTAAAAACTTCTCTACTGATGTTCACCTGTAATCCAGTGTTGACTTAAATGGGTTTAAACAGCATTAGTTTTTGTCATTATCATGTGAAATCTGACTTTTACATTGTTCATATTATACTTGTGTTGCACATTTAGCATAGGTTAATTCAACATTAGATGTAAAATGATGCCTTTGGAGATAACAGAAAACATGTACATACATACTGTAAGTGAGTTTGGGATGTTGTCTCTCATATTAACAAGATGTCTCATTTCAACATTTTTAAATTAGACAACAAAAGGTATTTTTTGTCAGTAACAATATACACTTTTCTGCAAAGCCACTCAAGCTCTAAGCATCTTTATTCATGTTAACCTCTCAATGTGTCTCCTCCTTCATCTCTTTTGTCTTCAGGCACTGACAAACACTAGTCTGGCAGAGTAGGCCAGGTCAGCGACGTAAAGCAGGAAGTTGAGAGCAGTGAGCACAGCCACAGCGATCATTCTTGTCGTTGCTTGGCCTCTATGGTACTGTTTGTCGAACTGGAACACGGGCCAGAGGATGGTAGCCGTCAAGTACATGATGACCGCCAGGAGCCCGTAACCTGACAGGAACTTGGAGAAGGAGATGGGGAGCCAGCCGGTGCACTCGCCCACACACAGCACCACCACGACCATGGAGAGGATGAAGCAGATGCAGTACACGGCCATGCACCACTTGAGCGCTGCGTGGTAGTTATACAACACAGGGTCGCTGACCAGGATGAAGATAATACAGGCCACAAAGGTCTGGCACACTTTCATAAGACCGGGAGCCGTAGCCATGTAACCTGCCACCTCTCCTGGCCTCGCTTTAGTCAAGCTCACCTCCCCCATGTATGCTACCGCTGCCAGGCAGGAGAAGACGGTGGAGGCGATGCGATAGTCCCAATAATCACCGTAGAACCGCTGGTCCCTAAGGAAATAAACTGGGAAGATGATAGAGGCAGAGAGACAGAGGAGGGAGGCGTAGCAGGCGATAGTGATGGGGAAATTGGTCCAGGACACCGGCGCTCGGGCCTGGAGGCCAAACTGCTCCACCAGCAGGACCAGAAGGGTGCAGGCGAAGCTGAACGCCCAGCAGAAGATGCACCAGTCAGCCATGCCTCCGTGGGGTAGCAGGGCTCCATGTGCTGCCACACTGAACGCCACGCAGGTGAACAGCAGGGCAGCTACACGCACCCATAGCAGCTGGGAGGTGGGAAGCACAATCAGTGGCATTATGGGATGTCACAATCGGACAGGAGTTGAAAATGTTGTCTGTAGCCCAGCGAGAGTTAAGAGGAGTCTTTAATGCTGAATGTGGGATCTTGTGTTGGTTACTTGTCACACACTCTGCTGATGTTAGTCACATATTCTGCAGAAAGACAATAAATGAGGGAGTAATCAGAATAAAGATTGACGGGATTCTGAAACACAATGTATCAATGAAATACAATATACAATACAATTCTTTATTTCTTAACATTTAAACAGATTCTGCTCTATCATTAAAGCTGCAGTCCTAAATGGCTGATGCGTCCTTTAGTGTGAGCAGCCAGTAATAAAGAAATTCTCAGTTGTCCAGTCTTAATTCTGTGTTATTTACTGTCAAAAACATGATTTCTTGATGTCAAATATTTTGCTTAAAATGATCAACTGGCTTGTGTGTCTATTAAAAGCCTAATGCATCAGGGAAAATGTCTTCTGAATCTACTGTACTGTATGTCATGAATGATTTTTTGCATCACAAACAAAACTGTAACATCAGAGCTGGTGATATAATTACAGCATGGTGACATGGAGAAAAATCCAATATCACAATATTTTCGACCAAAAACATCGTAGGGTTGACAATTTGGTGCTTTCCCAAAATCGAGAGTTTTGATAAATCACCAATAATGGGGATATGATGACTAAGTGATTAAAGGCAAATAATAAAACAGTAGGCTAAGTCTGGTAAATTCAGAATATGACATTACTGTAATGTAGCCGTTAAAACCAGGAAAAGACTAAACTTGTGCCATATCATTATATTATGATATCCAAAATGTAAGATGATATCTAGCCTCATATATAGATGTCGATAGAATATTGATATATTGCCCAGCCCTAAACAAAAGTATAAATAAGTTGTTTATCCCTGACTGACTTGTCTAGGCTCAAACTAAAGTTGTGTAAAGACTGAGGACTGTGTGAGGAACCTGTTCAAGCTGTGACCTGTGTGATGGTAGGTGTATCATATGGAAAGTGGAAGTTTGTGTAACTTGAAGTTGGAAAGTCCCCCAGTCTAAAACAGAAGTAAGTTGTACTTTCCATCTCCAGGGTGTACTAACAGTTTGATGTTAGTGCCATCTAATGTCCAAACTGTTGATGGTTTGTAGTAAAGGTTTTTACCTCAGAGTTTTACAATCTTTCCAAGATTTGACATATTCTAGATCATTGAAACAGATTATTTACAGTTTTTATTTATTTATTTGAGAAATGATATATAGAAGTAGCTGGTTGTATGAGACTTGTATAAATAAAAATGACCAGTAGTTCTTTCCATGGTGTTGCTTGTGAGAAACAGTCATAAAATCATATATCATATCACATAATAAACTGCATCAGGTTGGTTTACAGTAGAGTAAGCAGCATGAAAAAAGCCATAGTTCCAGGTATAGTTCTATAGTCATGCACAGACATGATGCTGGACTATGACCATCTTCCTGTCCTTAAGACTGCAAAGTGTTTTGTTTTCCAATATGAGAAACCCCTTTTTATCTTTCTACTTTCTGCGCCAGTTGCTCCACATGCTGTTTTAAAGTATGTGTCTAGCCAAATTCCCAGGTATTTATGAGATAAGGTGAGATAAGGAAAAGCTATGTGTGGGGAAAAATGGGGTGGAACCTCATGAAGAGCAATCCTTATGAAGAGCAATCCTCCTTCCATTTCCATAATTTTAATAGGGGGAGGACATGGCTTTTACACATGGTAACAATTGTGTTTGCATTCTATATTGAGGTGAGGCTGTTCACCTTTTGTTGCAGGGGCTGCATGTCCCTGCCAAATCGGTCAAAAAATGAAGATTGTATTCCTTTAAAACTGCATTCTGAGGTTTCTGAGGTTAGACAAAATAAACAGATGCCAGTCTGCTGTTTTACAGATTGCCATGATTACAGGCTGCTTATCTTAAGAAGCAACAAGTGCCACACTAAAGGCCTAGGAGACGAGGCATTGTTCATGAAGAGAAACATGCTTTCTCATTCTGTCAATGCAAACCCTGAAAATTGCTAACCTTATTTATTTCTTCATTAACTGTAATGCCACACTTCCTGTTCTGTGTAATGAGACTCACAGACAGGAAGCAGCTCTGAAGAGCTAATGGCACTCCTGCCTGAACACACACTAGCAACACAATCCAAATGAGCACTTAGCATAGTCTACGGTTTGACACACTGGTGCTGAATGCTTAGTCCCCCAGTTTTATTACTGGGAGAGATATTGGTTAATACCTGAACTAAATGAGAACACCAAACCTACATTCAGAGATACATGTGGTTGTGTGATTTGTGTGTGTAGCCTCATGCCCTTGCTGCTGCAGCAAAAAAAAAAGAAGAAAAACCAAAGTCTTGGAAAAGACTTTGGTTTTTCTCATATAATAATATACATATGGTTTTTCTTATATAATAACATAATCCATACTGGATGCTATTGCATATCACTGTATAGCTTAAATGCCAAATTGATCATTTTCACTGGCTTAAAAATCTTCTTCTTAAAACAAACTACCTGAAATATATAGCTACACTAGGCCTATTTTCCTCCTTTTAGAGATCCAGGCTCCACAGCAGCATCATGATGAAACTTGAGGAGATACATCTACTTTTAAGGGTAACACAGACACATTATAACTGGAATATGAAGTGAATGTTAAAGAGGTATTCCTTCCCAAATAGCGGACATACCGCGCCCAGCGCTGTGCTGTTGTAATCAGCTCTCTCTCTCTGTCGCTGTTCCAAAAATAGACTATATGATCAACGCTGCTAACGGTAACTTCTGCTTAAACTGTCTGGGGGAGAGATAACAATCCAAGTGTGAATGTTGATCTTACCGATTTCTTCGCTAGGAGTTGTCTTTTATGTTTTTGTCATAAGCTTAAAGTTCCTGTAACACGGCGCGACCACGGAGGCGCATGCATCCCCTGCTCTCATCACCAAAACCTCCGAGCTGAAGGGAGCCCACGCCCCGCTCTGGCCATATTTGGTAAAGTATTGGACTTATGTTGAAACCATCTCCCTCAACAAGGTCGTCGCAATTTAGCCTATACCACTGGGCCAAAAATAATAACTAAAAAACCCTGAGCCTGGGTCAAATGCCTTTCACTTTAGATTACTGAACGCAAATGGGCTCTCTGATAATTTTGGTGTCCCCACATCTGCCTCAGAAGAGTAAAAGTGCCCCACTGCTTTTTTCCGCTTAGGTGTATAGTTGTGAATTAATAGCAGTAAAATATCTGACATTTTAAGGTGCAAAAAGATTTTGACCAGAAAATGGCTGAAGAAAGACAAACCATCAATACATGAGTGGACTGATATAATCTATATTAGATATGTTATGGAAAGAAATACTTTTCAAACGGAACCAAGCTGATATTTTAAAGAGAACTGGTCAAAATGGTTGAGCTGTATGTGTCATCTGTAAGACCTGATTTCATATAAATCGTCAAAATAAGGTTGAAATTCTTTTGACAAGAAATGTCTTTTCCCTATTCTTGTTCCGTATCTTTATCATTTTATTTTGTGATGTGCTTGTGTTCAGGTGCTGTTTTACTTGGTGCTCATATCCTCCTTTCGTCATGTTGAATCCTAAATAAAAAACCTTTTGTCCCCTATCTTCAAACAGCATCTTTATATTTTCTTTATGCATGATGCACGTGTGGTAACTGCTGTTGACGCACAGATCCTCCACCTGTCACGTTATGCTATATGTTCCGTGCCCAGATGGCACATACTGTATGTTTATGTTTAAAGAAAACCAATAAAAAGTAAGAAAAAAAATTAAAAATATATATGACATTTTCTATTGGGCATCAAATGTAAAAATTTAGATACAATTTTATAGCTGATATATTTTGATTATTTAGCTCACATTTGAGACAGACTGTTCTGTTCTGTGTCAAACAACATTTTATATGCAATTGGCAATATGTTAGGGATTGAAAGCGCCAAGAGGAGAGCTCAACAAGTCAGGGTACAAGATTTATGACATTACAAAAAACGAATTATGACGTTCAATTTTCATGAAAACTGTTTCAAAGTGTAGCACTTTTTCAGTCTCCAAAACGTCAAAACCGTCTGACTTGGAACAATAAGCTACATAAAAAAGCATATTTCAAAGAACTAGGCTAATTTTAGTAAAATAATGCAATAAAGATAACAATAATTTGATTTGTGGTTACATTTCTACTCTCTAAAGATAAATTATTGCAGAAAAATAGTGAGTCCAGAAAGAAGATATTGAGGTAGGCCTACTGGCCCTGTACCATCAGATCTGCAGATGTTTTAACCTATAGCTCAGTGCAGTCATCGTGCAGAAAAATCAAAAACACTGATGATAATATTAAATTGTCTTAGGACTCACACATAATATTAAAATTAGCCTAGGCTAAAAAAAAACAATAATATATTAAGTGTGTTTGTTGCAAAACATAAATAAGAAGTTTGGAAATGTTTACGTATATTCTTCATAAAACTGCCACTCTTTTAGAAAGTTTTAGAAAGTTTTTTGCAATGTTAGGTTTTACTCGTGTTGGTTATATTTTGCATATTATATTAAGTTTCAAGAAATAGTCTTTCCATTGCAGTTTAGTGCAAACATGGATCCATAGTAGTCAGAGTAGCATCAACACTGCGATGAGGCAACCCACCTGCGATACCACAAGCTAACCAGGCGAGGGCGCTGTTGTGTTTCTTTTGAACGTATGATCTTTGAGAATATGGTGGTGGATCAGCAGCCGGTCAAGACAGCAGGATAACAACACAGCAGAGATAATTATTTCTAGAACTGGGATTTAAACACAATAAATATATGCAACGATAACTTCTGAGTCTTCTGGCAGACCACGAGAGAGAGAAGCAAATCCGGATTCACCACTTTAACTTGTTTTTGGAAAAAATACCTAAGGTGGAGCTTTTGCTCGTATTGCAATCCAGCTAACGTTAGCTGGCTAACATGCAGCTTTAGTGTCTGAATTTGCACGAAAACGGGACTCTGGGATATATCGAGCTGGAATTCGCATGGACTGCCACTACCTCGACCACTTTAACACCCATCTATTCGCATGCAATTAAGACCATGCTGGCCTTTCACTTTGCAGACATAGCTGGTTAGCTAGCCACCTCTGAAGGGCCGAGTCGTTATCGCAGCTGGTAGCCGAACCCACGGCGCTTTTGGTCGGCGGAAGGAACAACGCCATGCCGCGGGTTGAAATCGGCCCACCCGTAGAGCTAACTTCAGGAAGCTAGCTGAATATAGCAGGCCGCTTTCGATGGTTGTTATCATCTCCTAGACAGCTAAATATTTAGATAACTCACAACACAAAACTGACAGACACCTTTAACTTTCATTCTGCACGGTGTTTAATTTTGTTTTTAATTTTCACGGAGTGGTAATTGACGTCTTACTTATAAAACTAAGGCACGTTATTTTGTGTATAGAGAAATTTGCATCAGCTAGCCACAATACACATCATTAATCTATGTTTGGGTGAAGATACGTGCGATATTAAGGTACTGCTTAGCTAGTAAGGGATTATTTAGGTTGGCCCAGGTTTTGAAAGCCACACATGTAAACAAGTCGTAGTAATGTTTTGGTTCATTATTTTATTTAAAGATTTCACTACATATCACTCAAGGTGACGTTGAGCTGTTACGTGGACGACAGTTATACGTGTTAAATCTTTGGTTTATCTGGGAATAATTAGCTTTACACAGACACTATAAGGCATGGGAGTTGTTGACCTGGAGCTTGGCGAGACATATCAGCCACTCATTCATGATTGATGACCTTTGAGGGAGCAGACTGTCCCTTACCCATTTTCCACTACAGATGAGCCACTGCATCAAGTCACTAACAGTCTTTCTGGTAGTAGCAATTTATTTTTAGTCACTAATGTCACCTAGTAAAAAGCTGAGGAGATTTGGGCTAGTTTTTAGCAGCAATTTCTTTTAAAGTCCCACTGACACCCAACTGGAACTACTGGGGTGGATGGGAACATGAGGAGCACTCTGTCTGATCTGAACCAGCTTCCAAGTAGCTCGAAGATCTGATCAACAGAGAGTACAACAGAGAGCCCCATTGTGTGGACTGAAAACTGAAAAAGGAAAGATGATGTGGTTGATAATAAAAGAGGCCCAGTGACAGTGTTGATCCCCGCACCAGGAAGCAGAGGAGTGTCAGAAGGCTGAAGATATGAGTCTCCGCCAACCCACCTCTACACTGGACAGGTACGAGGCTCACATTCACCCAGACAGTTTCTCTTTCACTGGAAAACGTCACCGCCTTACGCAGAAATGTAGTGCTCCCATATCAGCCTATTGACATGTCTTTATCAGACTGAGGTCGAGTCTGGACTCTTGAAAAACTAGTCAGACAGGTTGTTTCCTGGGAGGTGATAAGATAAGCAAAAAGAGGAGAAAATACTGTATGCTTGACAATAGTAGCAATCGGTGAATCCATACTTTTAAAAGGGTTTACACTCTTTAATCTGGAGTCGACTCCCAAATCTGTACGTTGTTAAGGAAGTTTGTGGACGGAACGAAAAAAGCGGAACCCAACAGCAATAGCACAGTGCAGCACCCGGATGATGTACAGCGCGCGCACATCTTGCCGTTCGTCTAAAAGAAGTGTGAAACGTTTGGGCCCATTTGGGATTTAATATCTTAATAATTACATTTGCAAGATTAAGTAAGGTATCTTGTGGATATTTAGTCTTTAGTCAACTTCAGCACTATCAAACAAGACCAGCCGACCAACTCAAACTGCAGCACTTTACAAAACTAAATGAACACACACAAACCAGCGAACCGGTCAATTCTGCTTTTATTTAAATAGACAGGTGATTGTAAGCGTAACACGCTTCCAAATTTATGAAAATAAATTTAAAAAGACTGCATACTTACACTTCTTTTACTATTTTCCATTATCATGACCAGTTAGCTTAATGCCAACAATGTTTCCTGTTGCATTTCAGCATTGCATTTTCAATATTGTGTTTTCACAGGGGCAATGTATATTAATAACTCATATGAAAATATCTCTGAATTAGCTAGAAAAGCAAATGTTAAACTATAGTCCCCTGGAAGGCAGTAGTTAAAAACACAGACATTAAGAATAAAAGCAATGAATACATAGTCAGGGATAAAAGCAGTGAACAAACATGTAGAATACATACAAAGCTTGGACTATTTAGAGAAAACAGACATCTCTTACGACTGACAGAATCAACAGTAGCATGACAACACAAAGCCAGGCCTGGTGAAGTGGGGATATTATGTACAGAGCGTAAAAATAAACTAAGAGTGACTCTAACATTAAGCAAAAATCAGTTCTGAATTGATTCCCCAAAATTCCCAAGTCTTGTTTTTAATGTAAGTTTCAGTGTCTGTTGCTTGATTGTTGTGTTGTATTTGTTGCTTGAATGTTGAGCTTGAGTGTTGTGACTCTTCCCCTGCTATGTTTAGCTCTGCCTCTGCTACTAGGTGTACTCTAGTTCATCCTGTTTGTCAGTCACCACATTCACCAAGTAGCATTACACTGTGTTTCTGTCATTGTTAGATGCATCTTTGTCTTTCCTATCAACTTTTTTTCCTGTGTGTGTGTGTGTGTGTGTGTGTGTGTGTGTGTGTGTTTGTTTTCTGGTGCACGTGTCTACCACTGGTGTCTGTGTGTGTCATGTGACAGCGGGGCAGCCAATAAGAAAAACGCCCACCCGTTCAGGTAGGAGAGCTGTCCAGTGAGGGCTTACGTCAGGGTTTGGGGTTAATGTGACACCTACAGATTGTACAGCTGTGGCTACAGGTTTCTCAGTGGCTGCCCTTGTTATTTCAGAACGCCTGGGCTTGAAGTAGCAATGTAGGCGGAAAGGCACCCAGCACTTGCACAAAAAGGAAAATGTTTACATGTCATACACACAAAATGCATCGTAGCTCCTTTGGATGCACCAATTCCTATCCTTCCATGTAACTTAACACTGCACTTTGTAATGCAATTGATGTAAAAACTCTAGCTTGATCCATTTCAAGCAGCTTATTTTATAGGAAGTGCTCACTCCACCTAGCTGAGCAAGCTTAGGTGTTCAATATCCACACATGCGAAAACTCAACTAGATAGATAGATAGATAGATACAGTAGATCGATGGACTTTATTGACCCTGGGACATTTCTGTGTTACAGCAGCAGGTGAAGACAACATTCAAAGTGAACTACAGAATTACAAACATACTCCTCTTAGTCATTTTAGATCAATCTGTTCACATAGTTCTTTGTTTGATATTGAGATTTGATAACTGGGGACACATCCAATGATTATTTTCACGACCAATAACACCTCCATTCATTTTAAGATTATTCTTAGTCTTTATATTGCTTGTTTTTTTTCTGTCCAAAAGGTCCAAACACCCAAAGTTCTAAATATCAGGAGCAGTACCTTACATTCAAAAAGCTAAAAGCAACGTTTTTCCTTGACAATTGAAAAAAGAGATTACTCATGTATCTAATTTGTTGTTGACTAGTTTTCTACTCCACTGCCATTCGTTGACTTGTTTCAGCACTTATCGACTCTGCAGGCAGACTTGGCAGATCTTTGTAAATTTACACAAACACCTTTATTTTGATTGATTAATAACTTTAAGTACCTTTTTGCGGTAAATTGTTGTCAGTTGTCAATGGACTTTGGGATAGCACCAAAACCCTTCTGTATTTCCACTGTGTGTTGTTGCATGGTACTCTTGGAAGTCTCTTGCTCTCTCTGTTTACAGTCTGTTAGAGCACAAAGGACATAAGGGTTATATCAACTCTTGGGCTGTTTCTGTATCCTTAAACTTCAACATTGGTCTTCATGCTGAATATCTGTCTTGTTTTTCTCTTATCTTTTTTTCTTTATCTGCCCTTATCCTTCTTTCCTGTCATGCTTCACTTTCAGCCCTTTTGCTGCTTGGTGAGTTTGCCTTTTAAGCTTCTTTCTTGTTGCTTCTAATGCTATGTATATACTCACTCCCTCTACATATCTGACCATGCTCCTCCCTACCTTTTCTGCCTCTGATCTCCTCTCTTCTCCTGTAGCTCTGTGTCTGTTTGTAAGCTTCCCTTCTTTCTCTTTGGCCTGTTCTGGCCCTTTCTAGTTATCCCACCTTCAATGATGCTCCCTCTTCATGTATTCCTCTCCCAGTCCCAATCAGCCCTCCCAGAGAATGTTTCTAAATCACCCGGTTTGGTATTGCTTCATTTATTATAAGCCTCTCTTTCGCTCCTCTCTCAAACCCAGGCTCAGCAGTCTGACCATCGGGGACTCAGAGCGCAAAGCCTCTGCCACCCAACAGAGGGAGCCGTTGATTGAAATCACTGCTGAGAGTACGGGTAACAACTTCCCATGCTGCTTTACGTTTTGGTTTCAGGATAGATTTAGAATTTCACTATATTTAAAATCTCCTAAAAACACCCTTAACATCCTGATTTCCTCTTCCAGGTACTGGTCTTGTCCAGAGATGTGTGGTCGTGCAGAAGGACCAGCTCGGCTTCGGCTTCACAGTATGTGGAGAGAGAGTCAAGCTAGTGCAGAATGTCCGACCTGGTGAGACTCCTGCATAGCCCATGTGTTGATTTTATAATAATGCATATTTTTATTATTTTACACACATAATGAAAATATGCTTTCCTTTCTTTTAAGAGATTATAGATGTGAATTTAAAGATTTTTATGATTAAGTGTTCTAACGGTATGTGGTTGAGAAAATCCCTATCTGCTGCTGTTAAAATTACAAACTGATGTGATGCTACTTTGAAAATAATTGCTGAAATAGATTTTGACCTAGATGACATGGGCAGTTATAAATCAGTCATTTATAGTAGCACACAATTAGTTAAAACTTAGTTTTCTCTCTCTCTATATATATATATATATATATATATATATGAGCTCCACTCAATGCCTTCACTCATCTTTACAGGTGGTGCAGCAGTCAAGGCCGGAGTCCAAGAAGGGGACCGAATCATAAAGGTACTACTTTCCATCACAGACACTAAATCAGACAGTTTTTGGTTTCTTTATCGATTTTTAATCTTTGCGATTTTTTTCCACCGATCTCTCTCTCTCTCTCTCTCT
>NC_048425.1:5039326-5099918 GCF_013103735.1 Etheostoma cragini
ACACACACACACACACACACACACACACACACACACACACACACACACACACACACACACACACACACACACTCCTGACTGCATCTTCCTGTAGATAAAAAAAATAGACTTTCCATGTCTCACATTACTGTATGTTCTGTGTCACTCCTTGTTGTTTTTGCTGTCTGCATAATTAGTTACAACGTTTTGCATCTAACGTCTGCTGATAATAACTCTATTACAGGAGTTGATGGAGGAGCAGTTAAGGAGCCCGTCGCTGTCACTGGGGGAGCGGATTGAAAGTGCCAAAAGAAGAGCTCACCAAGTCAGGGTCAAGATTCAGCAAGATCTGGTGAGGAGACGAAACTTTTGCTTTCCATATTCACTGAAAACCCCTCTATATATTTTAACTATTTGTTTTACCGGCATATTCAAATTCACTGTTCATATCATGTGACCAGATGAATTCAGTTAAGTTTAAGACGAGAGGCCCTGAGTTGCACCCGCAGCATGACGCAAACCCCAACGCAAGTGTCTTTGCTATTTTAAAACCATTTAGCCTCCATGTTGTTTAAATAGCAAATGCACCTGCACCCATCTTTGTGCCAATGGGCACATCGCGCCATTGACCATCAAAAACCTTGTCTAAATTCAATAGCGCAGCATTTTATTGTTATTTTCAAAGCACATTAATAAAATGTGCCTATGCTTGTTACACACACACAGGGAAGCGCAGCAGCACACAAATATGCAAAAGATTATAAATAAAATATTATGGTGCAAATCTGCCATCATAATAGCAATGTGCCAAGGCTTTTCAATCAGATGACACTCTGATTGGTTTATTGCATGTTACGCCCAAAACACACCAATGAATTAATGAAGTGAGTATGCTTCCTGTGTGTTTATGTGTGATGGGTCGCCATTTTTGGTTCTCTCGACTGCCCAAGAAGAACTTTCTGAACCATTCGCCCGGCCCAAGGATCCTTTTTCATGCCCTTAAACTAGCAAAAGTGGATTTGGACCTAAACGCACCTGCACCAGGCACTTCACGCCGTGCGCTTAGATTGTTGACATAGACTCGGTTGGTCTTCATACATTTGGCTGCCGTAATGGCAACCATCATGTCTGCGTGTTAAATTCTAGTGTCAAGTGTGTTAAAAGGTTTAAAATTGTCAGTGGTGTGTTCACGTTCTGTTCTGCTGCACCTGATTTAGCCCCCACAAAAAAAATCAAGATTTAACGATTACATGCATAGTTTACCTTTTACAGCCAGTGATGTAAATTAACTGACACTTTATTCTGCCTCTCCAGGAGGGAACGCGATCCGAATGTGCCACAAGCTACGTCATAGCAGGAGAAGGTTTGTATCGCTTTATCTTTTACCTACTTAAGTAAACATCTTGGTGCTGCACTGGATCTCATGTTTAGCTAAATGTCTGAATGTCAGCTGAAATACACAGAATGAGTTCAAATCAAAGGAGACGTTCTTATTCACTAGCTGTTATGGTGCCGCACACTGCCCAACATACTTTGATTTGAAGTGAACTTGCTTTATCAAAGGGGCTTGAAATGGGGTGTCTTTTGTAGAATAAAACATACTGAGCCTGTAGAACCATTACCAACGTTACCTTGGCCTCGTTCATGATCTCACGGCAGTGCATTGCTGCAGTTGAAGGCATTGGGCTGCTCCGGAATAAGTAGAGTGGAAACACAATGGATATTGGGGTTATTTATGGCATTTAAAAGATTTTCCTGGCCTGGCGGGGTTCCTGTTGAACATTAACGGGGGAAACACTGTAGCTTAAAACTGCTCTGTGCTTTGACAGGTCGACTATCAATGGAGTCAAGCGAAGGAGACATGGAGGTAGGCTGCCCAGTCTTATCTTTTCATAAACTGGTGAGATCGTATGTGCGCGTTTGTGTTTGTGATGGTCCCACTCATCCCGTTCCCCTCGTCCTCCTCCTCCCCCCCTCGTCCTCCTCCTCCCCAGGCCTTTGAGAGTCCCCACTCCTCCCCCTCATCCACCTTCAGGACCCCCTACCATCAACGACAGAACTCCGACACACACACCCTGTCTGATTTGGTGAGATGGACACACGCACTTGCATTCATATGAGATAGATGATTTTTAGAGCATTAAGGCCGATACCAATACAAATATTTGGTTATTTGAAAATCTGGTATGCCGATATATTGGCCGATATAAGTATATATTTCTTTTAAATCCAGAAAAGTGTTGCAAAGCATAAACAGATTTTAATAACATTAGTTATTTATAGTTATTTATGAGTTCTCACTAAAATAATATGAAAATTTCTTTTTTTGTCACAACAGAACAGAGAAACATCTAAATGTACTAAAGTTCTGATAAATAAAATGTATAAAAATACAAACTTGAGATATGAAACTTAAAGTCCTTTGAACAAAAGCACATTAACAAAAACAAACAAAATCAGTGTTGCCAACAGGGATGTTGTAGAGTGCCCTCTGGTGGACTATGCAACGTCAACACTCATATCATGGTTGACAGTCCATTTTTATTTTTTAAATCAGCCATAATAAATACTGATAGAGATAGATCGGGAAATGCCTAATATCAACCAATAATATCGGGCCGCCGATATGTCGGTCGGGCTCTAGTCCCTTGGCGATAACTTCCTCAGATGCAGCACAAGCTCACTTCTGCTGTAGTTTAAACTGAACATAAAAATAAAACAAATACATATGGTTCCCCTATTTTAAGATGTAGCTGCTGTTTTTACCTTTTCATCTGTTCCTGTCCACTTCTGTCATTGCATCTTGCAAAGCTGCTTAAAATGTATGAGACAAGCAGTGAGACTGAGAACATACTTGTCACCACAACCTTAAATTCAAATTACGTCATCCAACTGTTATGCGCTGATCACCACATGCACAGTAACAAAAATGGAAGATGTGCTTGGATGTCCTCTAGTGTGTGACTAGGTCCTTTCCATTTTTTTCAAATGTGTGTGCATCTGTTCAAAGGGCGGAAAGGCCCAGATCATCGGCCCCGAGGAAGAGGATGAAGAAGATGACGGCTATGCATTTAATGAGGTGAGAAGAACATTCGGTGAGACTCTTATCGATCCGAGTTGATGTGATATTGAGCCATTTTTCTACATTTTCTTTATTTTTCTGCATTGCATCTCACCGTTCTCTCCAGCTATACAATCATTCTTACTCTTCCTCTGTCTCTTAGATGGATGGGCCATTCCAGGACATCGAGTTGTTGAGGTCACGACCGGCACACATGGCGGTTTTCATGAGATATGTCTTCACCCAGCTTCTGGACCCCAACCCACTGGTCTGTCTACATTACAGTATATTTCATTTTAGATTTGAGCAAATACAATGAAACAAAGGGCTTATTCTGCTGTTTATGGATGACATTTACAAGTGTGTATCTGTGTTTGCTTGCCTACATTCATGGTTACTGTATGTGTGTCCACAACAGCTGTTTTACCTGTCGGTGGAGGCTTACCTGGGCTCCAGCACGAAAGACGCCCGTGCACTTGCACCTCAGATCTGTTCCCATTTCCTGGACCCAGATGCTGTATGCACCAACATATCTTAAAGAGTGTATTCTCGTAATCCTTTATGTCTTAAATCCCCGCATTGGCTGCTGATGTGTTGATGCATTTGGCATCAAGGAAGCTAAATGCTAAACTTACTTCTAATCTTCCTTTCTGCTTTTTCCATAAACAGCAAATATTGACCTATTCCCTATATCATGCTTAAAAGTTATAACAAGAAATCTTTCCCTTTGTAGCCGCTGAAAATCAAAGTACGAGAGGAGTATCTCACAGATATTGGTAAGAACTAAATGCTAGTTGCGTTGTGGGCTTACTCAGTTTGTTTTGCATTTTTTTGCCACATAAGGCTGTATTAGTTAGCTTGTTAGGAGGTTTAGCCGCTGACATAATGTTGTGTCCATCGTCCCTTCAGAAAGTCGACTTCATGCCCAGGAGGACATCAGAGGACCTCTGTCCGAGCTGCAGCAGCAAGTGCTGCCGGATATCCAAGACCAGATACAGGACTACAGGTACATTACTCAAGATTGAGAGTACTTAAGACGTCCGTTTTAAGCAGAATAATTACTATAAATGTTGGATTTTACAATATTACCTTGACGATCACAAGTTCATATTAACCCGTTAAGCTTATTATTCATAGGAACAAGCAGATGATGGGTCTCGGCTCTCTGTTTGGAGAAGGAGACCTGCTGCAGCTGGATGGAGACCCGGTGAAAGAGAGACAGGTGGTGGACAGACAGGTCACTGCCCTCTGGGAAATACTGTGAGTGTGTTACTCACAAACTGCTATTGCCTCGTGTTTTTCCTGTTTACCAAAAACGTGTTGACTCCCCTTTATATAATGATGTCAAATTAGCAAACAGTTTGCTTTCCTTTGGAATTTATTCACTTAGTTTCACTATTATGGCGATTTTTGTTGGAATCTAAATCCACCAGTTACCTAATTACCGCATACAGTTTCTACTTCACCATGTTGCTGTAACCATGAAGTGAATATTAACTTTTGCACACTAAGACTGCAACAGAATCCAATGTTTGGGGCCCAATAAAAAAGTTATTGCAAAGGTCATCACTACAGCGGCAAAACCTGTAAACCACATGACATTTACTCCTTTGACTTTGTACACACACAGGCCGATTCCCATCACATGACTGCTGCACCACAGTCTTTCTTACACCTGTGTATTGACATGGATTAACTGGATTTAACTCTGAGGAATTAAACTGGATATCTTTTTGAAAGCGTGTTGTTTTTTGTGTTAACAGCCTTTTTATGTCTCTCTTTCTGTTCTCCCTCCAGATCAAAGCACGAAGAGGACAGAAGGTAAAAGAAATTGTCTTGTTTGTTGGAGTGAAATGTAATTTAACAGCAGTCTGTTTGAGCAATTTGCTTCTTTCTTTCATAACACTTTTTCTTTCGTTGGTTTCCCTTGTGGTCTATCCTCCCACAATTCCATGTTTGTCCTGTCTCTTTCTTTCTCTGACCAATTGCTCGTCTCCCTCAGTTCTCCTCTGGCGTCGGCCGTGCACCTATACCTGCGTCATTCTGGTATCAAGCTGAGAGACTCCAAAGTCTTCCCTGGTCTGAGCACGGAGAAGGAGAAGTGGCTCGCTTTCCTAAAGACAAAAAAGGTAAGGGGCAACTGCGCTCTAAAAAGAAATCTGAGTTGGAAGTGAAGATGAGGTGATTATCTAAGTAATGTTGACTACAGCTATGATGAAACCACACTAATAAAAATAGAGTAGAAGTACATGGGCATCTGTTTTACAATATGCAAGAACAACAAATTCTGCAGTATGATTAGTGTTGCAACTTGTACTGTAATCACAATTTCAGCAAAGGTAACACAGTGTACTTTGTTTAGCTGTGTTGTAAAAATCTGTCCTATACATACACTACCGGTCAAAAGTTTTGGGTCACTTAAAAATGTGCATACCTCTCCATTATTAACAGAATACCAGCTGATCTGAGTGGGAGGCTGATCTTTAATGCCATATCTACATTAACCATTATTAGCAACCGTTCATTCATTGTTTCAAAGGCACATTCTGTTTACATACATATATATGTATATATATGTATGTATGTATGTATATATATATATATATATATATATATAATATATATATATATATAATTTTTTTTAATCTGTGAAAACATTAGAGATCATAAATTTACCCATGCGAAAGTTGACTAAAAAGAAGAATAAAAAAAAAACATCTTTTGGAAATCGATCTTAATGCCTTTATTGAAATAATGAGTAAAAATCCAACCTGTAAGGACACCAAATTTCTTTGTGAATGAATAGTGTAAATAGATAAAGGTTCTTCCTTAAAATACAGGGGGCATAAGTATACACAATCCTTTGTTAAATTTTCATAGAGCAAGGCAGATTTTTTTTATTTTTAAAGGCCAGTTATTTCATGGATCCAGGATACTATGCATCCTGATGAAGTTCCCTTGGCCTTTGGAATTAAAATAGCCCTCCATCATCACATACCCTTCACCATACATAGAGATTGGCATGATTTTATTTCAGTTAGCCTAATAACTGATTTGATTTGCATTGAGAGAGGATTTTATGGAAAGTACTCAATACCAATCTTATGCCCCCTGTATACTAAGGAAGAACGTCTTCTTAATGGTTGGATTTTTCCTTATTATTTCATTAAGGCAATTAAGATCAATTTCCAAAAGATGTTTTTTCTATTCCTCTTTGTAGTCAACTTTAGCATTGGTATGTGATCTTATGACTATATGTATATATATTCTATATGTATATATTTATTGTGTGTGTGTGTGTGTGTGTGTGTGTGTGTGTGTGTGTGTGTGTGTGTGCGCGTGCACGCGCACACTGGATACAAAAATATATTGATTTTATAACATGATCTGATTCTCTCTCCACAGCTGAGTGGTACCAAAAAAGAGAAAGATGGAGAGGATAAAAAGAGAAATCCCATCCTGAAGTACATCGGCAAACCCAGGACCACATCCCAGTCCAGTAAATACACACGCACACACACACACTATAATTATTACCTTATCCAAGTTTGTTGTTAAAAATGCCATTACACACATACAATAGTGTGAGATAAAAAAGCTTTTTCTTCTAATCATCACACTAGTATGACTCCATCTGTGTAAAGTCCTTATCATCTAACGGTATTGATACACTGGCACACCATATCATAGGGATGCTTACACACACATATGATGTTCTTGCTTATTGTATTTGTCAGTAAATATTCATTTTATTTTTGTCATTTAATTGTTTTTGCAGGTTTAATTATTCATTTATGGAATATTCATTGTGTCATCTTGTTCTGTTTTCATTGTTTCTTTTTGGTTCATCTTGGTTTTGTAGCATTCCATGTCCCGTTGTCTCCCACGGAAGGTATATATTTTATGTCATTGTACTTTTGTTTTTTCTATTTATTTGAATGTTCCTTTTCAACAAACATACCAACTAAGTTATTCTTTGTGGAATGTACTGTAGTGTGAAAATGTGCTTGTGTTATACCTCATTTTATCAACCCTTATATGGGTACTATTTCATTGTACTGTACAATTAACCAATATCTGTGTGTGCAGTCCGTCCTGGCAGTGTGAGGAACATCATTCAGCAGTTTGAGAACCACACAGAGACAGGAGAGGAAGGAGACAATGTTGCCGACCCCCAGAGGCTCTCCACCAGAAGCCTGGGAGAAGACGGCATGGACAGGTAGCTCCCTTAAACTACAGTATGTAGAATATATTCAATATCAGCTCGTATGGGTGGTACAGCATCTCGTTGAAAGTGTTTGAACGTCTGGGATTTAGTAATATTGTTTTCTTTCCGCTTTCTCTTGTAGCCCTACGATCTCAGTGCGTCTGGCACGCAGCGAGTCGTTGAAGGCTCAGGGAGAAGGGCGACGGCGGGGCGTCGTCTCAGGGACAGAGTCCGTCCCTCGCTCTCGTAGTGATGTGGACATGGAGGACTGCGGGGAGGAGAGGGAGGGACCAGGCCTCAGGCTGCTGCAGCACAGTGCCTCGTCCTCCGCATCCAGCAGCTCTGCGCGGTAAAGATTCACAAAGCCAGATTTGTACTCCTATTTCCTAGATGGTTCTAAGCCACAGATTGTTTTTACTTTTTTTTGCAGACTTCAGGCAGGGATAAATTAAAATAATTAATTGAGCTTCAATGAATCAAAACTTTCCCCTTTAGTGGAACTTTTACATCCCTAATAACTCAAACATCCTGGATGTTACCCCTCCAGATGTAGGTTTTCACTTTTTGCCATCTCTCTCTCCACTCTCTCAAACTCAGGTCTCTAGAGAACCCTACACCCCCATACACCCCTCGGTCTAGACGCAGGTGAGTTTCAATATCATCCCCATAGATGGTCAGTACTTTAAGGAACTGTCTGGCGGAAAATTTAGAAATAAAGATGGCTGACGTATTTCCCCACATGCAAAACCTTTGAAGAAGAAATGGTTTGGATGAGAAGACATGTCAGCCTTTAGCATCTTTCCGTTTCAAGTCTCCCAATGATGTTAGATAAACATAAAAGAGATACATAAATAACTATGTTAGGATTAAAATAAACATAGTTTTTCTGTTTGTCCCATCTTGATACATCCATGTTTTGTTTTTTTATGTGACTCTGTAGGAGTGTGGACTCCCCGTTGGCCCTGCTGCCAGACGCTGCACCACTGGAGGAGGAGGTGTGTGACAGTCAGATCTGGCAGGATACGGTTCCTCCTCAGCTCCTCGCCACACTCAGTCCAAGGGAGGTGGACAGACAGGCCGTCATATACGGTACGAGTCAAATTCAACACTTGTTAACAGCAAACGCAACTGTATTACTATCAAATAAAATAGTCTGCTTTAAAATGTGTTGAGACTGTAAGATGGCAGTGCACCGATGTCCCATTTCTGTTTTCTTCTCTCGTCTCTTCATCATCAGAGCTGTTCACCACCGAGGTGTCCCACCTGCGGACCTTGAGGGTCCTGGACCAGGTCTTTTTCCAGAAGATGAGGTCTGTGCTGAACTCTGATGAGCTAGCCTGCATCTTCCCCAACCTGCCCCAGGTCTATGAACTCCACGGTCAGTGTACTGTTTGTGTAAAAGTGAATATTTCCAGGTCTTAATTTGTCAGTTATAAAAATGTACATGACAAATCCGGCACTCATTTGACTGCACATACAGTATGTGTGTTTACTGTAATTGCAGCTATAGCTGCGTATTTTCAGAACACGACAGACTTCTTATACTGCGTCCACTCTTTCCATACCTGTATTTTTCAGATCACAGTATAAAAAATCCTATTTAAAACAATGTTACAATTTAGCTTGACATGACAATATTTCTCCCCCAAAAGTGAACCCACCGACTTTGTGCACAATTATTTAGCAATTTTTTTGAGTTCAATTTGAAAACCTGACTTTAATTAAAGTAACATCCTGGTTTGGATTCCGAGCATTTTAATATGAGGACCATTGAGGAACTGTGACTGTGTCCTCTTGTAAGAGTGTCACTGCTTTCTGCTTCTTCTATTTGCACAATAAAGTGAGTTGTACTGAGTCAATATGTATTCAGGGCTGTATGTTGCTAGGTAAATAATAATAAGTGAAGCAAATACTAAGCAAAGGTTGTGACTGTTAAATGTAATCTCAGTCTGCTGCTTGTTCTAAGTCAATATGTCTACAGGGCTGTCTACAGAGACTGCACTTTTTTTTCTTCTTTTCCTTTTTTACAGTGTGTTCATGGAACAGGCAGCTAGGGGTTAGTGAGAAGATGTTTGCTGTATGTGACAAAAAAAATGTTGTAGCCCAACAAACCTGTGACATCGCTTAGAGTTCTTTAAATGTCAATGTTAATGTGGCTTCTGTGTCTTTGCAGCAAGTCTGTGCGAGGCGATGAAGAAGCTAAGAGAAACTCCCATCGTTCAGGACATCGGGGATGTTATGCTGGCCAGAGTGAGTCAAATAATCCATTCCATTTTCTCATTTCTCTTTTAATGTGAAAGGTGTTTATATGCAGTATGTATAGAGTGGTAACTGCGGTGTGTGTTTCCAGTTTGAAGATGCAGCTGGAGACGAGTTTCAGGAACAAGCGTCGCAGCTGTGCAGCCAGCAGTCTCAGGCTCTGGAGCTCATCAAGAACAAACAACGCAAAGACCCTCGCTTCGCTCACATCATCCAGGTAGACACACCACACACACACACACACAAACATACTTCTGTGCCTGACTCAAAAAGACGGTCTTCAATCATTTTAACATATAATTTCTGAAGTCCGTAACATTTGACTAGGAATCTGGATTTCTTAATTTTACCAAGATGATATTTATAAATCTTGTTTTATCTTTATTTTGTGTTTGTTTTTTTCATTTATTTTAAACTCAACACACACAACTTTTGCAACATGAACATACACCACCCAGGCAAAGCTCCAGAAGAGGTGACACAGTAATTACTATATTCAAGACCATACAACTAAATAACTATGTAACTCTTCAATCACTATACTTAGAAATCTATGATTTACCATTAAAATTACAAGACAACAGTTTTTCCTTAGATCCTTTTTCATTAGTCCTAGCCTTCATAGTCGTGCAGCATTGTGCTTCACGTGCTCACTTGTTCTGACTTTGTTCAGGAGTGTGAAGCGAGTCCTCACTGTCGGAGGCTCCAGCTCAAAGACCTGCTGGTGTCAGAGATGCAGAGACTCACCAAGTACCCCCTGCTGCTGGACAACATCATCAAACACACAGAGGGTGAGGAATCAAGAGATGCATTGTATTATAATCGTTAACACGGGGGGAAAACATCCAATAAAGTATAATTTTTAACTAAGAATGAATTGTTTTTCGTTTAGCCGCTTCGTCGGACCTCCCTTCACTTCAGCGCGCCCAGGCTTGTTGCCGAAGGATACTGCAGGCTGTTAATGAGGTTGTCGGGGAAATAGAGCACCGGCAGCGCCTCAGCCAATACCAACGCAGACTTGACGCTGCCCCTCTATTCAAGGTTGTCACATAATTTATGCTGGTTAATCTGATGTTGTTGTTTTATACCAACATTGTGTTTTATTTACATATGTGCAGGTATTAGCCCACACTGATCTTGGCTCTGTCAGGGTCACATCTAGACTAAATGTTTATTGCTATTTTTTGAACATATTGTCTATTTTTTAACTGTGCTATGGGCCTTCCATTATGTCCTGATTAATGTCATCATTATTATTATTGTTATTATTATTTACTGTTTTCTCTCTATTAGAATCTAGACCTCACCACTAAGAGAATGATTCATGAAGGTCCTCTCACGTGGAAAGTCAGCAAAGATAAGCAGATAGGTCGGTACCTCTGTGTGGATACATTCTGTATTGATGCGTACAGCCTCATCCGTTTGGTTTCATGCCTCATGTCACCTGTGTTCCTCCATCAGAGATCCAAGCGCTGCTGCTGTCAGACTGCCTGGTCCTCTTGCAGAGGGGCCCAGACGACCGGCTGCAGCTGAGATATCCATCCCGCTGGCTGGGGGGAGGCGGGGGAAGCAGCGGAGACAGCAAGACCTCCTTCAGCCCTCTGGTGAAGCTGGACTCTCTGCTGGTCCGCTTGGTAGCAACAGGTGAGACTGTGGTCACACGCGGGAAAGCTAATGGCAAAAATATTAAGAATGAACTCTCCTGCCGCTTTTTTGGTGATCAAATGTGTAAATGTTCTGATTTCTCTCCAGACAACAAAGCCCTCTACGTTATCAGCACCACAGAGCGGCAGATCTATGAGCTGGTGGCTGGGACATCATCAGAAAAAAACATGTAAGCTGTTTGATTCAACCGTTAAGAAGGCTTACCGAGCATCCATGTTCTTCTTCAGCCTCCAGAAACTTGTGTTTTTGTTTTGCAGCTGGAAAGATTTACTTGAAAAGACCATTGCGTCAGCTGGTGGTTCCTCACCCCTGATCAATCACGGGTCCATGCCTGTGTCGTGAGTAAATCTTATGTTTATGGATTATACCTAGAACTTTAGGACTTGTAATTTTCTCTTAGATGTGTTCCAATTTTCTCATTTATTCCTCATCTTTATTGTTATTTATTTTCATTGCCTTGCGCATGCTCAGTGTGCCTTGTATTGGTATTTTCTATAGCTCCCCCGGTCTACGCAGTGCATCCCCAGCGTCAACTGGCAGCAATGTCTTTGCAGGTAATAACAACACTATAGTCATCAGCCTCAAAGATGTAAACTTTCTGCAAATATTTGTTAAACAAAATAGAAACCGATCTTACTGGCTTAGTCACAAAACAAAGGCAATGATACATTTTTTTTTGTTTTACCTTCCAGACAACTCAATGACGGAGCAGTCAGATTCTATAGAGACTCATTCCTCCAATGAGGACATTGAGCTCTCAGAAAACACACGTAGGGACCAATCAGGAGATTTCATCTGTGATGAGAGAAAAGACATTGGTTTGGCAGAGGCCGCTTTACAAGATGGTGAGAAACAAACACCCGTATCACTCTTACAAACTGTTGGATGTTAATTTTTTTTTTGAAATCAGCAAGTCTCAGCCTTTAGGAATTTCAAAACCTTGTTGTGGTTGTTGTGGCTCTGCAGTTGAAACACTAAGGCAGCTCATATTACAAGATTTGGAAGAGGACGGTTGGAGCCACGATTCAGATGACACGCCCACCAACGAGACGGCGAATGAAAGGAGCTCGTTCACTGAAAGACAGCGGCCAGAGTCTCTAGAAACTGTCCTCAACTTCAGCATCAACGAATGGGAGGCCGAGTCTGAAGGGGTTCCGCTTCCAGAGGCAGAGCAACCCAGCAGCATTCAGGTCGTACGGAAAGGTAACGGATCAGATGGAGAAAAGTTTTCAAATAGTTCTATTTAGTTCTATTTCTTCAGCAGGGCTGGGTGATCAATCAATTCTCAGATACAAATCTGAAACCTTTATTACAAGATAAATCACCATTGTTTCCCTTGAGGTAAATATTTGGTGACTGCTTTCTGTTTTGGGATAAAATGGTTGTCTTTTAAATGAGGTCTTCATCTGCATGTTTTCTCTGCACTTGGTGATTCATTATTTGTTTCTTACAACCTTAATCTTCTTTTGTCTGCTTGCTCTTCACAACACACCCTTCTTACACTTGATTTGGCATTGTCTTCCCTCACTCTTTTACACTCTTCTTTCATTCTACGCACACTTTTCTTTGTCACATTTCTATCCTCTGTGCAATAGCTTTGGTTGCGGGTCCTTCTTCTTCTTCTTCTTCTTCTGTCCCTGATGGCATCACGGATGGGGTCACCCTCCCCTCCGACCAATCATCCAAGCCGAGAGGCGAGGCCACTACGCAGGGTAATAACAAAATTGGTCAAGTTTTGTAGTTTTTATCAGACAGAGACACTATTTTATTTATATGTGTAATTAATCAAGATAAAAGGTATGGTCTAAAATTGAAGAGTTGTGGTGATTTTACCTCTGAAAGTACTGGCACTAATGCACAGTTTCTGTGCTCTAGGGAACACTTTCTACTTGGTAATGCCGACGGAGCAGGGAGAGAGCTTCACTGAAGACCTCAACGACCCTCCTACCCCCACAGGCAGCCACTCCCCTCAGCCTCTGGAGGAAGTGATACCACCACAGTCTCATCCAGAGGAGGAAACGCCCACCTGCGGTGCAGAGCCCAACCAATCAGAGGCTATGCAACTGGAACAGGAAGAGGAAACGGGCCAATCGCAGGCTGGGCACCAGAGCCACGTGATCAAAAATGTGGATGAGATTTTCCACACGATTGAGGGGTTGATGAGCAAGTTGCGTCAACTGAAGGTGAGTTTAAGTGTGTTAAGCTGGCAACAGTGTGACTGTGTGACTGTTGTCTGGACTGATGACCATCAAATCTCCACATGTTATAACACTTCCACAGCTCACACCACATTATACTTTTTCTCAACTGACTGCAAAACGTCTCTTTTCTTTCTCGTGTGTTTTCTAACTGGTTAGAGAGGCGTAGTTGTTTCTTAGGAGTACAAATGGAGAGAGATGACACAAAGTTTGCAAACAGACTGCATCTTGTAATGCGTCAACCTATCTAACTTGACACAGGGTGCATACGGATTGATTGATAAGATCAAATCCATCTTTTTTGGTCCCCAGTGGGGAAATTTGGTTGTTGCAATAATACATCAAAATGTAAACATAGACTGTATCTAAAGAAAATTTAGAAATCTCCCTGCAGTCTCCATGTTTTCCATCATGGCCTCTATTCACCAACCAATAGATTCTTTATTTACTTTTAATAAATGTAGCCACCAGCAGAAATCAGCTTTTAGGGAAGGGGACCTCACACCACAGTTTTTGAGGGGACTGTAATAAAGGCAGCATATGTCACCTTGCTATAAAAAAAGGAAATAAGAGTTTGGAATAGCACATATATGTAGATTGGATGGATTATACAAAACTGGATTATACAACAGGCTGTGTCCTTCACTTTGTTTTTTTGTTCTGACGTCTTCATGGCATCTGTGAATGTGTCCGTCAAATGTTTTGTCAATTTTTTGTACACGGGCACTGACGCCCTCCTAACAACAAACAAGAAACTGGGTACACATGTCTTGTGATTTAACCCACAACGTTTACAATGGTTTGAAGACGCCGTGTTCATCTCTTACCAGCTAGCATAATTACACTCATTGTTCTACTCGTATAATGTCCCGCATCTTCCCCCCTTTACAGGAAATCGAGAAGTCCCACCACAAGCTTTTGAAGACCCTCAGAGAGCCCTTTGTCAATCAGGACTCCGAGGACCCGCAGTGTCACTCGGCAACCGTCTCCAGAACACCATCTTTGGACTGTAGCTCACGAGACGGTGAGGAGGAACGGAATTTGCAACTTAAATCTTTACAAAACAATGGCTGGTGATGCAGTTTCAGTTAATTTAAATCTCTTTTTTTTTATCTCGAACCCAATCAGGCAAAGAGGGCGGTCCAGCAGAGCCCAAGATTCAGTCGACTGGATTCTGACGTTGCTGCAGTGTGGATTTACTTGCGGTCACTCAATCTTGATTTCTGGCATATGGACAGACCAATGTGTGCCCACTGTCAGACTAGGGTACCCCAGCCATGCCTCACCTCGCCCCTTATCCCTGCATGCACTGGCCAGTGGAACAGAGCCCTGGAAGGACTGCAGCTGTTTGCTTTCTTTTAAGCTGGCTGGATTGACCAGGATGTCTGAGGTCCGCACAACCTCTGACTTCTTCCAGAACACGGGGGAGTCAGGAAAGAGTATGAAGGAAAAGAAAATTCAGAAGACAAGTTGACTGGTTAATGAGAGAAAGGAAAAACATAGTTGAAAGAATTGAAAATGGGGGGAAAATGACCAAGTGAGATATGTGTGAAGAAAAAGGAGTTGTATGTCTTGCTTTAAAGAGCTGGTTGAAGGAATGGAGCAGAAAAGTGTTGAAATGTTAATTTAAGGACAAATCCGAGGGACCCACCCACCCTGCACTTTACCCACAATGCATCCCTCTGTCATGTACGTCCTCTACAGTGGACGGATCAGGAACCGGAAATGCCACTGGCTTTATATATTTAGGGGTTGACTTTACAGTGCCCGGCTCCCCGCCACTAGTTGCTTTACAATGAGTTCACCCGCCTCCATGGCCGAAGGACTGTGTCTATATCATTCAGGTTACTTGCACTGGGTAAGGAAACCAATATCACACACAAACACACATTAAACCGTTTCATTCATCTCAAAACCTTTGTATCCCCACACTGTTAGAGAAACACTAGAGTTATTGTCACCAGGAACAGTTGCATCCCACTGACATATCCTTAAGCCCTCTTTCAAGTAAAGTTTGGACCATCAGTGCGACTTATTGATGGTTAAATGGTTTGTGTTGATTGTTCACTTCAAAGTCCTGGAAACACTTCTGCACTGTCTACTACTGAAATGCTGGCAGGTTTTATTTTCAGCGCTGCTTTAGAGGTGTACAGGGACCTCAGCGATTTAAAAACAAAAAACAAGCTCAGTGGATTTGCACAGCTGTTCTGCTCATGTAAATTGGTTAAAGTTGGGGGGGGGGGGGGGATTTCTGGTGTTTGGGGGCAAGGTTCGAAACAGGCAATGTTGATGACTAGTGTGAAGAAAGAGGCCAAACAACAGATTCAAACTTAGAAACTTGACTTTTTACTGAAATCCTGTGTCGCGTAACCAAATATCGCTGTGACATTGCCTGTCTACACATTGAGATTTGACTTTGTATCCTCTACCCCTCTCTCCCGTGTATTGTGTGTGTAAATACCACGATACTGTGAACCAGCAACTCCTCCCTTCCCCCATGCAGCAGTCGTTCCATACATAGTGTTTGTATCCATCCAACCTATATCTTGTCCCCTTACGTTTTGCAGAACAACTTATATTTATTAGGAGAAAGGAAAAGCTGTGTAAAATTTACATGGTCCACTCAAAAATGCACAAGTAACTGCTCTACGAACTGTGCTGTGATGACAGCAGTTAGATGAAGTAAAAAAATAAAAGAAACAAATAATCAAAGAGGGTAAAGGCATAGTTTGACATATTAGAAAATACATTTATGGGCAAAGATCTATACAATTTTCATACTTTCATATATGTACGGTAATTATGAAGCTCATCCAGCCGCTGCTTAGTTTAGCATAAACACTGGAATTGGGGAAATTGCTAGCTTGGTTCCCTCTTACGGTAACAACATCCACCAACTAGCAACCAAAGTGCAGTAATTAATATCTCATTAGTTCCTGCGCCTGAACGTATCGTTTTTGCGTGTTGGTGTTTACGCCCAGCTAAGCTAACCAGCTGCTGGCTCCAGCTCGGTACGTAAAGACAGACACAAAAATGGAATCAATCTCATCCAACACTTGGCAAGGAAGCTAATGTCAAACTACTCCATGAACTGCTTTTGGATCATATGTAAGAGTAATTTATCGTTGTTAACATTCAGAAAGGTTTTTTTGTATGCCTTGGTTGAGGCACGTGTAACCAGCAAAGACTGACACTAGAGCCAAGTGCTTTTTTCTCAAACGCCAGCTATCTTGAACTAATTCTAATAAACCCTAGACTGAAAAGATGTATTTAAAATATTACAAGGAAGGAACTTCTTTTAGTCCTTTTGGGTACCAGTTTAAATGTCTTTTTTTTTCTTCTTCTTATCAAGCTGGGCAGAATCACACTGGACTGGATTTTATTTGAGCTGGTTTCAAATACTGAGGAGCACTTTAGTGAGTTACCCGGAAACAAATGACAATACACTACCAAACTGCACAAACCAGGAGCCAAGTATATTTACAAACCACCAGCCAGATTGTGCTATTAAATGATATTTCACTGGAAGGTTTTCACTCTTTAGCCAAGACACACGGAAGGCGTCGTTTGATGACAAGTGTAACAAACCGTGGACTGCTGATTGCTAATGGCTGGCTGATTTTAGCAGCTGAGCCACTTTGAAGTTGAGGAATTTGTGCTCAAATGTAAAAATGTTCTTCCAAAGTGAAATCTCTCTTTAGAGGTGTTGAAGGGAACACGGTTTGGCTTCCTTTTTTTTTCTCCTCTCGACTTTGGCTGCCTATTTTCAACCGTCTCGGACAATATGTTTTGCCCATGGCCTATGATAAATAAAAAAATTCCTTTATTTTAACAGATTTTCGTGTCAAGCCATGGACACTCAATCATCACATGCATAACGTGTGTGTTGTCTATAATTTGGCACAAAACAAATGCCAGATGGTCTGAGCTGGTTGAATCCGAGTCAGGATCTCCTTTCCTCCCACCTCTATCTACAGCATGTGTTCCTCTCCAATTCCTACCTCTACACCTCAGTTTCTTTGTATCTTCCATGATTTCTTCTTCTTTTCATTCATTTATCTTGTACATTGACATCAGCGTTGTGGCCCTAACCAGCTGTAAAAAAGGAAAGGAAAAAAAGCTCTGATTCCCTTTTTGTTAAAAGAAATGTTGCACAGACAAACTTCCCTGCACGGTGCAAACTACTGTATGCATACACACATCGTACTATCATCTCGTTGACTTTTTATTTTGTGTCTTTTTAAAAACTCTTGTTCACTCATGTAATATAGAGAAATCAGACCCACTTGTTTTATATATATGTTAATTTCTTTTTTCTGTAAAGCCTTAGTCCTCGTATTTGATTTTATTTTTGTAGATATGATTTTTTTAAAAGGATGTATAAATTATTTTCTTCTCCCTTGTTTTTAAAATCGGTGAGATTGTTTAGCTGCACAGAAGGAAAAGAGACCTTGTGTCTCAGATTAATGTGTTTTGTGAGATTAAAACGAAACTGGATTAAAGAAAAGAGAAAATGTGCACTGTGAGTTTTTGCTCTTTGAATCAGAATCAGAAATACTTTATTGATCCCTGAAGAATTTGGGTTTAATTGGCAATGTTAGTCTTTTCAAGTAAGTGTGTCAGTTAAACTTTTAGTTATGTTGGCTAAAATTCATAGTTGAAGCTATAATATGCATCCTCATTTTATGACCATGAAGGACTTTCAACCTCCTATCACTTCTCAAAATCTACCAGTTTGATTGTTTGGAAACAAACACTTTCATATTCTTGAATAGTGAGAATAGATGATAAGGGACTGTGTTAGAAGAGCAACATACGTACAGTACAAGACATCAACATCCGTTTTTTGCTAGAAGCGTTTTGTAAAGGTTATAAGCAAATAACTATTTTGCGGTAAAATTGCGGAGTTCGTAAAACAATTGAATTTTTATTTACATTAGGTTCCTTGTAATTTTTCAAGGTTCAATCTAATTTATTATTAATTTATTTTATTTTCAGCCGACCTTCATGTTTTCTCTAAATCAAAACTACGTGGTAGCACTGCATTTCCCCCGACTCGTTTCCTGTTTGTCCTTCTCCACAAACAACATGAAATCAAGGAGAGGGTTAACTTTTCGTGCTAGAGATGTCTAACCTTCGTCAGAAAGCCAGGGGAGACACTTTGTTTCTCTCAGCATGACTCTAGTCAGTAATTGTTCCGAAGCTAATCGCCTTCACTCCCTCATTTCTCCCTCTACCACACACACAAGCACACACACTGGCTTGACGCACACACTTGCGTACAAGTATAAACACCAGGCCACGGCAAAGGCTCTGCGTGGAGCCTATGCAGAAGCATAAACTGGCCTTTACTGTTACTATCCCCCTCCCCAAACCATCTTGTCTGTGATTGGCTGGTTTGTTTTGTTGTATTTTGGTGCACAGGCTGTTCCTCTTGTGTTTGTTTGAGGTTTACGGCCACTGTGTTGTCTCTTGAGACGGTGTTTTTTCACAGTGTATTCAGGTGGCAGGCAGCAGATCAAGGAGAGATGCCTACGATTTGAGACAAAAATGGAATTGCGCTGAAACCATGCAGGATCTCATAGTGCACCTTTAATGAAATATTCCTGGCCAGTTATCCAGCTGATGCATTCTTAGGCTGATTTTAAGGTAAGATAAGGTGACCGAATGTCCACTTTTTTAATGTGCTGTCCAGGGCGTCCGGGGGTTATAAATTCATGAAAATGTCAGATTTTGTCTGTTTTTCATGGGACCATTTAGCTTGTACTTAAATTGACTGGCACTTTGCACATAATACTACGGTACTTTTTTTGTGCGCCGTAATTCCAGAAAGACTGCCTTGCGGGCAGCTTTGCTACTCGCACATACAGGGAGCAGACCAGACAGGGGAGCACATACATGGAGCAGACCAGACAGGCAGACAGGGAACACATACAAGGAGCAGATCAGACGGAGTACATACAGGGAGCAGATCGGACATGGAGCAGGTTTCGAGGCCCTGACGAATGTCCTCTTTTTTTGGAAATCAAAATATGGTCACCCTAAGGTCTATAGTGGTGAGTGTGTATTAATTGGGAACAGATACCGGTATTTCCATTTTGTTCCATTGTGAAAAATCGGTTTTATTCTGAAAATCGTCACCGGAAACTGGTAATGTACTCGTAACTTGACAGCGTGTGGCTCTCAGCCGGTGCTGGATCCCTGCACAGAGCCGCTCAGCTCAGCGGGGCTCCGCCACATAGCAGTTGCGGAGCCGGGATGAGGTGCGTGTCGCTGTCTTTTGTGCGGCTTCGGTGCTTCGATTTGAGATGAGATTTAACAGCCAAAAAACAAACAAAACAATCCGCGTTCACCGAAAAGGAAACAAGTTAAACTCCGGTGGTAAATGAGCGTGGAGACTGTGGACAAATGAGAGTCGGGAGAAAGTAAATTTTGAGCATTTGGAGGCTGTTCGGCTCTTTGTGCTGAGGGTTGCAGCTTTTCTCTTTAGGGTAGAAAGGTAAGACCATCCTGCATGCATTCTGGGTAAAATTTGCAGTTAGTGTAACAAACTGAGCATGTCTGTGGTAACACCGGCAGATTGTGGCTTTAATGCAAAAATGGAAACAACTACATCTGCTTACTTTTCCCCCTCATAATACATTTTAATTTCTGTATTTGTGCACGGCCCCCCGTCGGTCGGGACTGGTGAGCTGGCAGATAACAGTATCGATCAGTGACCAGCTGAATTTCACTTCCAGTGTGAACGCATAGCCCGGTTCACACAGTCACTTGCAGCTCTTTCGCCAAGTCTTGGTCTTTGTTTTCATCGGCGCACGCTATCCATTTTGCACTTTTTACGCACTGTGTGCCAAATGGAACACATCACCAGACATCTGGTAGCTTTACTTCACTGTGGTCAAGCGCATGTGAAGTGAGTTTACTGTGGATTCGCCAGTCTGTTGCTCATCACTTCATCCTGGGTGTGTTCTGCTTTGTCTCGAGAACACTCTCGCTCTGTTTTCACTGGTGTGGAACCACAGCGCGGCTGCTGCTTTTAACACTTGGGTCGCTGGTTATCATGTGATTCCTGGTGAATGTGGGTCTTGTAATGTAAATTGTAAAGGCCTCGAAGCCTGGTTTTGGGTTGCTTAAAGGAGTCTGAATCGAGGCTGCAGCCACGCCTCGCTGGCCCACTGCCACCCTGAGGCCTGGAGGCCCCCGGGAGCCACACAGGCGGGCTGGTTAGCTCATAACACCAACCTGAGGCTGCATGCCTTAGAGCAGGGATCTTCAACAGTGGGTCTTCAGAGTCAATAGGGGGGGGGGAGGGGGCTCCTAATTTTAAGTGTATTTCAAAAATTAGAAAAGTCCTAAAATTAATGAATATTTCTAGCAAATATAATGCCCATTGATTATCTGCTTACTGGCCTATAGGTAAGGTAGTCACTAAGGCCATCTACAGATGGTTAACCCTAAGGATTCACCATGCCACATGTATGTTTAACATGAAAACAAGATTTATAAAATCATTACAACAACTATTTTAATAGCTTTTTATCCTATGCAAAAAAAGCATGTGATAGGTTTTAGGCCCTGGTTAATATGCAAGATGTTAAACAACAATATATTTAGTAGAGAGTCCCTGCTCCATCTCTCTTCCAGTTAAGGGGTCCTTGGTTTAAAAAACCCTGGATTAGAGCATGATTTTTCATTCAAAACTGAGAACTAAAAAGAAGCATTTCACTTGAAATGGAGTAAAACAGTCTTACTCATATGAAATATAATAATACAAGTTTAGTGACTTGTTTAAACTTATTAAACCTCATTAATGTGCAGCTGTACTTGAATCATCTCACAGCATCGGCAGAGATCCTGTAGATCTCTAGATCCAGAAAAAACTTATTTTAACCCATATTCTGGTTTTAAAAAAGTACTTTTTACAATGTGGACGTTTTGTCTGTTTCCACACTGCATGTGGAACCTCTCACATCCCAGGGGATGCTGAACGTGGAATCCAGTGTAAATCACTGAGTGGGGGATTGATTACAGTGGGAGAGGCTCAGTTTGTGAGATCATTGGGATTGACTGTCTCAGACAGGGTGGGAAAGAGACAGAGCTGTTAAACCTAGTTTTAAACCAGTGAGAAACTGTGCATTCAAGCATGTTTAGATGTTTTCTTAATACTTAATAACTTTGACTTTCTGCTCAATTCTTGCTAGAAAACACATTGTCTCCCAAGAGGCATGTTTCTTCTCCGGCGGGCTACTTCCGGTTTTCCTTCAATATTTCTCCATATTTAGCTGCATTCATTTGTCCTCTACCGTTAACAAGCTTATCAAGGCCTGTAGAGAAGCATCCTCACAGCATGATGCTGCTGTGGATGCTATGTTTAGGATTTTGTGCAGTGTTAAGCTTAGATTGTATATCATATTTAGAGTGATAGCCAAAAAGTTAAAAAATGTTGTGTTTAAAAAACAAAAAAAGTAGAATTTTATAATAGTGGCCTTTTCTTTGTCTCTCCCATAACGCTGCAATTTAATTACCGAGGTAATTGTTGTTGCATGCACAGTCTCTTATCTTTTAGCCTATATATCAAACAACTATCTATACATCAGTCTTGAAATCCAGACAGTACCACATTTGCATGTCAGACGACTCTGCCTGGGTTCTTGACAACTTAATTGAGAAAATGAAATGTCAATCTTTGTAGTCAAAATGCATTTTCAGTGCAGCCTTGTATGCCTGCTTATGAATCTGCTTGCAAAATATCCCATCTGGGAAGGCCATTTGTAAATCACATGAAGGCTATTCATAGTGTCCAATGTGGAAGATGGACAGAGGAGGTCATGGCACAAATTGAGAGCACGAGAAGATTTGTTATTAGATTTAGAGTCTGCTTGTTTCACGCCAGATTCGAAAAAGCCCTGTCCGATTAAAAACTCAAACTTGAAATGGACCTCAAAACGGGTTCAGAATCGTAGCTTGGTACGTCGGTAGTGTCCGTTTGTCTTCTGAGGTGTGTATTTGAGGAAGAATGAGAGGAGGGGGTGTAGAGTTGATGGTCTGGTTGCTGTAGCAACTACCCCCCTTCGGTCTTTTCTCACCCCTGGCCTCCCATTCATCCCCATTGTAGTAGTTCAGCTCTGTTGCCCTTGGAAACCACAGGGGACAGTTGGGGAATGTGGCGTCTCTGTGAGTATGTATCAAAGTTGGATCCAAGACAAAAAATATACCAGCACAACAAAATATCTTTCTGTATTGTATAATTGAAGCACTTACACATTTCAGCTTAGCGTATGAAACTGGAACACTACAGAGCAGCGCTGATGTTCTGCCTCTGCACACTGGAGACCTGTAGCCCAGAATAGAAGGTGGTGTAATCGTCCTTTATTGGCTGAGAACACACTAGGGGCCAAATTACTTGAGGTTGCTCATAAAAACTCCTTTAATGCGGAAGAATGGGCCTGGCTATGTCCTGTGTGACTGAAAACACACACACAGACAATTTCACACACCTCTGAGAGCCAACATTTTAACAATGTTTCTCTTCTTGTTGCCTTTACTTGGCATGTTTTCCTCTGAGACGCTGATATGACAAATTGTCCCTCCTTTCTCGTTCCTCATTTTTCTCTCTGTTCCCTTTCTCTCTCTCAAACCCTTTTGCCTTTTCCAAACTCACCACTTCTATCATTTATCTTCTTTGCTCTCACCCTGTCTTCCTCCCCTTATCCCTCCCCTCTTTGTTTTATCCCCCAGGCCTCCAAGATAGATTCCCTAAGGAGTAAAGTGGACTTGTTGCGCCTCCCTCTGGCCCTCTCCACCAAGTCCATCAGCAATCGTAAGAGCCAGCTGGGCGTGGTCTGGGAGAAAGGGGGCGGCTCGGGGGCAGGAGTGGCCCGGAATCACCGCCCACCGCCGGTCTCCGACATGGACAACGAGTCAACGTACTCGGGCTACTCCTACAAGTCGTCCCAGTCGCGAAGCTCCCGAAAACACAGGTAGCAGACCACAGATTGTAGTGTAATGCAAGCAGGAGTGCAACTAACTGAAACTACTGTTACCATTGGTTAATCTGCCGGTTATATCCCGAGGTTGATGTTGAAGTCATCTTTTGTCCAATCATTGCTCCAAAACCTAAAGACATTCAATTCCCCATCGTAGAACACTAAATAAAACTATTTGGCACAAAATGAACAAAGCAATTAATCAAACTATCTACAGTTGCCTCTTAATTTTCTGTCAATCAATCAATAAATTGCTTCTGTTCTAATTGCACAAGTGCATGGGTATATTTCCAGTTACTTGGCCTTTTTATAGATACTTTTACAATATTATAAGCATGAGGACAAGAAGAAAATAACTCTTATGTACCGGGTGTTTCATTCCTTTATTGTCTTCATAAAGTTTATACACACTGTTTAGGTTTGTTCTGGCTTGCCTGATTAGAGTTTTACTCCACTAGCTATCAAATAATCATATCAATGACTCCAGGGATCTATTTAACTTTCCAGTACTGGAAGTTTAAAATCATCGTTTTCTGTCCACGGATAGTAAACCATCCCTGACTTCTTTTTCTCCAGGGACAGGAGGGACAGACATCGCTCGAAAAGTCGCGACAGCACCATCCGCGGAGACAAATCGGTGACCATCCAGGCTCCTGGAGAGCCGCTGCTGGACGCCGAGTCCACCAGAGGAGACGACAGGGTTAGATTTTAATCACTACTCTTTACACGTGTTCTGCCGGGCTCAGTCCTGGACACACTAGCCGCGGGTTCAGTACCAACCTGTGGGCGGTTGCTGCATGTGGCCTACAAAAATCTATAAAAATATTTTTAAAAATAGAAGTGTTCTCTTTCCAATGCTCTTCTCTCTACTCTACTCTGTCTTCAGGATGACAACTGGGGCGAGACCACCACGGTGGTCACTGGCACCTCCGTGGACAGCGTCTCCAACGAGGACCTGACACGCATGTCGAAAGACCTTGAGGATTCTTCGCCGCTAGAGTGCCAGCGTTACCTCAGCCCAGTGTTGGGCGCCGTCCTGGGGCTCTTTGCTCTCATCACTCCTCTTGCCTTCTTGGCCCTCCCACAGCTCCTTTGGCGGGATGAACTGGCACCTTGCGGCACACCATGTGAGGGCCTTTACATTTCTCTGGCCTTCAAGCTCCTGATCCTCCTCATCTCCACCTGGACGCTGTTTCTGCGCCCGCCCAGAGCCACTCTGCCGCGCTTCTTCATCTTCCGCTCTCTGCTGCTGGCTTTGGTCTTCCTCTTCGTGGCGTCCTATTGGCTCTTTTACGGGGTGCGGGTGCTGGAGCCCAGAGAGACAGACTACAGGGGAATTGTGGGCTACGCAGCGTCTCTGGTGGACGCGCTGCTGTTCATCCAGTACCTGGCCCTGGTGCTGCTGGAGGTCCGACATCTGCAGCCCGCTTTCTGTCTAAAGGTTGTGAGGACTACAGACGGACATAGTCGCTTCTACAACGTGGGACATCTCAGGTTTGTTTGGAATATCAGCAATATTTTTTTTTTTTCTTCTGCTCTTTTTTATCTTCTGTATATCTATATAATTTTATATATCTCATTTAGAAGAAGAAACATTGCCAAGGAGGTTATCTTTGCAGTCCTGTTTATTTGTCTGTTTTAATAGCAGGTGGTCTCAGGAAATGCCAGATTATTGCAGACATGGCTGGAAGTTCAACCACAAGCCTAGTAAGAATTGATAACTTTTTGTTGTGAATAGCAAGGCCATTAAATTAAATACTTTTTAACACAAATTTTGGGTCTAAAGGCAAAATATTCATTCTTCTGGATACTTTGGTACAGATGAATACACACAAAAAGCAGTATGTGGCTTTAAGGTTAATGGCGTGTCTACACAGGAACACTTTCAGTTACAATCTTCAGTTTATCTCACATGCATTAGACGGTACAGATAATGCTTCTATTTTTAATCAATCCAGCGGTCTACACAGACCACATAACGGAGCTAAACGTGCATAAACACAACCTGAAGCAACTATGCTTGAAGTTATCTTCTGTTTAACACGCAGCATTGCAATGGTGTGTTTTGGGCTGGGAGTACACCGCCAAAATGCGGGTAACCTCACTCATATCTGTGCCTGAGTGCATCCTGTGTCAAATACAAAGGAAGCTGCTGCTGCTCTGATAACATGCCGCTCAGTGCTCACACTACACCTACGGGGTTGCATGTCAACATATTTCTGACCAAAAGTAGGCCGTTATCGCAGCTGCCACGCTTGCATGCACTGTGCACTTATACCAAACATAGGTGACACATAATAACAAATAATCTTGTATCCTGCAGGCAGCAATGGATCTTTTTTAAATCCGTTGCTGCCTGCAGTATGTATTATTCACATGCCTGGCTCAGTTGAAATTTGGTCAGTGTACACAGTGACAATATTCCCATGCAGGATAACAATATTTTCAAACCTTTAAAAGATACAGACAATTATGCAGCATTGGCAGAAGTTGCTCTCTTTGCGTGCTGAAAGGGATATGGTGCTTTCATCAATAGAACTTAATGCTGAATACTGCAATTTATAATTAATAAAATATATTCTTCCCACAAGCTGATCATTCCCTGCATGCTATAGCTACCATGTCACCACTCACCACTTCCAGGTCAATTTTTTTTTTTCAGGAGATTTGTGATTCATAATTTCCCTCCTGCCCTTATATCATCCCTTTGTCACATGGACTTTATATTTCCACAATGATGCATCAGACTTTTGTCATGCATGCAGCCCAGTGGGAGTGGCTGTTTCTTCCTCATTGGTTCACCACTTCCTCCATCTGCTCTCTACTTGTTACGGGTGAAATATTGTTCTTCCCCTGTCTTGTGCAACACAGTATTCAGAGGGCAGCAGTGTGGGTTCTGGACCAGTACTACAGTGACTTTCCAGTCTATAACCCTGCCATACTCAACCTGCCCAAGTCCATCCTCTCCAAGAAGATGTCTGCCTTCAAGGTTTACAACTTGGGGGAAGGTAAAATGACCGTGTGTATATTATTATGTCTTTTAATTTTTTTCCATTCAGCCCATTCTGCAACAGAATAATTCATATCATGCATATATTTAAAATACACTAAATGGTGCAAAACAAGCAAACGTGCACACTCTAGTCTTTTACCTGTGGTAACAATGATATAGTGATAGAAGTGCTTCTGCAAGAAAGTTGTCTATTAGTTGGATCTTTACGTCATTGTTTCTTTCTACAGAGAACAGCACCAATAACTCTACGGGTCAGTCCAGAACTATGATTGCGGCCGCGGCTCGGAGAAGAGACAATTCCCACACCGAGTTCTACTATGAGGAGGCAGAAGTGGAGCGCAGGCTCCGCAAACGAAAGGCCAGGTGAGAACATACCCACACATACATGCACAAGTAAATATATTGATAGGATTTTAAGGCTATGATGGAGTATAAATGATCCCCACGGCCACGAGTCAATTGAGTAAAATTTTGCCCTAATGAAATAACCAAATCATTAACCTTTGATTAAAATTGATATATAGTTTTCATCAAGAGCGCTTGGTCCCTTTTCATGTTATGAGGTGTTATTTTCCCCATTTTAAATCCATGGATATAGATTGGCGTAGCCTTAAATCTAAGCGAGTGTCTGATTCATTCTGCCATGTCCCCTCATAGACTAGTGGTGGCAGTAGAAGAAGCATTTACCCACATCAAGCGTCACCAGGATGAAGAGGCAACCACGTCCTCCCCCAAACACCCTCGGGAGGTGATGGACCCCAGGGAGGCGGCCCAGGCCATATTTGCCCCCATGGCGAGGGCCATGCAGAAGTACCTCCGCGCCACCAGGCAGCAGTCCTACCACAGCATGGAGAGCATCATCAACCACCTGCAGTTCTGCATCACACACAACATGACTCCCAAGGTAAAGAGGGGACTTTCAGGGTATTTATGTTTTTCACACGAAAATCTTTTATTGTTTCCTCAACAAATTATCTGCAGCTCTAAAAGTTACACCATATTTTAAAGTGGAAATTATGTCATTTAGCCACAAGCTCAAGTTTATTGTCATGTGCATTTCAAAGTACAGAGAGAATGCAATGGCATGTGTTTTGCCCTGGTCCTCTCTTCTCATGAAAACCGATGAAATATGTAAATATAATTTAAAGAAAATACTATAAAATTACCTGAATAAAGTAGTTATGTATTAGTAGTATGTTGTAGCAACCTAAAAACGATTGCAGCCAGAAATAATGGAAACGGTTCTTGACAGTGAATTAGTGCAACTATTTATAAGTCTGTCTGTCTGTCTGTCTGTGTCTCCGTCTCCCAGGCTTTCCTAGAGCGTTACCTCAGCCCAGGCCCCACCCTCCAGTACCTGGACACCAACAGGGGACGCCAGTGGACGCTAGTGAGTGAGGAGCCGGTCACCACTGCTCTCCATCAAGGCCAAGTCTTCTCCCTGAGACGCCTTGACTTCTCGTTGGTCGTCACGGTGACACCCCTCCCTTTCCTGCGTCTGGGCGAGGAGTTCATCGACCCCAAAAGGCACAAGTTTGTCATGAAGCTCCAGTCGGAGACATCCGTGTAGGACGAGGAGGCTGAAACAAACATACTAATCTTAGTGCTTTCAGGGTATCTTTTTTTTTTTTTTATACCTGTTTAGTTTGTTTTTCTGATTTGTTTTTTTTGTTAAGCGTGATACCCAAGAATTATGAAAAGAAAATACAACATAATCTCAGACATTGTTACTCAAACTTTATTAGACTCAAAGTGTGACTGTTAACTCTTGATATTGCACTACAGACTGCTTCCAGTTTCCTTGATATTGAAGTATTTTTTTGTTTTGTTTTTTAGAGGCTTTTTAACACTCCTTTTAATAAAAAACATTGTTTCAATTAAAGACAATTGATTCTTCAGTTGAAAGAATGACTACTTGTGTCTATCAACTGGATTCAGAAGAATATACCCATGTGGGGTCTGTGTTAAATAAAGTATTTTGAGTGTGCACTGACCTTTTTGAATGCACAGTCTTTGTCAGAGCTAATCTTACTTCTCTTTTCCCCTTTGTACTTGAACTTTTTGTTGTTGTATTTGGCCTTTACAGACAGACAGACAGAATCAGGTGATGACCCAATGGTCCGCTGGTCTTATATCCCTTTTTGGACATTGAATGGATTCACCGACTGAATTATTCTTTTCTCTTTTTGTTTTCTGAATAGTTTACTGAAAAGTGGATATGCTTACTGTACTTCACACTAAAAGTTAGAAATAAACACTGGATGGACTTTTAATGCACTGATCATTTCATCAGTGCATTGTTTGTAATATTTCCTTCTCAGGTTTTATTGACTCACTTCTCATTTCTTGAGAAGCTACAGAAATGCACTCCTGCACTGAGAACTAATCTAACTTTCTGACCAATTAATGTATGTATGTCTAGTGATACTGGTAACAAATGTTTTCTCCTACATATGAGGTTTGAATTGGACTTGGTGAACTCAAGTACAATACAGCCAAGGACTGCCAATGTGTTTCTTTTTGGCAGCTTGATGGTAATTACTGTCTCTGTTATATTTAAAGTAAGTGTGTTAATTTCTGTGTGTGGTTGAGCATGGCTGGATCACTAACCGGACAATGTCAGCGACTGCCTCATGGCCTGGACCAAAAAGCCTTAAGAGTTTCTCCTTGTCTGCAAGTTTTGTTTTTTGGGAATTTTCACAGCAGAAGTACAATATATATTAAGACAGGTTCTCCATTACTTGACATTGTGGCTCTGTCTCGTAGAAGTAGCCTCTGTCAAAATCTAATGTTCAAGACCTTAAAGAAGTGCTTCCCCAATTTAGCATTGCACTCCTTTTGCCATTGCTGGACTTGTGATAGACAATACAAAACGTTTCAAAGTCAATGCTGCAGAATCAGAACTATCTTTTAATGCCACACATTCTTCAAACCACAAAAGGCTTTACTCAGTAAAACATTTTTCACAAGACCCCTTAAAAAATGTGAAAAAAGAATGCCCTTTAATTACTTTAGTTTATTTTTCTTATACTATATTTCTTTCGAAGTGCTTTAAGGCAATTGACGCTGATATTATCCATTTGTCAAGTCAGACACCAATGTTTTTTTTTGTGTTTCTGCCTAAACAATCTACAAATCAATCAAAATGGTTGCCGATGGATTTTAGTTGCTTAACTAATAACAGATTAATTGTTCAACTTCTAGAGTACTATTTGGTGCTGGATATATAAGGTGTCAACAGGTGCCCCCTAGAAGCATAATCCAGCCATGTACATGTACACATTTGTGTCTTGTCACTCATAGACAAACTTATAGATGTCCTTTTTACACTACAGGTAGAGATTCTTGTGCCAGTCAACAAGCTGTTGACTTGTACGTTTTGATGCAGTTTCTAAGGTCTTGTTTCTTTTTTTTTTAAATAGATCCCCTTGTTGTACTTGATCTATGCTCCTAACACTTCTCTGAAGAATGTTGTCTTTTAAAAGCAAGATTGTTGTTTACTGTTGCACTGTGTTTTTTAGGACTGAGTTGATGTAAAATGTTTTTAATAAATGATATCATGCAAAGTTTTTTGTCTCATGGGAGTCAAGTGTGGGGTTGAGTGTGTTAAGCTACGACAATGTGTAAATATTTCAATTGCTTTATAAAAATGGATTATAACACGTTGTACAGTACCCACAGCAACTGGAATTCACTGAAAAGATACTATGGTATATGCAAAGCAAGGACACTACAGAATTGAAATGATTTAATTCATATTTTTTTGAATTATTGCTAATTTACCCAAAAAGTACATTTGTGAATTGTTTTCAATGTCAAGTCAACTGTATGCGAGGACAATAAAGACAGTAATTAAATATGAATTTATTAAAATGTGAGTGTAGAATTTATAACTCAACTATAAATACTCATTCCTGGAAGAAGGTGTATGATAAATACACTTAAAATAGCCTATGCTTGTTTGATTATTTATTGCGCAAATTTTGATGGCGTTCATGTGAACTATTGGCGGAGCAGCACGTGCTTGTGACAGTGAAAAAAAGGGGAAGTGTCAAAAGGCAGTTAATTCTTTCTCTTTGTTGGAGCTGTATTAGAACGATGAAATTTCAAATCCTCCTAACCCTGTTCCTCCAAGGTAGGTTTTAATTTGTTGAAACTAACATTGGGTAGCAGCTGATGAGCTTTTTTCAACTTTATATAGTATGAACTTTTAAATGGCAATTCAGAACGGAATATGTCACTTCCTGAGTTGCAAAGGCAGATATAACATGACTGGGGGATTCAGGTTCATAAATATAGTATCTCGATACTAACTCAACTTTTCACTGCTTCATTTAAAAGATCTTTTTCACATTTGCTTAAATGTTAATGTTAAAAGGAAGGGTTATTTGGAACATTTATGTCCAAACTAACCAAAGAGGGGACTATGATCCAAATCATAGTTAGCCCTCAGGTCAAAAATGGCAACTTCTCCACATCGTTACATGAAATGTATGCATTTAATTGTAATCATCCGTGGTCATTTAATGCTTTATACTATGATCTGCCATACAACAAAGGCCTAAAAAGTTAATTATTGTATTTTAAGAAAAGTCATAAAAAGTCATAAATGTCGAAAGAAAAGTCATGGTATAGTATGTGGTATAGTATGTAAAAAAAAAATCATAGCATGAGATGTTGAAAAAGAAATAAAAACTAATAGTATAGCATGTCAAAAAAAGTCATGGTATTAGATGTTGAAAAAAGTTATTAAAAAGTGTGATGCTAAAGTAAAAAAAGGTTAAAGTATGTCAAAAACCGACAATTATGTCAAAAAGGGTCATGACGAGTCATATTATAGTATGTTGAATAAAGTCATAGTATATAGCATTTTTTTTTAAAGGAATAAAAAGGTTTTATTGATATGTTGAAAAAGTTTCGTATAGTGTGTCAAAAAAGTCAACAAAAAATTAAAGTGGCGAAAAAAGTCTTAAAAAGTCATAATATAGCATGATGAAAAAGGCACAGTATAGTATGTCAAAAAACACCGCAATAAGTCATAAGACAGTATTTCAACTTTTGTTGATGTTTTTTGCCACTTACTTAATTTTGTTTTGCTTTTTTTGAAAGAAAATTCATCTATGGTGATGCTGTGTCTTTTCAAAATTTGTTTTTACAGTGGCAGTAGTATGTCAAAAGGTCACAGTCTAGTATGTCGGAAAAAAATATTTAAAAGGCCATAGGATAGTATGTCAGAAACGTCACAGTAAAAGCATGTTAAAAAAATCATAGTACACTGAACTCAAAAAAGTCCTTAAAAGGTAATAGCAGGTTGAAAAACAATCATAGTTCAGTATGTAGAAAAGTCCTATTATGGTATGTTGACAAAAAAAAAGTCATAGTATAGTATGTTGAAAAAGTCATAAAATGGTCATAGTAAGGTATGTAAAAAAAAGTCATGACAATGTCAGTACAGTATGTTGAAAAAAGTCAACAAAAAGTTATAGTATAGTATGTCAAAAAAGTCAATATAAAGTCATAGTATAGCATGTTGAAAAAAAGTGATATTAAAGTATGTCCACTCTTTAAAAGAACAATCTAGACACATCACTAATAAGCAACTATAGGCCGATATCAAACCTTCTGTTTTAAGTAAAATCACTGAAAAAAAAAACACACCACAGCCCTGAGACGGATCTTTTTAAAGTCTCTAATGACATCCACCTTAACACAGCAAAACTACAGTCTTAGTATTACTTGATCACAGTGCTGCATTTCACGTGGTCAACCATGACATAACTAGACTGATTGGAAAACTGGGTTGGCCTTTCTGTTTTAGGACTTAACTGGTTTGTATCCTACTTAAAGAATAGGGATTACTTTGTGTCAATAAGTAATTATGCATCTTAGCAAACAAATATGACGTGCGGAGTTCCCCAAAGCTCCATTCTGGGTCCTCTTCTGTTTAACATCTACAACCTTCCACTGGCTCAGATTATGGAAAACAAAATAAGTTACCTTAGTTGTGCGGACTACACACAAATTTACATAACCTTATCGTCAGGGGACTATAGTCCAATACAAAAACTGACTAAGTGCATCGAACAAATTAACGGCTGGATGTGCCAGAACTTTCTGAAATTAAATGAAGGAAAAACTGAGGTGGTTGTTTTTGGAGCAGAAAAGGAACGATTGAAAGTATGCGCTCCGCTTTAAACAACAATGTTAAAAATAACAGACAAAGCCAGAAATCTTGGTGTAGTCATGGACTCTGACCTGATTTTGAACAGCCACATTAAGACAATTACAAAGTCAGCCGGTTATCACCTTAAGAATATATCAAGGGTTAGGACTTATGTGTCAACAGGATTTGGAAAAACTTCACCTATCAGGTCACCTGGGACAGGTCTGCTTACTGTCCCGAGAGTCATACCTAAACAGGGGGAAGCAGCATTCAGTTTCTATGTTGCTCATATCTGGAACAAACTTCCATAAAACTGCAGACTGCTACTCTCAGTTCTTTTAAATCAAGGTCGATGACCTTTCTTTTTGATGTTACCTTTCTTTAAATGACTGTTCATTTTTTTAGTGTTTAATTTCTTATACTGCACTGTAACTTTTTCTGTTTGCGTTTTAACTGTTTTTATTTTTTAACTGCTTATTCTTGTGTTTTATCTGTTTTTATTTGTTTTTCAACTGTTTTTGTGTAAAGCACTTTGGATTGCCCTGTTGCGGAAATCTGTTTTACAAACAAAGCTGCCTTGCCTTGCCTTGCATATGTCAAAAAAGTCAAAGAATAGCATGTTGAAAAATGTCAAAAAGTTATAGTATAGCATGTCAATAAAAAGTCATAGTATAGTAGGTTGAAAAAAAGTCATAAAAAGTCATAGTATGGTATGTCAAAGAAAGTATATGTCCAAAACCTAGTATAGAATGTAAAAAAAAGTCATTGTCTAGGTTATCCAAAAAAGCCAACAAAAAGTCATAGCATGGGGGCCTAGATAGAGCAGTTGGATTGGTGCTCCTCAACGCCTGGGTTTGTTATGGCATATTATGTAAATACAAAGTCATACAAAGTCATACAAAATTCATAGTATAGTGTTCATAGTACAGCATGACAAAAAAGTCATAGTATAGTTTTTCAAATAAAACATGGTTTAGCATGTCAAAAAAAGTCATGAAAAAGTCATAGTATATTATGTTGAAAAAAGTCATAATACAGAATCTCTAAAAAAGTCATAGTATAGAATGAATAAAAAGTCGTTTTATAGTATATCGAAGAAAATCATAGTATAGTATGTTGAAAAAAGTCATAGTATAGTATGTTGATAAAATTCATAAAGAAGTCATGGTATATAGTATGTCAAAAAAAGTCATAAAAAGGTCATAGTATAGTATGTCAAAAGAAGTCCTGTTATAGATGTTGAAAAAAGTCATACTTTTGGATGTTGAAAAATGTCTAGTATAGTTTGTCAAGAAAAGTCAACAAAAAAGTACAGTGTTAAAAAAAGTCATCAAATGTCATAGTATAGCATGTAGAAAAAAGTCATAGCCTAGCATGTCGATAAAAATTCATAGTTCAGCATGTTGAAAAAAATTCACAGTATAGTATGTCAAAAAGGTTATGAAAAAGTCATATTATATTGTGTCAATAAAAGTCATAAAGTAATTATATAGTATTAGTATGTAGAAAAAGTCATAAAAAGTCGTAATATATCATTTGGAACAACGTAATTGAAAAGTCAATGTATAGTATGGCGAAAAAAGACATAAAAAGGTTATAGCAAAGTGTGTCAAAAAAAGTCAGTACACTGTAGTATGATAAAAAGTCATAGTAAAGACATATCATCAAATATAGAAAAAATACTAAAAAGGTCATAGTATAGAATAGCTAGCATGTCAAAAAAAAATTCTAAAAAAGTCACAGTACAACATGTACAAAAAGTCTTTTTTTAATTTGTTTTTAAAGTGGTAGGTGAAAACAGTCAAAGTAAAGCATGTGGAAAAAAAAGACATGGTACACTGTTGAAAAAAAGTCATAAAAAGGTCATAGTACAGTAAGTTGAAAAAGTCATAAAATAGTCATAGTTTTGTATGTCAAAAAAGTCATGAAAAAAGTCATGGTTCAAGCATGTTGAAAAAAGTCAACAAAAATGACATAGTATAGTATGTCTAAAAAAAGTCTAAAAAGTCACAGTACAGTATGTAGAAAGTCTTTTTTTAAATTTGTTTTTACAGTGGCAGTATTATGTCCAAAAAAGTCAAAGTAAAGCATGTAGAAAAAAGTTATTGTACATTCTGTCAGAAAAAAATGGTAAAAGGTAAAGTCTAAAAAAAAAAAGTAAAAAACTGTCATAGTATAGCATGTTGATCAAAGTCATTAAAAAGTCTGTAATAAGTCGTATGACAGTATTTCAACTTTTCATCATTTTGTTTAGCTTTTTTCAAAATTCTGTCGTTCATGCTGATGCAAGTGTTTTTTTCAATTTGTTTTTACAGTGGCAGTAATTGAATCCGTCAGGGAGATCTCTGGGTACCTTGGGGATACTGTCACATTGTCCTCAGGTGCCGACCCATCATGGAATCTTTCCTCAATAGATTGGTCAGTATTCTCAAACAACACCTGGATTGCTACTTATCGCAATGGGAAGAAAAACGTTAACCGGGTCGATCGGTATAAAGGGAGACTCCGTCTCAACACCGCTTCAGGTAAAAGACAAATCTATCACCTTCTAATGTAAAGGAGTCATCGTTTTATTTCTCTCGTGGGAATGTCTCCTCAATGTTTTTTTTTTTAAATTATTAGGTGACTTGATGATCCACAATTTGAACAAAGAGGATGCAATGGAATACACTGTAGACCTCATCAATACTCAGAGACAGAACACCGTTACCAAAACTAAGCTCATAGTGATAGGTAAGTGTGACTACAAAAGTTTGATGACCTTATGACATACTACAAGGCTCTTCATCAGGTCAAACTGTTGAAGAATGTAAACCACAACCATATTTATTATGCACGCCAATAGGTTCACTGTCCAAAGTCATCATCCCACACATCCGAATCTACATCACCCATGTTCAACATTATATATTGAACCCAAAACAAACATTGCGTCTTTCATCTTTCTCAAAAGTTGGCATGGTCAAAAGTGAATGCAGTCTTTAACACAGTTAAATAAATGATTTCCATCCCCTTATCTTTAATGCTTTTCTCACACAGACGTTGCTGGGTGTTTCAAACACACGTTTTGCCAAGTGTCTCAGGTCAAATGATGATAAGCAGTCAGATTTTAAAATGTTGTATATATATCTTAAAGTCTAATCAACAATATTATTTTAAACCCTCTGCAGAACGCCTGACGCAACCGATCATACAGACTGTCACCTGTACATCTGTAAAAGGAGGTTCTTGGTTGTGGCTACGTTGTTCCTCGAAAGATGCAGGCGTTAACTTGGCCTGGCAGCATACATTTCCCAGTGTTACGCTCTTCAACGTGACAAGTCCTGATGGCAACTTTGCAGATCTTTTAGGATTTCTGAACGCCACTCAGAACCTTGTAGAATTCACCTGCATCTCCAGCAGGAATATGGAGAAGAATTCAAGTGCTGTCACTCCAAATTGTGTTGGTAAGGTCCCGATGAAGTTAAAAGAGAAAACAACACGATATGATGAACTTCATGCCATTGGGTTCTAAGAAACTCCTTTTTTTCCTTGGATTTCTCTTAATTATGTTGTGTTTTTCTCCCACAGATGCCAAGCCTCCGTCTCCGCCTTCGCCTCTGCCCAGAGAAAGAAAAGTTATTGGGTTTTCTGTGGGATTGCTCATGCCAGCTTTACTTGTAGTAATCATATTAATTTCAAAGGTAAGAAGAAAACGTAATCTTTGCAGGAAGATTCATAATAATAATTTCTTCAACTATGTTACCCCCAAGAAACTATGGCATTAAAACAACTGCAATACAGCCAATAGCATTGCATTTTAGGCTTAACCAGTTGGTTATCTTCCAAAAGTTGAGCCAATGGAAGTTGCCATGCTGCAGAACGCTCCAACTGCCTCACAATACTGTAGAATGTAGATAAGACTCACCATTTTGAAAAGAGCATGGCAGTTAGACTAAATAACACATTTCGGCGGGTGCTACAATGCATATTTGGAATGGGCGTGTGGGTTGGGTGTTGAATAAAAGAAAAAGTGGGGATTAGAAAGAATCACAAATATTCGGGGCACTAAAACAAAACAGTGATCTTGGTTAGCTACAGTACATTATAGCAATTCTGCACCCCCCCCCCCCCCCCACAAGGCTTACAAACCTCAAGGTCTATTGTATTTAAAAATAGAATATAAAGGATTAATGTATACATGAGTGGATGTGCTTAGGTTGTGAGAAAAAGAAAAAAGGTGAAATTATGAGTTGTGGTTTCTCTTGCTTTCCGTGCAACATTTTCTTCCTTCAGCCATGTCTCATAGTCTGTCTTTCCACACTCAGCTCCAGCCCACGCATCAAACCAAGATGCAATACACAGAATTTGACCGTTTCCCGAAATTACACCAATATAGCTCTTAATGTTGTCTTTACACTGTTTCTAAATTACAGAATAAATCAAAGCTGCATGGGGACACCTTTAAGGTACAGTGCTGCATTATGTAATTTATGTAGCCATGTTCCAATTGAAATCATCACTGTCACATTAATTTATGTGTGTTTTTATTTTCAGGAAAACTTTCCGTCAAACAATATCCCAATAGCTTGACTTTCTGCTTTGACTGTCCCATTTGAATGTATTCTGAGATAATCTGGACATGCTTATCCGGTATCGGGTCGCGGGGCAGCAGCTCCAACAGGGGAGCCCAAACTTCCCTTTTTTCCGAGACACATTAACCATCTCTGACTGGGGGATCCCGAGGCGTTCCCAGGTCAGGTTGGAGATATAATCTCTCCACCTAGTCCTGGGTCTTCCTCGAGGTCTCCTCCCAACTGTACGAGCCTGGAACACCTCCCTAGGGACGCCCCCAGGAGGCATCCTTACCAGATGTCCGAACCACCTCAACTGGCTCCTTTTTACGTGAAGGAGCAGCAGCTCTACAGCGAGTTCCTCACGGGTACTGAGCTTCTCACCCTATCTCTAAGGGAGACGCCAGCCACCCTCCTGAGGAAACCCATTTCAGCCGCTTGTACCCTGAATACATGTACAATCTAATTCAAAGCAATAAAATATTTTCAAAAAAGCTTCACAATGATTATGCTTTATTGTACGGGTGTTAATGACATGGAGTAGGGAGTATTTTGCAGAGTACACAGATTATGCATCTAAATTGTAAAACCCTCACATCTTCTTGTTCTCATCTTGTCTGACTAAAAGTTTTTGTGACTTTTTCATTTATTTTAAAACAACTTGCCACGATGACAAAATTGTGAGGTACTGATATGTATTAATAGTTCATTTTAATGAGTCTACATACATGTATATCTGGTTGGTTAGCAGGCTTTGTTTTTAAAACTGATAGCATAAATTATATGTAGATTTAATGCATGCACTAGATATGTGCTAGATATATTGTGCTTGTTGCTATATCGTGCTTGTTGTAAACTATTTTCAAATGTTATGTGCCATTTTGACAGAAGAATTGTTAAGACATGCATGTGGAAGAGTAACTGTTACACTAGCAGGATGTACCATTAAACAAATGCTTTCACTAATGTATGACCGCGTAACCGCTTGACAGCTTTAACATTTCACTTAAGACAAAACCTTTTACATTGCCATTTACAATTTTGATCAAAACATTATATTTATGTAAAGCCTAGCCACATTTGTAACCGTTTCAAATGGTCATTAAATGTCAATAAAACTCTTACCCATGCACGTGGGTACAAAATGACAGTTAATGTAATTTAATATGACATTTACACAGGCTGAAACACTAGGCAGGTCTAAGTACATGCACAAAAATGTGCATAGTACAGTACAAATACAAATATAATCTCTGTATTTACAGAATTTACAACTGTTAATACAACTGGAGTATGTAGCTACAAATATAATAATAGTTTGTTTCAAATTAATATAAAGGGAAGACGCAATACTTAATTCTCAATGTACAAAAATATGAAATTCAATTTTTGTACTTGATTTTATGCCAAGTGTTGCTTATTTCCTTCTTCATGGAAGCCTTTCCCAACTGTAGCTTTGAGCAAAGTATGTTGGTCCACTTATGCTCTGGTTTATTGGCATTTCTTTAAACCAATCACAATCGCCTGCGGAACTTGTTTTGGTGGAACATGTGTATATAAAATGTTTTTTGTTTTGCAACAGAAGCTAGCTACCTGTCTGGATTTACCCTGCAGAGATCTGAGGAGCCATAGTCCTCAAAAATCCACCGGAGTGTAAAACGCCAACACAATCCCATGTTATGTTGTCAACATAGACTAATTCAAAGGTAATTCAAGCTATACTTCATGCTGTGATCCACTAGGAAATTTCTTGGTAGGGCGAAACCGAGGCTTTTCTCATTCGACTGATCTGGATCTTGTCGTAGACCGTCTGGGGCTGGATCTGTGACAAAAGGTTAAAAAACAAACAAAAAGAAACATCTGTGTCACAAGAAGATGAAAGACCCGTATACAGTAAATATGAAAACATGAGGGTACAAATCATGTACATAGGTAATGTTTATCTACTCATGATGCATAATGTAATCATATCTTAGTTATCAATGTCAAAGATGGACCAGATCAGCACTTTAACGGGCCACAAGCATGAGGAAGTAATGAAAACGTGTTGTTTAGTAAATCATGATTACAACACCAAAATTCAGTTTTTTTATTTACAGGTTTACCTATGAAAATAACATCAACCTCATCAATAAAATCAGAGATCAGGATGATACCTTGATTGATGTGTTAATGAATGTATTGTTCCTGCATCAGTCATGCATGAGATATTATTAATGTACATTACTAACAGTTCATGAATGAATTCATGCTTTTTCATGCATGAAGTAATGCTTGAAATCCAGGTGTTTATTAAATGTCAAAATCAAATGTTTGATGTGTTTTTACTCTTAAAAAGCAAGTATGTAATCATAAAAACGTGTAATTTTAAAAATATAAGGGCGGGAGAGGCCCAATTGCTTCTGTAAATCAATTCTTATCTGCAAGAACGTCAGAAATAAAAGGTTTTGCTCTTACCCCCGGAGTGATTGTGTCGATTCTGGGATCAATGGTTTCGTACAGTGTGCATGGCCTCATGGTCCCCTGGAAGATGAAATGTTTACATATCACAGGAAGAGGAAACAAGAGACAGCAAAGTAAAATAAAATATGCTAAAATATGCATTGCATGCTCTAAAACAAGCATTCCCTAAACAATTCATATTTCTTCTTTGAAGCTGCAGCAGAGGATGTGTGAAAAGCAATGTTTGCATAATAAATACACGAGCATACTTACATCTGCAATTGTAATGTCAGAGATATCAGCGTACACGGTGAGGTCATTTGAGTCAACAGCTGCTGGTGGATTTTAATGAAGAAAAAACAATGGCATGGAAAACAGAAGTTGAATTAAAAACTCTGGGAAATTTACCGTTAAAAATACACACCGTTAATAAAGATGCCATTTCTTACCTTCTTGACTTTGTTTGCGGTGACAAACACACACAGTTACTCCAACTATCACGACAATCAACACACAGACGACTCCTGCCACACTCAGGTGAACGACAAAGTTTGGGCCTGCAAATTATAGTATTAGCACTGATGTAAACATTGAATTGTAATAGTGAATAAACAGTAATAGTGATTATTATTGTGCAAGGTCAAAGGAAATTAATAAATATACATAGGGTTACTTTAACAATGAGTGCAAAAGCAAATCATAACCCAAATACAAGAAAGCACTTTTTTCAAATAAGCTAAAATAAAACTGGGTCATACTCAAAATTTAGAGTTTCAGAAATCTAATTTGATGTAGAGTTATTTTTTCAGTGCAATACCAAGTACAGTTTTGGCTAATGACTTCAGTGTGCAGGCTCTAGTATCATAACTATGATGTATGGGTTTACTTTTAAACATCCAAAGACAATTAAAATATCTTCACCTTGGAGGAAGTAAAGGCATCTTTATTTGTCTTTTATCTTCACTAAATAGAACTACATTGGCAATACAGTGAGTTTTGTCATCATTTGAATGGAAAAATCTAGAATTAACCTAAATCTTTTTATAAACTTCACCAACCTAATAGTGAAAGTAACTTCAGTCATACTACACAAGTACAATCTGACATTTTAGATTATTGCATTGTCTTTCTCACTGATCTCATTTTATCACTCTGATTGGTCGCACTGTAATATGAGTCCTCCAAATGCATTTCACCATATCTTATTATAATTACGGTTAGTGAAACCATTTATATATCAAATCTGGCCTTACTTCCTGTGCTTCTTTCTTTTCTGAATCATCAGTTGTGATTGACAAAAACATGCTTGAACCCCACTAAGGCACTACAATCACTCCTCTGCACATACCCGTTTCATGTGTTTCTGGTGTACTGTTTCGGCACGTCTCTGTTTTGGTTGCCGTCGTCTTACTGACTTCATTGGAAATTGTGCAGGTGAATTTGGTGTCCTCGTCCTGAGGTTTGATGTTGTATTCCAGTCTGGGGCCTCCTAGGGTTTGATTCCTCACGGCCCATGTGTAGGTGATGTCACTGTTACTGATGTCAGAGGTTGCACGGCACTCCAGCAAAACTGTACAGACTCCGTTTAAGGTGTGCCATGTAGAATTTGAAACAATTATGACAGTTAAGGGCTCTAATGGGACAGTTTGGAGAGAGAGAGAGAGAGAGAGAGATTTCAGCTAATCTTCAACAAACGCATCTTTAGCAGAACTCAGGAACAGACCAAAATTTTCATTGTACAAACGTTTGTTAATTTCTATTTCAAAACTAAGATCCACAATCTGGTGAGTTGTCTGTATTTGCTTCCAAAACACAAATCGGTAGCCCAAAAAGCAGATTATCTTTTATATATCAAGGGAAGTCCTAGACTATGGACAGAATCAGTGACTACACACCATAAGTATAAAAGCATAACAAATATAGACATAAAGAAATAACAGCGTATGTAGACAGTCTACAAGATTTGCTATTTAAATAAATATGCCAATACATTATTATATCATATTTACCATTATTAAATTATGATGGTCAAGTGAGCACAACAAGCAAATCAAGAAAACCTCTTCATGAGTTCTCTCTGCTACCATTATTATAGAATCTGATCTATAAGGAAAAATAAATGAACAATTATTAGGTAACTTTGTTATGTCTTACCGTGAACTTTCAGAGTGAAAGTGACTGTTTTCCTTTGGCTGCCCTCAACCTCTGAGACAAAACTAAAATCACCAGCGTCTTTGAGAGTCAGTCTTCTCACGGTTAAACTAAAGTTTGTGGGGTTTAGGTCTACTCTTCCCTTGAACTGATGTTCTCCAGAGACATCATCTCTGTCTGCTATTATTAACCCTTTATATTTCCATCTTGCCGCTGTGACCCCTTCAGTTGGTAAGCATGATGAAAACTCTACGGTGTCTTCAACTTTTTTATGGATGACACGTTGACAACTGGAAGCCTCCACATCTGAAACACATGAGCAAACAACAGAGTGTGACTTTCAATTGGTTTCATAACACTAGGGGAGAGTGGTTAAGATATTCATAAAGTGAGAGTGAAAAAGGACTTAGTGACCTACTGCTACTATAGCATCTAGGCCTAGTTTGCACATGCAAATCTACCTCAAATAAAGTAGCATAGAAAATCAGAGCATAAAACGTATTACGTTTAATTCCAACATGCATGATAAAGAGGCCAAATGGCAATGACATGACGTGGCACACCACCAGCTAACTAACTAAATGAAATGTCTCTGTTGGTGTTCTGTTTCCTGTCAACAGTCACCACTGGTTTTGTTTAATGACAGTCCCCTTGCCCTAACCTTAACAAATATTTTAGTTACCTGCCTTAACCATTATATTAGGGAGGCAGGATTGAAAAACGCTCATGAGTCATATTTTAATGGTCATATTGGGGGTTGTTGGAGCTGCACTGCCATTTAACTTTTGTCATTTAGAGAAAAGAATTACTAAGATTTTTTTTCAGATTGCCATTTGAGAATACAAACTTGGCTCATATGCTATTTATATCATGTCTGGTAAGCTAACTGAACCTGCAGAATCAGAAAAGAATGTCTCCGTTAGCAGCTAAAACTATTGCCAGTTTAATATTTTAACACAATAGTCTTAGGTTACTATACGCTATTTTCAAGAAGGAAGCAGCACACCCACAGACTCTGACCTCAGTGGCAAAGGCATCACTAACGCTGCTTTTGTTCTGTGCTGCTCATCACTTTCGGTCAGTGCTGCTACTGAAGGGTACTCAGGAAATGGACAGGTCACATGTTTTGTGAGAAACAATCTCACAAGCTTTTCCAATTCAACAAGAACTACATCTTGCCGCTTGCTAGTGACTAAAATAACACAATATTGAAACATTGATGGCTCGCATCTGTGAGCAAAGAAAAGTTTTTTTAAACTTAACATACTGTACACTCCCCTACTTCTGCAAATACTCTGAGAAAGTCCACATCTCCTTGTTCCTGTAAGCAATGTGCATATGTAAGACCAAAATATTTTAATTTACTGGTGTTACAATATAACCAATCCTCTTATCAAAAAATAAACAAAGAGGAAGCGACAGTAACGTAGAAACTGCCTCCTTAATTGCGTTACAATTTAAAGTTAGCAAATGAGATGCAGCAGGAAATTTGCTGACACATAGTGTTCCAAAAATGCAAAGTACATCCACAAATAGTCTCATGATATATTCTCAAATATTTTGCCCATTTAGGAAATTCCAACAAAAAAACATTGGGAGCTCAAATTTCTAATAAACGTTAAGCCGCATGAATATTGTGACTTTGTTTATCAGGAGAGAACAATTAATGCTTTTTGAGCAATACAGAGTTGGTGCATTAAAATCATTTCTTCAATTTCGATGTCCCAGTTCTCAGTATGTTTCTGCTATAGCTTTGAAGTCACAGCTGCTTTCTCAATGGTGCTTTTAGACGTCTTGCATTTGCAAACAAACAAGACCCAAAGACTGCATGCATCTTCCAAGGAATACACGTCATTTTCGTCATGCACATATCCAGTAAATCCTGCATTCTTGACTTGAATGCTCTATACAAAGCACATGACAGAGTGCATCCAGCAAAAAAGTAGTACTTTAAAATAAACTTTACAAGCAGAAGTGTACGTACCATGGAGGCAGACCCCAAGAAGTAGCACAGGAATGTATGTAAAGAAGCAGCTCAGGCAACCACCAGCCATCTCTGTGGGGAGAGGAACTGAGTGTTTCCTCTTCTGGTCTATCAAACAGTGCCGTGACAGAAGTCAGAACAGAAAAAAAAAAAAAAATAGACAGGGTGGATAACGGGGGAGGTCTCTGTCAATTATGAAGAAGCAGTAAAAGCAAAGTTCTTTTTTTAAATTAGGCACATCACAAATAACTCAAGATTCTTTGTTAAATCACAGCCGGCTTTTACAATCACACTATTTGTTTCCATTAGTTGACTAAACAGGCGACAAAGTGTTCAAGATTGGCTCATTTTGCTTTAAACATAGACCTACCCTCAATTAACTCAAGCTAAAAAATATTATAAAATATAAAAAAGTGTCTACTGATTACTGCAAGCGCACGTATCTGAGCTAGATGTGTGAAGATTCAAGCTCCACATCTGATAAAGTCCTGAGCAGGAAGAAGTCAGCCACAACCTCTCATCATGATAAGGAGATGCTAAAGAGATCAATGTTTCACACGGCCCAGGGTAAATGTCGCCAAAAACATCTTAGAGCAAGTTCAGTGCTCCAGTGAAAATACTTAGAGGATTGTTGGGTGGTATTTTAGAAAGGTGGGTATTCAGCCTGCTGCAGAAGATAGGCAGGGACTTTTTTTGGACTTCAGGGGTGGGAGTTTATTCACCACTGTGGGGCCAGAACAAAGAAAACCCACAAGGTCTACTGAGAGAAGGTGCTGTATTACAGTCCAAAGGCAAAAAAAAAGTGCAATGGGCACACTGGCGTGTAGAGAGGAAGGAGCAGTTCCCTTTATACTCCATAGTTGAATTGAATTACTGTGAAGACACAGAAGTGGAATTTCTTTTTCTAATTATATTTTGGTTAATAATTTTTCTATACTCTTTATTGATGCCCTACGGGGAAATTACAATTTTGTGCAAAAAACGTGTAGAACTGCAGGCTGCAGTATTTTGTCTTCAGAAGTCTGATGGAAAATGCAGGGATTTCAGAAAGGAAAGGGGTTTCAGTAGTCTGGAGAAGTTTGGACAAGTGTGAAGAAGAGATCAAGGATACGAAAGGTAACGTCTCTAAAAACAGAGTCGTGAAGGGTAGTGACACTGAGGGTGATCACGAAAGGTAGCACCAACAATGACTAATTAGTGTGAAGGTAGTCTCAAGTGGGTTAGGGTCAGGGTTAAGGTTTTATCTGTCTTGTTGTCTAATTTTTAACTGTTTATACTTGTGTTTTATCTGTTTAACTGATTTTGTGTAAAGCAATTATAATTTCCCTGTTGCTGAAATGCTGAAAAGCTGCTTTGCCTTGCCTAATATCCGGAGAGAGACCTGCACTGCTTCTCTCATAGGGAAGGGGCAAATACGACGTATTCTGGCCATTTTTGATGAGAAAATCAGTGCTGTTGACAATGACAACAAATACCTATGTATAGAGAAGCTAAACGGACTTGCAAAGTGCTATTGGTTTAGAAGAATATAAAAAGATATTAAAAGGGCAGGTGTGTGTGTGTGGGCACCACTTCTCTTAAAAGAACATAGGCTCAGTCTTGTCCTGGTTAAAGCTTTAGTGCGTAACCTTTTGACAAAACGTCAATAATATAATAAAAATAATAAACATCCGTTACATTCAAGCCTTTGCCAAATGAGATTCTACAAAGCTAATAAAGACAAAAAGCTCTTCTTTGTTTTTGTCAGTATGGCTATGTTCATAATATGACTTTCCTGCGCACAAAGATTAAGATAATTAAATTTTTTGAAGAGTCCATCATGTTTTATCAATCCACAGGGTCGTTTTCGTCAATTTGCAACTGGGTGGAGGGGAGGGGAAGGGTGGGTGTGCGTGCTTGATCACGGAGGGCTTGTATCATGCAGACGCACCACAGTTTTGTTGTCATAACTTAGAATTCCTCATTGGGAGTAAAAATATACGCAGTAGAGCTTTAAGTTTCAGATATCTGCCAGGCATGTAGAGATACCTGCCACTCAGAGTGTGTGTGTGTGTGTGTGTGTGTGTGTGTGTGTGTGTGGGGGGGGGGGGGGGGGGGGGGGGGGGGGGCATGATGTAAATAAAACCAATAAGATGTCAGGAATGGAAACCAGTAGGGCTAAAAGTCCTGCAAGAAAGGCATTTTAATTCAAAGTATACTTTACAGGACCACTAGGGGCAATCTAAACCCTGTTGGTGGAGGATGGGAGTTTTACGCCCTCCATATTTTAGCTTCCTGACAAGTTGTATTTTCAAAACACTAATTCTGTTTTTGCTTCACCTGCATTCTATTAAGCGCTATTTTCTTTCACGTAATAGGTGATTAAAAACCAGCATTTTTCTTTATTGTTTTACTCTGCTGTGAGTCTGTCTGTGCTTGCATGATAAGGCCCACAGTTGCAGAACTTCTGTCTGTGCCGCCTCAAGCACTTCAAACCATAGAAAGAAATGAACTACCCAGCATCAAGAAGAAGGCTTTTTCTCTGGCCTTGTCATTGACAAATGATGATTCTCCTGTAAAAAGGACATATGTCCATGCCGCACATTATCTAATCATTCAAGGGAAGACATAGCAAAAATGAAAGTTCAAATCTATGAATTTGTTGGTATTACTTGAATGGGCAAGGTAAATTATGAGGTTGTGTGTGGAACTCTTCAGCAACAACCATGACACCTGTAGTGTCTCAGCAGCAGGCTGTGAAAGGCTGTGGTTTTATTGCCATGAGCTAAACAACGTGACTTCACAATACTGCGTGGGGTTTCTGCAGAGGTGGTCTCTGCACTGCCTGCAAGACTTGTTTTCCTATGAACTTTAAACACGGTTAAACCCTCATGTGAAACCCCCAAGATGAAACACAAGCAATATGGATGCTGTCTACCTAAAAAGCAGTCAGCTCAACCATGTCTAATTCTTCTCACAAATGCAGTATGTTGCAACCACACGCTGGTGTTGCTTCTCTAGAAATTCATACATTGTTATGACTGGTAAACACCGCTCAATACTGAAATCTCCCGTCACAGGAGCCAATTTATAAAGGCTTGGCATTCAGCCAAGTGTCATGTCATGTCTGTCACTTTGTTTGTGTTATGTTCATTTAAGTTTTTAGTCAGTTGGTCAGTCAGTTCCTCCCCACAACAAAAAAAAATAAGTTAAGTTGTTTGATAAAGCTGCAAATACAACCTATATTTACATTCTTAGTGGCAGCGTCGCCTAATGGTCGTAGTAATTATGAAATGAGAAAGGCAAGTAGTAAGGTGATTGAGGTAAGAGTGCCAAAACTCTGCTTAAACGCTTCAGTGGGTTGTATGTTCTCCCACCGCTAGGACCGCTAATCTAACCCATGTTCCTGTAGGTCACGTTAGAGGGAAGGGAAAAGTTATATATATGGTCGCACGATTTGGCAAGATTGTTGAAAATAAGCTATAACACATTCTTTATAGAGTAGAGCATTTAAAATTGGGCAAAGTTGCTGAAAATATTTAGGGAGTTTGCAGGTTGGATGTATTAATTCATTTCTATGTTTATGCACTGGGATCAGCTAGTGAAATAAATGTCTCAACTTCTGTTTTAAGAACTTTTTACATGGCCAACACTCCATTTCTCTCTGTCACATTGTTTTATATTTCATCACATTTTTAAGTTGTCACTTTAGACACATTAGTGGACTGTTTACTTGGTGAAAACCTTGAAGTGTATTAATGTGTTCGCTAACATTTCTTTTGAAAGGAGAAGTAAAGCATGGACAGTTAAACGACACTGGCCAGTGAGTAATCAAAGGATGAGAACCAAGATGCAACAGGCATGTTAAACGGCACATCCTGACCCTTCACATCCTTTTGAATAGTTCTGAAACAAACCATATGAGTTCATAAGTGCACATATTTTTATTTTATAAACATTTTCACCAAGTGAGGTATGCTCATTCATTTTTGACAAACTAGTTTGCTGAAATACAAATTAATCTAAATGTAAATAGGACACTTAGTATTGACCAACAAATAAAATACAATGCACATAGGAACATATGTAAAATAGTTTACACACAACACAGTACTCAACAAGGATGTTTCCAAAATGGAGAAAAAATATTTTGAATTAAACATTTAAAATAGATGAAAGTAACACTCTTATCCAATAATATGAGACATTGAATGTGCTAATGCATTATATATCATGCATGTACAGACTGATGAAGCTGCGAGTAACTGGAAGGCAACCACGTTGCACCACCAAGTGACCAAAACTGTTAACCTGCATGAGAAGAGCTTATCAGTGTGAACAGAAATACTGACATCACTGACACTCTTTTAAACCACACTTCCTTGTACTTAGCATTGCCCTGTTGCTGAAATGTGCTACACAAATAAAGCTGCCTATAACACTGTAAATACTTTTGAAAGATAAATAAAAAGTCGGTGCGGACAGATTAATACATTCAACAGAATTTTTTTATTTTATTTTTTTCGGCCTCAACATGAATGTGGTTTTGTATGTAAATTCATTTTAATTTCTCTTTAAAGACCTAGAACCAAATCAGACAAAACGATTTAACTGTCCACAGTACAACAAAGCAACAGCATGACCCAAAAGGTAAACTCAGATGAAGCTCAATGCATTTTTGCTCACAAGAATAAAACTGTGGAATAAATTATTTTGTCTGTATTTTTCTCCAGTATTAAAGCCCCTTTAGATATTGACAGCCAGATATGGAATGCACCAAGCGAAGTCGGGCACCGTGAGTGAGAAGTCTTCGCAGTTCCTCTTTCAGAGAACTATTGCAGCGATGGCCACATTTAGACAGTGCTAACGCCACAGGGACAGAGTAATTAAAAATGTCCCAGCTCAGAGGAATGAAGTGCACTTCTTTTTTTTAGGTGGAAAGAATCTGACTTTGAAATATTTTTATTTTACATTTCTTAGAATAGGTATGTAAAGGTATTCTGATCTGGGAACATGATATTTCTATGCATATTTTGCATTCATTTAAATTATGTTTTTTTTTTTTAAATATTTTGTGCACTTACTCTGCTTGTCAAGATCTTTGAGAAAAACTGATCACGATGTGATTACTGTATTGATTTGGTGGTCCACCTAAAATAAGAAAGTTTTTCACTACTTGAATTTAAATTGAACCACTGACTTATTAAAATGTGCCATAATAATCAAAGCTACTGTACCTGTTCCAGAATCTGCAGAGCCTCTCATTGCTTCATAGACAACCCATCACCTACCAGAGATAAAAGGTCTGGTAAAAAACATTGCAAAATCAACATCATTCAACTGTTGCTTTTATGATCATGTAGTCAATGTATTAAACTGATTTTTAATCAAAGTTGTGGTAGTTAATGTTTATTCAATAACATTATGTCTGTTGCCATACTTTTTATAAGTATTTTCACAATTAGTACAATCTATACTGTACCTGTTCTGACATCTGCAGGGCCTCTTATTGCTTCATAGACACAACTTTCACCTACACGTCAGAAATAATAAAGGTATGGTCAAAAATATTTAATGTCTTTGAGTGTACGAAAACACTTTCCAAATCATTCTTATCCAGATAATTAGTAATTGCATATCAATTTCCACCAGATATTTAGTAAAATACTTTTGTCGAGATACTAATTTCAACTGTTGTTTTTATGAACATGTACCGTTTTTGATTTGTGTAAAGTTTAGTAGTATGAAATAGTTTTTTATCAAAGTTGTGGTAGTTAAAAACCATTCAATTACCCTATGTCTGTTGCAATACATTTTTAAGAAGCAATTGGTCCCAATTTGTACAAGCTATGTACCTGCATCTTCTGAAGGTGGAATGTATGTGAGTGTATAAAAACAGTTTTATATGGCAATTTATTTTCAAATACCAGCATACTGTAATACTAAAGTTTGGGAATGGTTTGTGAGAGCTGTGTGGAGGCAATCCCAGACCAGTTTTTCTGAATATCGAGTACAGACCCTTTAAAATACTTATGAAAGCAAACAGAAGTGGATGAAAGACTGACCATGTTGAAGAGACGAGTACACATGCTCTTGAGTTTCGTCTTGGTTGACTGTTTGAGACTGGGTGTCCCTGAAACATAATTGGCATTTCTTTTTAAAAAATGAGTTACAGTAAAGAGTAAATATACTGAACAGTATAGCACTGCTGTTGAGTCGTATGGGAGAAGAGAAAGAAGCCAACCTTTTACAACATGGATCTGTGGAAAAGAAAAATGTTGTGTTAATTAAATTCAGAAGCATTCAGTGATTTTGGATAATCAGAATGTTAGCCATTTTATATTTTCAGGAGGAGGTCTCACCCTTTGACTTTGTGTAGAAAAGCAGCAGGAGCAGCAGAAAAATCAGTAAACTTCCAATAACCGGCCAAATAATCCACTGTACAGGGAACACTGCAATAAATATATGAATAAAGTTATGTCACACTTGCCTTATGGATAATGTTTAAAGTGTATTGTACAAAGTTAAAGCAATACATTTTTTCTTCCTGCACAACCCATTATCACGCCAAACATTCAACAGCAGTGGCCGTTAGAGTCAGATATGCTATGGTGTGGAAGAAGGACCCAAACGCAGAGTAGTAGGAAACTGAAAACAAGGCTTTATTGTCTCTATAGACCAGCAAGCACAGGGGCAAAAAGAAAAGTCCAAAACCATACAAACAAAGGCACAGGGAAAGGCGACAATCCAACAGGGAAAAAAATCAAAGCACAAGGGGAAAACTTACTGGGGATTGCTGGAGCGCAGACAGACGAACTAGATACATGCAACACACGACAAAACAATCAAAGCACCAGACAAAGGGAACACAGAGGTTAAGTGCAAGAGGTAACGAGATAACAGGGAACAGGTGAGACATCAGGTGAATCCCATCAGGGCGGGGCAGGACAATCAGACAGACAAACGTAAAGCTCGGCCAGACGAGACAGAACAGGAAACGAGACTACCAACATGAAGCAGGAAGTAGGACAAACAGACACTTACCGGGGAACCAGCAACACAAGACCAGGAAGAAAACTAAGACAAAAACACAAGGAGGCCAAAGAAAGGGAAAAATAATCCCAACCAAAACCCCAAACCATGAAAAGATAAGCACCTTTAGAGTGTGTATGCAGCGCTTGAAGATGACGTAGTATTAAGAGCGACAATGGTAGTGAGTAGTATGAAAGCCTAAAATTCAGCATTCGTTTTTTAATTATTTTTTTTAATTTCCACTGTAACATGAGTCATCCAAATGCATTTGAGGATGTCTTAAATATAATTACAGTTAGTTAAGTGAAAACATTTATGCCTTACTTCCTGTGCTTCTTTCTTATCTGCATCGTCAGTTGTGATTCACAAAAACATAATTGACCCCCACTAATAAACTACAGTCACTCCTCTGTACACACCTGTTTCTGGTGTGCCAGACGTACTGTTTCTGCACGTCTCTGTTTTGGTTGCCGTCATCTTACTGACTTCATTGGAAATTGTGCAGGTGAATTTGGTGTCTTCGTCCTGAGGTTTGATGTTGTATTCCAGTCTGGGGCCTCCTAGGGTTTGATTCCTCACGGCCCATGTGTAGGTGATGTCACTGCTGCTGATGTCAGAGGTTGCACGGCACTCCAGCAAAACTGTACAGACTCCGTTTAAGGTGTGCCATGTAGAATTTGAAACAATTATGGCAGTTAAGGGCTCTAATGGGACAGTTTGGAGAGAGAGAGAGAGAGAGAGAGAGAGAGAGAGAGAGAGAGAGAGAGAGAGAGAGAGAGAGATTTCAGCTAATCTCCATCAAAACACTGACAAATGCATCTTTAACAGAACTCACAACTCAACCCACAGAACAAACCATTGACATCAGATTATTTTGTTAATTTCTATTTCGAAACTGAGATGGTGAGTTGTCTGTATTTGCATCCAAAACACATATCTGCAGCCCAAAAAGCAGATTATCTATTATATATCAGTAAAGAAGCAAGGGAAGTCCTAGACTATGGACAGAATCAGTGACTACACACCATAAGTATAAAAGCATAACAAATATAGCCATAAAGAAATGATAGTGTGTGGACACAGTCTACAAGATTTGCTATTTAAATATATAGGCAAATACATTATCATTTTATTTTTACCATAATTAAATTATAATGATCAAGGGAGCACAGAAAACAAGCGAATACAGAAAACTTCTTGATGAGTTCTCTCTGCTACCATTATTATAGAATCTGATCTATAAGGAAAAATAAATGAACAATTATTAGCTAACTTGGTTATGTCTTACCGTGAACTTTCAGAGTGAAAGTGACTGTTTTCCTTTGGCTGCCCTCAACCTCTGAGACAAAACTAAAATTACCAGCGTCTTTGAGAGTCAGTCTTCTCACGGTTAAACTAAAGTTTGTGGGGTTTAGGTCTACTCTTCCCTTGAACTGATGTTCTCCAGAGACATCATCTCTGTCTGCTATTATTAACCCTTTATATTTCCATCTTGCCATTGTGACCCCTTCAGTTGGTAAGCATGATGAAAACTCTACGGTGTCTCCAACTTTTTTATGGATTACACGTTGACAACTGGAAGCCTCCACATCTGAAACACATGAGCAAACAGAGGGAGCGTCCTCCTTTTGTCTTTGTCACATTGATATTGTTATTGGTGAGAGAAGAAAAAGAGAAGCAAAGAAAAACGTTTGGTCGAAAAATCTGCATTTATTGGAACAAAAAATACATTTTACATCAGTCATTCTTTCTAAGGCAAAGAAATAAATTAAAATTAAATAAAAATAGAATTAACTTAGCTTGCATGTTATTGAAAACTCATGATAGATACTGATGATATGGCATCCAGGAATTACTGTATACAATACATATATACATATATAAAAATAAACACATATATACAATACAGCTATGCAATTCTAAGCTCATGCAAGATTGTCTTAGCCAAACAATTATTTCTAACAACACTGGGAGAGTGGTACATACCATGGATGTAGACCCCAATCAGCAGCAGAGCACTGTATGTTAAGAAGCGTGAGTATCGAAGTCCACCAGCCATCTTTGTGGAAAGGAGAACAACTTGTTTCCTCTTCGGGTCTATCAAACTGCGCTGTGATGAGTAAAAACAATGACAGCAGGCAGAACATACAGTCTGGTCGGGCCTGATGAAAAGTTGAATAAGAGTTGAAGAACAGATCCTTGATTAGATCTTTGCAAATTTACAGCCAGCTGTTTTAGTGTGAAATTTAACCATCACATTCTTTGACACTGGAAGGGGAATTTTAGATTTGCTGCATCCCTGACAGTTGTTGATTGATCTAGATGGGTGAAGCTTTGAGATTAGGGTCCACATTCACCACATCCTGTCATCAGATACCCCTACAAGTCAACAAAGTAGTGCTGTTTCTGTTACATACAGGCCTCTGCCGAAGTCGTGTGTGCTCTGTCTTGTTAATTGTCTACAATAAACATTATTTTATAAATAGTTCATCTTGACTTTAATGTATAGTTACCTTGGATATTTACTGTAAGTGAATATACTTGCTGAAGCCAAGAAAGTGTAACACTACCAAGTTTGTTGAAATGTCTTTTAAAAGAAGGAGAAACCCAGCACAAATAGCATTGGCATATTAAATGACACACCAGACTCCATATTCTTTAGAATGCTTTGAAACACAAACCAGTTTAATTAAAAATTGCATGTTTTTTTGTTTTTTTACAATGGGTTTATTTTACAATAGTATTTCCACATGGCGAGAGGTAATTTAATTATTTCTTAACGTCAAAATGAATCTCAGTGCATGGAGTAATTATAATACTATGTAAAATGATGTAAGATCTCTATTTATTGGGCTGTTGCACAATAAATAGAGGAGATCATACACAGTTGCCTTATTTAAACCAATAACAGGTAGCATGGCATGCCAAGAGTTATGAAAATTAAACAAACCTTACATACACATCATGCATTCAATTGTTGATGCATCTGCAAAGACATTTTGAGACCACATGAACTTAAAAAGAAAAAAAGAAAAAATGCAGGGTGCCACCAAGTGGTTGATAATGTTAACCTGCAGACATGAGAAAGTGTAAAAAACCTACTCACAACCTGGTTCTTTAAATGGTTCTTTAAAAAAAATGCACAGAATATTAACAGTTAGTAAGTATAGTTATAAAAGTATAGACACAATTACACATACTGTATGTATTGTTATTTTAATCAGTACTGGCAGTAGCTCAGTCCGTAGGGAGGTGGGTTGGGAACCGGAGGGTTGCTGGTTCATATGGACCAAAGTATGATGGTGGACTGGTTGCTGGAGGTGCCAGTTCTCTTCCTCGGCACTGCCAAGGTGCTCTTGAGGAAGGCACCAAACCCCTAACTGCTCGAGGTGCCTTTTCATGGGTAACCCCCCCACTCTGACATCTCTCCATTAGTGCATGTATAGGACCTGAGCATGTGTGTGCAATTCAGGCCTGTGTGTGATAACAACAGAGTGTAAATTGTAATTTCCCCTTGTGGGACTAATAAGGGTATACATTATTATTATTATTATTATGTGAAAGTATAATACTGGAAAAACAGGCCTAACATGAATGTAGTTGTTTATGTCCTGTCATCTGTGAACTTCTCTTTATGGACCTGAAGCAAGATAAATAGCCAGTAAATTGAATTGCATACCCTTACAGTTTCCTCTAGTGTAGTTATCAAAGATGATACTGGCTAGAAATGTAATTTTAAACCCAGCCAATGAACAGCTGATGTACTGTACCTGTGGTTTAATGTGGATTCACATTATAGTAGTCTGACTTCTCCAACGGATCATCAGGCTTAGTCCTCTTGAGCTCAATCGAATTAAATGTGGCATTATTGTATTCTTCTGTTTGTTCATCTAAAAATATGAATGTTTTCATCATCAAACAGTCAGAAAATTGAGTCCAGTGTTCCCACATTACAATATTTTCTACTGTACCATTTCCATTGTCTTTACAACCACCGATTGATTCGTAGATACAATCTTCACCTGCAGGTCAGTGAAAATCAAGCCAAAGTCAAATTAGTCACTCCATCTCTGACATCTCCATGACTTTAGGTAACATTTTAACAACTGGTTTAGTACAATTCAACAATGTTAAATCTGCAGCAGTGGAATGCTGTTGAAAAGTGATTTTGGAGGAATATCCCAGAGAAACAAGGTCCAGTTGTTTAGATTGAGGCATTTTTTATTTTTATTTAAAACCCAGCAGTGATATTAGAAAGAGTTGTAAAATCATTCAGAAAAACTGACCTGGAAGAGGAGAAGCGTATACGTGCTCTTGAGTTTCCTCCTTGTTTACCTGTTCATCCTGATTGGTGCTCTGAGACTGTGGGGTTCTAAATCATTCGGGAATTACACTAAATTTAGCAGAAAAAAAAAAAAAGATATTGCTTCAAAGTGGGAGAAAAGACAGTTGCACCAACCGGTCATTGCATGGACCTGCAAAAAAACAACAACATTTATTCAATGTTTTTAATATTGCACAATGTTCTTATTGTCAGTGCCATACAAAAAGAACTCCCGAGAATTAGTTTCTCACCCTTGGACTTTATAAAGCGATACGGCAAGAGCAGGAGAATGATAAAAGCTCCAGTGGTGACCGCAGTGTACAGCGTTAATAGAGATGAACTTGTTTCAGACCTGTACACTGCAGAAAGAAATTATTATTAAAATAGTATGCTATTGTCATAAATTACTGATTTTATAATTTCAGTTAAATATGATAAGTTAAAGATTTGATATGGATTTCATTGGCCGCAGAAGAAAGTGAATTTAACTCATCCAGATGTACAAGTATTTAGTGCTTTTAAAAGACTGTATAGTACGTATATTAAATTATTTTAATGGGTTTGTCAGGAATTTTTTTATTATTCTGAAATGGAAAACCCTTAATTTCCTCATGTGAATATATGTCCTAACTTGCCAAGAAATATGAAACATGGCAGAACTGTGGTACTGAACGTACAGCGTACAGAGATGTTGACAGCGTTGCTGTAAGCTCCAGATCCAGACTCACACCAGTACACTGAATCACTGTTTTTTAGGCTTTCAATGTTGCATGTGGATCCGTTCATTGTTCCCCAGCCATAACAGCTGGAGAGTTGGTCTGTTGCAGTAAACATCATCACTCTCCACTGGGTGGAGTTTCCCTTACACCTCAGGGACACAGACTCAAATAAGTGTTGCACTCTGTCAGGAGTCACTGTGAGAGAAGCTACTGAGGTGATCTCTGAAAAAAAAAGAAGAAAAAAAAGGGTAAAACCAAGCAAAAACATATTTTATAATTAAGGACACCACACCAAAATGTGCCTTTAGCTTGTGTTGAATCCTTTCAATTGTTAAAATATTGTCCTACATATGAAGGCAAAGTAACATTTTCAGACACTTTTGTATGTCACATGATAAACGGTGTCTCAGTTTTTTGACCAAAAAGATAGAATTACTAAATTATGTGTTACAGCAATTGTGATACCATTTACTTTAAAGGAGGTGAAAACTTAGAGTAATGGAGTGTAACAAAGGTTCTCCACAGTTTTAGGTGAAAGTTGAACTGGATTTGAAATTCTGCTTGGACCCTGAAACATTTAGTGCCAAGTTCCTATTTAAAAACAGTTCTGCAAATTAGTAATTTACCAGTATTCTGTCTGATGTGTGGGTGTAAAGAAGGAGAAAAAAAACATTGTGCTGGCTTTAATAGAGCTCAGTGGGTTAACAACATCAACATCTTACATCATTGGGCTCAGTACATTTTAATTAATATATATAGTAGAATAAAATAACTTTGTGAGAGAAACAAAGCAAGAAACATCCATACTGACCTCTAGACCAGACAAACCTATATTGACTTATTTGACTTTCATAGGCCGGTCTTCCTCTTGTAGCTTTGCAGTAATATGCTGCAGTGTGTGGCTGTCCACGAACAATGTATGAATCATTTTTAGACCCATTTTCCAAACCAGGTAGTAGCTTATGGATGTAGTTTTTCTGTGGTTGGAATATGGGAACAGCCTTATACCAGTAGAAGCTCCATCCTGCAGACGGATGTTCAACCTTACAGCTCAGAGTTACCGAGTCTTCAGGATTCGGCCATGGTGGAGAGACAGTGAGGACAGGCTCAGGTGTAGCTGTTGGGAAGGTTGTTGTCTTTTTTAGTGGTTTATTTTCTTAAAGTGCTATCATAATATAAATGAATTTTTTTAAATATGTATTTAAACATTGACATTTTTAATGTATATTAAATATAAAGAAACTTACATTCATGTACTGTCAGTCGTAAGGCATCACTCCACTCTGTTGAAGACTGTTTGTCTTGGTTTTTGCCCTTACATCTATAGGATCCACTGTGCATGATATGAGCTTTAAATCTATATTCTCTGTCTGGTTTCTTTGAGCTGGTTGTTGTCCATTCATACTCCCACGTATTGTCTCCTCCATTCTGTATCTCACATCTGAGGCCGATCGTCTCTCCCCTGTATATCTTTGGCCAGTTGGGTTGCAGGGTCACAACAGCCCTTGTCTCTGTTCATATTGAAAATTATTAACAATAAAACAGTAAGTAGTAATAATAAACTTGATGTAGCACGTTTCTTCAAAAGGTTCCAAAGTGGTTTACAAAAGAAAAAAACTGAAAAACACAGTGATCATAATTTGTACAGTATGTAAACTTCACAATTAAAATGAGCAACAGCTATTTGCTGAAACAGAGAAGCTTCTATTGGATAGGTATGAATGTTGTTTAAACAACACCTGCACAAGGGCTGTGTCTGTGCTGCGGCAAGCTCTAAAACCTGACTGAAAACTATTAAAGACTATAATAGTTCCTAAAAGAGATTGAGTAGCCATGTCTTTCTCCAGCACCTTAGATAGAAATCTTTGAAACTTTGAATGTGGTCTGTAATTACTGAGTAAGGGCGATCCAGATTCTGTTCCTCTTTTTTAGTATCAGTTGAATAATTCTTAGAAATACTTTGGAAAAATTCCAGAAGTCAGAGAAACTGTATAGAATTAGTAGAAATGACCAAATCCTTTGAAAAACTTGTCAGCTCTGCAATATACTGTATCTTAGCCATAGTGCAGCAGAGTAGCAAATGTCCATCTGAGTCATTTTTAATGGGAATGTGCCGACAATGTACCTATTATGAAAAAGGAGAATTTAGTGGATCTTACTAACAAAAACTAAAGTGTGATTGAAAAAACTCCAATTGGCACTAAAACAGCTGCAAACACACAAAAAACAAAGACAGGTCTTTCCCAGATGACATTTGAAATACTGCTACTTACTAACCCATACTTCACTTCTGCTATTCAGAGGTAAACAAATATTGGCCATCTCAAAGCATTGCCCTGCATGAATTACCCAGAGGTGTACGCACCATGGAGGCAGACCCCAATCCGGAGCAGGACACTGTATGCCAAGAAGCAGCTCAAGCATCGGAGGCGACCACCAGCCATCTCTGTGGGGAGAGGAACGTCTGTTTCCTTTTCTGGTCTATCACACTCTGTGGTGAAAAAAGAAAAAAAATTGATGGATGGCAGAAAGTGGGACAGCAAGCCAAACATGCAGGGTGGCCGGGACTGATACAAAAGTTATTAGTTAGATCTTTTAGCAAAAATACAGCCATCTGTTTATTAAATTGTACAATTTTACCATCACAGTATAATATATTGGTAGGTGACAAAAAGTAAATGTTAGATTTGCTACATCACTGTAAACTGTGGGAATTGCATCACTGACTGCATACATATGCTAAATTCCTTTTAGCCAAGCAACTAAATAGAGCAATTTTGGATTTTCTTTCATAAACCCTCTGTGTGCCTTGGGTTGTTTTGGAAGGATGTTTGAATTTGATCTGATCTGATAACATGCAATGAGCCCTTCACAAGTCGAAAATTAGCACAGTACCCCAAAAGAATGACTGTATGTGACAAAGACCTAGAAGTGCTTCTACAGTACTCCAATGTCTTCCCACCAGGCTTCCTCTTCCAACCCCAGCTCACAGACCAAAGGGGGACTTATCTTATTACTTAGTGTCTTACTGAAAATGTAGCAAGTGAAGAGAAGCAATTCAATTTAATTGTAGTAATAGTATGAAATCTTAAGAGTTATATGAAGACAATTTTCGGATGGAGTAAGTTTAGACCACACTCTCTAATTTTCAAAGACTCATCAATTTCCCATGAGCAAGCATTTGGTGCAACAGAGGCGAGGAAAAACGTCCTTTAATGCAGACAGCTCGGACAGACCCAGGCTCTTTGTGTGCAGCATCCGTCACTGCCGGTCTGGACTCACACTGAAACAGATAGAGAAATGTGATTCATGTTTATAGCAGTTGGAATGATGAACGGTGGCAGTTATAGTAACAATAAAGATTTTGGAACTATGAATAAAATTATACTTGTAACAAAAATCAGAGGGATAAGTTCTCAATCCCTATCAATAACACTGCCATCAATGCAGCATTGACGGTACACTGCAGTTTTGACTGGACCTAAATAAGGAAAACGGACCAGTGTAAAGAAAAGAGAGAAAACAGGTATGCAGAATGATATTTAGAAATATTCTTTGAATATGTTTGACAAGGTAGGAACATTAAAAAAAACATTTAGTTTTTTTTTTTTTTAAAGCTGAAGACTATAAAGTTTGTCAGTGAATATGTTTGTTGAAATATCTCAATTGGAATCGAAATTGTGTGTGGGTAGAAATAAAGCTGAAGTTTACTGTATGTTGACTGTGTCATCAGGTCGCACTTTTCTTTTTAAATAAATATCATATTTGTATTTTAAGTGACTGTGTGAGAAAGTAAGGGAGAATCCCTGCATAGCCACCATACGGTCCCTTTGCTTGTCTCATGTTTTGTTTGCATATATTTTTCACATTGCTCAAGTTTTTTTGATGTATTCATTTTTAGTTCGCTAGTTTGAACATTGCTTTTGTGTAACATTCCAGCATATACTATGTAGAACTTTCACATGACTAAGACTAGAAGTGTATAAAATAGGCCAAAATATGTCAAATCACTCCAAGGCCAAGGGACATATAGGGATCTCTGGCTGGAAAAAGAACGCTGATGATGATGATTCAGAACCTCTGCATTTAGGAACTGAGGTTGTTGTTGTTGATTGTAACTAGACTGTATACATTGTGACTGTATATATTGTGACACATGGTGGAAGTGCTGCCTAGAACCAAAGAATGGACATTTTTGTTCAGCCAATAAAGAACTCACTGTTGAAAGGGTGGACATCTTGATCAGAGTAGATAATTTCCAGGAAACTATTGTTAGTAGGTATCATAACCTGCTCCATTAGTTAATAATTGCAAAATAGCAATTGTTGAAGTCCATCTCTGGCCTTTCTCACTGAAATTACGATGCTTACTAGAGAGGAATAGTCTACATTTTTCCCATGGTTTATTTAAACTTTTACAATTACATCTATGAAAGAAATTAATCTGTGATTATCATACGTATGTTATAATATACTGTACATATAGGCAATTTAGATTTACAATACAGTAAAATAAAAAGATAAAAGATCAATATCATCAGGCTATAGGCAACATCATGGCAGTTACTGGATTATGAAGCCTCTGGAGGCTGCAGGTCAAAGGAGTCAAAAGCACATATCTTATCCATAAGGAACGTGCGGGAAGACGCTTAGCTTTCCAGTGAATCAAGATAAATCTCCTAGCTATGAGAAAAAGAAATGCAACAAAGTCTCATTTAGGATAATTTGACAGTGTCAGGGAGAGCCTGTGAAGTAGACAGGGCTTCCTCCTCCTACCGAGACACAGATCTGTTACGGGATGGAGAGGACAGGACCCAAATGCAACAAGGAGGCGGCAGGCAGAAGCTGGTGCACAGCAGTTTATTGTTAAACAGTTCA
>NC_048425.1:5100018-5103754 GCF_013103735.1 Etheostoma cragini
GGGGAGAAAACCAAGAAACAAACACAGGGAAGGCCAAACGGGGAAAATAACCCCCAACAAAACCCCAAACCACAACAAGATCCAGTTGAGAGGAAGACAACATCTTGTGTGCTCAGGGGTTTTAGAGGTTTTATCTACTCAGTAGCAAAGTATTTCCAACCAGATGATGATGATGATAAGGATGATAGGTTCAATGAGCAGGTCAGGGTCACACTGCCCGCTGCTGGAAGGGCTCTGTAGTCAGCACTCAGGTTAGCCTTTGGTCTGTGTGCTTTTAAGTTCAGAAAAAACACATAAAAAACTGTCTTTGTGAATTGCTTCAGTTAAGCCATTTTAAGAAAATGGACAAGTACTAAATCTAGCTCTACCTTCTGCAACACTAAAACAAAAACTAAATTCAAAATACATGAGAATTCACAGTAAATGTGGCCTTTAAATAACCTTTGCTTTTCCTTTGGTAAGTGCCCATGTTATTGGTATGACAATGCACAAGAAACCCTTTTCACAGTTAAACTTACTTGAAACTGTCAATGTGATGTCATTACTCCACGCTGTTGAGGAATACAAGTCCCACTCTTTGTATTCATGGAACTCAGTGTATCCAACTTTAGAAATATCACACTGAATACTAGAGGCCAGTTGGGTTGCAGGGACACAACAGCCATGTTGGAGACAAAGAAAACTAGTTTTAAGAACTAATTCTGCATGCTGTTTTGCTCCCAACTAAAGCATAAAGATTCACCTCTTTTTACAGTGGTGACTGGATTGCTGTACTCTGGAAAGAAAACTGGGTTCCCTCTCCCTCCTCTGCAGTGGTAGACAGCTTCCTGTGAAATATTGATAACTATCTGGTTCACCATCTCTAATGTTCTGACTTTCAGTAAACACAGAGGTATGTCTAAACCGTTAGTGTTGCCACTCAGCGGAGTCCTCCACAGAGCAGATCAGTGTTTTGTTGCCCCCAACTGGTTTGGTTCTCCTATCTTTAATAACTGTTGGCCGGGGTGTATATGCCGTAGATTATGGTGAGAAAAAAAGATTTTTTTCATAAATGGACAGGGGAAAACAGTATGAATGAAAGACAATCTGTTGAGGATTGTCCTGTATTGTCCACTATGGAAAACAGAAGCACCACTAGTTCTGTATTCACTGTGTGTTGGCACTGTGTTTGAGCTGGTTGTTCTACATACACATTCCCACTTAGTGTCTCCTACTCCCTTAATCTCACATCTGGCAGCGATAGTCTCCCCGCTGAATATCTGAGTCCAGTTGTGTTGCAGGGCCACAAAGATCCTGTTTGACACTGTTCAAACCACAAACAAACAATTGACATTCACACTACACTCTTTGACCACATTCTTTTTCACAGATCTACACTTCCTACTCAGCCACTGCAGATTTTACTTTACATGGTCCCTGCATGGTAGATCTTACAATAGGATTGCAAGAAGAATTTAATAATTGTTGAACTTTTTGCATTATAAAATGTCTATTATCTTGGTGTTTGTTCACAGATCACTAAGAGAAATAATGATAAAATAAACTAATGGGATTAAAAGGTTTTGGTAAAAAAATTAACAATTTTGAGAGTCAGCAGACACTAAACCTGGTACTTTTAAAAACAATCAAAATAAAGACATAGGGTACAATACCGCTTTTTGTTAGACTAACCCCAGAAAAATTAGCAGTTAAACGGTGTCAATAACTGCTGCTGGAACTTTCAATTTCCTTGTGGGAGTCCTCCCAAAAGGATAAATAAAGAGAAGTCTAAGTATAATAAAACCGTCTATCATGTAAATTCAGTGTTTGGTGGTGCTGCAAAAAACAATATATAACTAGGCTTGAAGGTGCACCCTTTAGTGATGAGATTCAGACAGAATTACATCCACATTTGTAATGACCTTCGTTGATTTACAGTATGATCAAAGTGTATGTCGGATAATTGAATATTTGTCTTGTAACTGCCATGACTGATAAAACATGAATAGTTTGTTTTTATGTTGTTTCCAGTTAGTGCTCAAAAGAAACACTTATTTTTAATTTTTTAAATACATGTGAAATTTGAGATGCCCATGTTTTGAAGCAACATAACGCAAGTAGGGAACGTCAGAAGCTAAACATTAAAAATACTAAAACAAACTATAGTGTGAGTTTGCTCTGTTGCGTGACTGATTCCAGAAAAAAGCAACAAGGCAATACACTGCTGGCAACAGTGAGTGGGCAAAAATGTAACCTAATTTTCTCTTTACACACATAGAGAGGTGTTGCTGTGAAAAATATTGTTGAAACCACAGCACTTAAATTTAGGCTACACACTGCTGTCTGAAAGAATCCTGTTTGAGACAAAGATTCTGAGGTGGCAAAGACAAATTACAGCACACTGCTCTCTATTTATCTCCCTATCTCACAATCTGCTTAACATAATATAAATGTGAATAACATGCTTTATTTTTACGTTTTAAATGAATGTTATGAAAATACTTGAAACAGCAGGACACTCGGGGCCTAACATGATGGAGAGAAATATTAAGATAGGCCTATGAACTTGGGTTTTATATAAATAATGTTTGCCTTTATTGCAATATGATACATTTTTACCCTCTGACTTCATTGCAAATATCTTGCTATTGGATTTTTGATTACATAAAAGCTGAAATTATTCAGTATTATATGGAAAGGTGACTGTGGTTAAGAAACTAGAAAATGTGCTGTTGATATTTAAATCGTGGTTGACTGTAGCAGAGCCCTGATTGGTGCTCAGAGAAAGGTAAGAAACATGTATCGTACTGCTTTTACATTCAAGTCGAGAGAGTTGTACCAACTCAGTGATTTATAACACCAACGTTTTAAACACATTTTATATCACATATTATTCTGGAGAGTGTTAGACGGACAAACACTATGTTCTAGACATACATTCAAATATACGTTTACAAACCACATTAAGGGAACATTAAGGGTTACAGGTATGCATGTTTACGAGATTATATTATTCAATTTAATGGTATTATTTCTTAGATGAGTGCAAAACATATCCTGTTGTCAAACCCAAGGGGGAAGGAAGGGAAAGCAGAAGTTGAACAAAACTTCCAATCCAGTGCTGCAGTGCTTTATATCAAATAGACACATTTTTAGAAGTAGAGAGGAGAGAGTAGAGAGTAAAGAGCAGAGAGTAGAGAGTAGAGAGTAGAAAGTAGAGAGTAGAAAGTAGAGAGTAGAGAGCAGAGAGTAGCAGAGCGATGGTGTCGGTGCTGGGTGTGAACATGAGACACATTCTCCGTGTGCTAGGTTTTTTCTGTGAGTACATCAGAGACTTTCTCTGTTTATGTCATAATTACCATTGATAAATGCCCAAGGCTGTCATGTATTTGACTTTCTGTCAGTTTGATGTCTGATGAGATTTCAAACTTTATTTTAGTGCTCCTCTACTGTGGACATGCTCAAGGTAATTGTTTAATATTATTTCTTTTTATATATTCACTCATGAAAACTCACCATCTCATCACTTTTCCCCACATCCTCGTTCTGTGTTCTGTTTTGTCAGTGTATGATAAATACAAAGAATAAAAAGAAGACACTTTTTTGCTCTCTATCTGTCTTGTGTTGGGTTCTAGATGCTGTGTTGACCATTGAACCAAACTGGTCCACTTTGTTTACTGGAGAGTCTGTTACCTTCATATGTGACATGAGGGAAGGAAAAGACACCGACTGGTATTACGCAGTCTGGAAGGATGGT
>NC_048425.1:5103854-5109803 GCF_013103735.1 Etheostoma cragini
CTATAAAAATGACAAACTCATCCAAAATAATACAAAAGGGGAGCTGACTATCTCTGCAGTGTCAAAGTCAGATGAAGGTTTTTATAAATGTGAAGGAAAAACGTCACCAGGTCATCGGAGTCGGACGTCAAAAGAGAGCTGGCTGTCCGTAACACGTGAGTATGATTAAAGTTTTTTTTTTGTAAGCTGAGTTATGATCTGAGATAGAAAAGTTATAACTGAATTAGACATCAGCTTAGTTTCAGCTGATTTAAATTATTGTTTTACACATTCCGCTGCATTTTTGAGGGTGTATTTGTTTGTATTTGTGTAGATGTGTGCATGGATGAGAGTCATAGTTTCTTACTCTTGGGAGATTTGTTTCTGAGGACTAATTTGACTTTTAACTCTCTGTTTCTTAAAACAACTTGTAAATCTATCTGAGAAAAGTATTATATGAATAATTATATTTGATTTAACAGGGTCCAGACCTGAAGAAATCTCTCCATTTCCTGTGCTGTTGATTGTTGGGCTGGTTGGTGGAGTTGTACTAATTCTTCTCCTGCTGCTGTTACTGTATCGCTACAGAAAGTCAAACGGTGAGATCCTTTCCTTCTGATGTCAGATTGATCTAACTACCTGTCCTGTAGTAATAATAGAACATTATGCAATACAAAATGTAATGTAACAGCAAATGTCTTTTTCACAGATTCATGCTTCAGCAGGTTGGTGCAACACTCTCTTCTCTCATTGTGAACAGCAGCACATTACATGTTCCTTATTAAATCCACTGTATTGACTTCCAGTGGTGGGTTGTAACTATGTACATTAACTCAAGTACTGTACTTAGGAACAAATGTTGAGGTACTTTGCGTCTTTCTACTTTCTACTTCTACTACACTACATTTCAGAGAGAAATGTTGTAGTTTTTATTCCACTACATTAATCTGAAAGATTTAGTTTCTTGTTACTTTACACATTAAGATTTTTGCACACAAAACATAAGTAGTTATAAAATCTGATGTTTTATTTTAAATCAAACTACTCAACAATATAACGGCTTTTGAGGGATATTTCCTCACTGAGTACTTTTGCTTTTAATACTTTAAGTACATTTTTCTGATAATTAAAAACTTTACTTTAGTAATATTTTCAACACAGAACTTTTACTTGTAACAGAATATTTTTACAGTGTGGTATTAGTACTTTTACTTAAAGGATTTAAATACTTCTTCCACCACTGTCAACTTCCTGTTTCTGGCTCAACAGGTCTCAGAGCACCAATCAGATCCCTGCTACAGACCACATGATCAACCAGGTGGAAGCTCAATACGCTTCTCTTCTCCATGGTCAGCCTCAATCCTGAATAATGTTGTCATGTATCATTAGTTCTAAGTCTAACATTGACATTTCCAGTGATCTCTTTTAAAAAGTATAGAATTCATATAATGGGATTAAAGTTATTAATATGACCATAGCTGGATTTTCAATGCTCTGCAGGTGATGCTTGTCTCTATGAAACAATTAAAGGCCCTGAAGAACCTGAACATGGTACAGTAAATACTTTTTTTTTAATTTGCCAAGACAAAAAGGACAGAAAAAGATAAACAAGACAATGTCAACAACATAATTCACAAGATACCTTAAAGACACGTATACTGCATAACACTCACGACGAAGACGGGCGGCTCTGTGTTATTGCTCTATTGTATTGTTCATATATTCTCTTATACATGCTATGTGTTTTACACAGAGGAGTACTAGAACAAGCTCATTAATGATTGATTGACAATCCCTTACGTTTAAAAAAAATATCTTTTTCAAACTAATCTAGGGAGTCTCATTGAGCTTGAAATACTCACTTGCTAAGATGGCTGAGTACTTTGTTTGATTTAGTGAGAATTACATGCAATAGTTGGGACAGTTTTATAGGCCAGCAGTGCCTTAATAAAGTTCAGGAAGTACTTTGCATGTATTATTTTAATGCATCCTTCTGATCCTTCTAACAGGGAGGAATGAAGCACCAGAGGACAGCCTTTACTACAATGTGATGATAGGATCAGCTGCAGGTAAAGTCAAGTAGAACGGACTTTACCACTTATGTTCTACATGATGAGTGTGTATTGATGCTGTGCTGCCTGCCACAATGTCTTTCTTTAACACTGGTATTGAGAGTGCACTGCAACACATACAGTAAATAGATGGTTTTAGAATTTTGGAGATTTTCATGTTTGTCTGTTTACTATACAGTATGTTGTTTTCAGACATGTTTGATTTAACAAATGACACAAATCTGATTATTAAATCTGACATTCACACCCCATCTCACAGAAATTAGCTGGCACCACAGTAGAGATGAACTCAACAGCATTCTGTAACACGAGTAAAGTGTCATAAAGCACATTTTTCCTCAAATAACCTTAAATCTCTTTTTCCTTTGGTTTTCTTCTAGATCAATAAAGATATCTGGAAAAAAACAATGGAATGGGTGACATTGTATGTTACAACATAATTTCATTGTCTCTCTGTTTTTTTTACAGCTCCTGTACTTTGAATGGATGTTCTCTCAAAAATCAGCAAAACAAATCTTGAAATATTGGTTTCAAATATGTAGGCTGCATGTGACAGTTCAGCTACACAGCCAGCATCGCTTTCATTGATGATGAACTCATTTATAATATCAGATTTAAAAATATGCTGTATATATCCTGTTGCACACAGTTCCCCTCTGTCTTTGTATTGTTTGATAGATACTGCATGTGTTTCAGGTTCACCTGGATGGATTTAGTATGTGTTATGCTTGACCATTTTAAGCATCAATAAACTTCGAGCACTAAGCCATCAGCAGGGTTTTTATTTGTCATTACCTTCTCTAAAAAAGATTTGATTCTCTAAAACACTACAAAATCATAAACAAAGTCAGAGTTGCTGGACTACAGCTGCCTCGATCTGTTAGTTTGTTTGTAATGGGTCTGTATTTTCTTAGCAAAATGTAAGTTCAAAGGAGTACTGCAGTAAGTATTTTAAATGGCTATTTTTACTCATTGTCAACCGGAATCTTGAATGAAAATAGAAAGAGGTTTTGAAATAATGTGTTACCACTGCATTCTTTTATTTCATATTATATATATGCAGTATACACACACACCCAAACATAATTTGTCCAATCCGTGTGTGTACATAATGGTCCTGTCATTTCTTATTTCTTTACCCTTCTTTGTTCAGCTTTGGTGTAAAACACCGGAGTCAAATTTCTTGTACGTGTACACATACTTGGGCTATAAAGAGTGTTCTGATTCTGGAGATGGCTTTGTTTACAATTTTACAGTTCATGTTTTTAGATTTTAGTTTTACTAAATTAATTTTTAAAAAAGGTCATAAAACATATTAAATAGGCTGTTTAAAGAAAACCATGTAAGATAAATTAAAAACACCACTGACATCGTACTGCTGAAGCAAACGTTTATTTAAGCATACAACAATCAACCAAATATTCAAAAGAAGCTTGAAGATGATGCATTTTTGTAAATTAACTGCTATTAGATTAACTGTACATAATAATGCCTGGTGTTCAGACAACAAAGGTGCACACAATGATTGCATAAAAGCTGTAAATATTATTTAAACAATGATGTTGTTATCCATTCCATAGATTTTTTTCCAGACAGATGTCTTTATTAACCTGGAAGAAAAGCAAAGGAAATAGATTTGGGGTTAAGAATTAAGATAATTAAATCATTATTGTGACTAATAATCCCAATATGCACATTATTTTAGGGGGCATTATTACCAAGAGCTGTTCCTGGTTTGACTTCAGAATAAACAGTTTCATCTGCTGCTGCATGACTGCCTGCATAGGATCGGACATTTAAATGCATAAATGGAAAATACAATTTACAGAAATTCTCAAAGCTTTTATGTACTATATGTGTAGGATTTGACAATTGCTGACTAGTGGTTGTTTGAAAAGATTATACTGTGGCAGGAAGCACTCAATAAAAACTTCAAGGGAGTCTGTTGTACTTGACCGTACCTGCAGCTGAAGCCTTCTTCACAGTCGAGTAAACAGCGCTCTCTGTTAGCTCATTATTCCTCCCTGTTAGAAGATCACATGGATGTATTAAAAGACAATCGGCACTGCTGGCCTAGAAAAGCATCTTAAAGTTCACACATTATGCTCATGTTCAGGTTCATATTTGTATTAAGAGGTTGTACCAGAATTGGTTTACATGGTTTCGTTTTCAAAAAACATATTGTTTTGTACTGCACATTGGTGCAGTTCCTCTTTTCACCCTGTGAGTTGAGCTCTCTGTTTTAGCTACAGAGTGAGACATCTCACATTTGCAGTACCTAGGTGAGCACTAATCGCCAGTCAGAAGCAGACTATGAGGGCCTGCCACATTATAACAGCATTATAACGTGTGTTACAATCTGACGCATGTACAGTATGTCACGGAAGTAAAGGCTGGACTACAATAAAGCTGTTTGGAGCAGTTTGTGAACAGAGTTTTTTTGTCGGAGATGGTTAGGCCCTTTGGGGTGGACTTTGTAAACCTATAACATGTATAAAAAAGATACATAACACAATAAAGGAAAGAGGAAAAGCCAAAAAGCATAATGAGCACTTTACCTCTTGCATGTAATTCTCAATACATAAACTGGCGTACTCACCCTTTTTAGCAATGTTTTTTAGCTCGACCACAGAATATGTGACATCCTTGGATTCTTCTGAAATGTTGATTTTTTTTAATGGATTGTAATGGATTGTCAATCAATCATGCAATCATCTTATGCTACAGTTGAATATGTAACTCCTCCGTATTAAACAAAATATTTACTGTACCATGTTCAGGTTCTTCAGGGACTTTGATTGTTTCATAGAGACAAGCATCACCTATAGAGCAGTGAAAATCAAGCTACGGTCATATTAATAACTTTGATCCCATTATATGAATTCTATAATAGAGACAACAGATCACCAGAAATGTAAATGATTGGCTTTGAGTTGATAATACATCACAACATTAGGATGAGGATTAAGGCTGACCAGGGTGAATAGAAGCATAATATTTGTGTTGAGTTCCTTCCTGGTTGATCATGTGGTCTGTTGCAGGGCTCTGATTGGTGGACCTAGTGGGCCAGAAACACACACGTCAATACAGTGGCTTCAATAAGGAACATGTAATGTGCTGCTGTTGTGTTCAGAATGAGAGAAGAGAGTGTTGCACCAACCTGCTGAAGCATGAATCTGTAAAAAAGACATTTGCTGTTACGTTGTTTTGAATTGCATAATGTTCTATTTTTACTACAGGACAGGAAGTTAGGTCAGAATAAATCTAACGTCAGAAGGAAAGGATCTCACCGTTTGACTTTCTGTAGCAATACAGTAACAGCAGCAGGAGAAGAATCAGTAGAACTCCACAAACCAGCCCAACAATCAACAGCACAGGAAATGGAGAGATGGACCCTGTTAAGATGAATATTATTTATCCTTTAATGTTTCTCAAAAAGATCTTGTGTGTAGCGTTAGAATAAGAAATGATGACTCTAATTTAAGTATAAACACAAATACAAACATACTTACAGATATTAAATGAACAAAAAAGAGAACTTACACTGAAATACACATACCATACCTTTCACTTCTAATCTAATGTTTGTATCTTTGTGTTTCATTACTGAATATCCAAAAGCATTAAATCATTTCTCAAACTAATAATTTCATCAGATGGAACTAAACCAACTTCTAATTCAGTTATTACTTTTCTGTCTCAGACTGTAATGCAGTTTAAAAAAAAACTTTAATCATACTCACGTGTTACGGACATCCAGCTCTCTTTTGACGTCCGACTCCGATGACCTGGTGACGTTTTTCCTTCACATTTATAAAAGCCTTCATCTGACTTTGACACTGCAGAGATAGTCAGCTCCCCTTTTGTATTATTTTGGATGAGTTTGTCATTTTTATAG
>NC_048425.1:5109903-5111111 GCF_013103735.1 Etheostoma cragini
ATTCTGCATTTTGTAGTCCATATCATAGTAACAACTATTTGCTTTACCGACTGGATCGCTGTACTCTGTGTAGTAAACAGCCTCTCCTCTTCCTCCTCTGCACCTGTAGACTCCTGCTACTGAGACACGGATCATTTCATTTGAGAGAACATCTTGTTTGGTCACTGGTTCAGAGGCTTTCTGTCTTCTGAAACAGAAGTCGTAGTTCCAACCACTTGATGATGATGATGAGGATGAGGATGATGACGACGACGATGATGATGATGATGATGATGGATTCACAGAGCAGGTCAGGGTCACTTTGTCCCCTGCAACGTTCTTGCTCAGTCGGGCCTTTGGTTGTGCTGTTTCATTTAGAACAAAGACATAAAAAGTAGTAATTACTGTTCCTGTGAGTTAGTCCAGTTTAAAAGATAATTCAAATAAATAATATATTTCCATGCAGCATTCTTGGTGGTGCTACAACTAATTATAGGAAATAATACAGAACATATTTCATTTATTTATTTAATTATAGTAAACTGATGGAAATCAATAACAACTAGGTTATCACACTTATTAACCACTTTAGGTGTTGGTAAAATTAGTCTAATATGAAAACGAATGAACGAAATAAGCTCAATCAAATTTACATATAGTATGAACAAATGTTTAAAAAGTATCAGAAAATAATGTTTTCAATATAATTTGAATTAATATCATTAAATTATATGAACAGCTGAACCCTGCCCAACATTCTTCTTATTTTATTTTTTATAATTATGTAATAATTGGTAATTTACACAAAGTACAGGATTCCAGTTACACAGCTTCATAAACAGCATCAGTGGTCAAACTTTACGGTATCTTAATATTAAACTAGTTTTTAAACTAGAGTAACAACATTTATACATTACATATTAGTACTTTGCCAAACAGGGTGATCATATCTAAAAGGCTCTTAATAAATAAGTCGTAAAGTTGGTCATGGTGGTAAACCTTACCTGATACAGTTAGAGAGACTTTATTACTTTCTTTTCTTGTAGATGGCGAGAACATGTTATCACCAATGCACTGGTATTCACCACTGTGACCTGTAGCTAGTGGTTGTAAAGTACGTCTCTTATGTGAGCTCAAGGGGAGAAATTCTGCACCATCCTTCCAGACTGCGTAATACCAGTCGGTGTCTTTTCCTTCCCTCATGTCACATATGAAGGTAACAGACTCTC
>NC_048425.1:5111211-5112367 GCF_013103735.1 Etheostoma cragini
AATGAAAGCTTTTAGGTTTACTGTGGATTTAATCTTTTTCAGTGTTGAAGCTTAAACGTTTCTCTTCATTTTAACACAGCTGATGCACCATGGGGTACCTTTATGTTAAGTAGTAATCCCAAAATAGACAAATGCCACATTACAACTAAATGTCCCGTACTTCAGGGTTTAGGGGAAAGAGTGAAGTAAACAAGCAAATGTGAAAAGAAGGAATTAAGAAAACCAAATCAGGAAAGAAAGGGAAGGAAGGAAGGAAACAACTAGAAAGTATCTCAACCTTACACCACAGCGTATATATTTAGGTTAATGTATTTGTTTAATTTCCAGATCTGGCCATTGTTGGCCCATCTTTAAATTAAACACGTCTTAAAAATATAAACTATCATCAGGAGCACTTGTGGTATCTATTCTAAAATGTAATGTGTTAGCCTTACAATATGGGGTCATGGATTTCCAAAGTCAGAGGGTTTAAACAAATATGCAACAAACTGTTGACCGTGTCAGGATGAAAAGGGGGTCAGGAGATTCACTCGTTAAAGTTCAGTTCAGCAGAACATTTTTGTTTTAGAGACATGTGACCTGACGCTGGAGTGAAGGAAAAAGTCACCACAATAAGTACATTACTTTAATTTAGTAATAATGGAAAAGGACAAACTAACCTCCAGACCAGACAAACATCGGTCCACTGTAACGAGTGTAAAACACTGGGTTTCCTCTTGCAGCTCTGCACACATATCCTGCTGTGTGTGTCTGTCCATCAACGATGTAGGACTCCTGGTCAGTCCCAGTGGTGCTGCCAGGTAGCAGATCATAGTTGTAGGAGATGTGTGACAGATCAGGAACAGCCTTATACCAGTAGAACCTCCATCCTGCAGACGGATCTTTAACACTGCAGTTCAGAGTTACTGAGGCTCCAGGACTCAGCCATGATGGAGACACAGTGAGGACAGGCCTGTCTGTCGGAAAGAGATTTAACAGAATTAAAATGTATTGTTGGTGGATTTCCATATCTCTTCTAAAACATACTGCAAATGTGGAGATGCGCTCTACTGTATTTCTTTATGTTCAACAAAATGAAACAATATGGCTGATGACTTACTGTGAGATACTCTCAATGTGAAAGCATCACTCCACTCCGTTACAGCCTGTTCACCTT
>NC_048425.1:5112467-5168776 GCF_013103735.1 Etheostoma cragini
ACCATCCTTCCAGACTGCGTAATACCAGTCGGTGTCTTTTCCTTCCCTCATGTCACATATGAAGGTAACAGACTCTCCGGTAAACAAAGTGGACCAGTTTGGTTCAATGGTCAACACAGCATCTAGAACCCAACACAAGATAGATAGAGAGCAAAAAGGGTTTTCTTTTTATTCTATCATACACTGACAAAACAGAACACAGAACGAGGATGTGGTGAAAAGTGATGAATATGGTGAGTTTCCATGAGTGAATATATAAAAAGAAATAAAATTATACAATTACCTTGAGCATGTCCACAGTAGAGGAGCACTAAAATAAAGTTTGAAATCTCATCAGACATCAAACTGACAGAAACTATTGAATATATAATAACCACAAGATTTAACAAGTGTTATCAATGGTAACTATGATTTAAACGGAGAAAGTCACTGATGTACTCACAGAAAACCCCCAGCACCCAGAGCAGAGTGTGTCTCATGTTCACATCCAGCACCGACATTTGTTAATCCGCTTCAGCTATGTGTAAAGAGAAAGCTGTAAACTGTAGCATATAAAGAAAAGTCAGGAACTGTGGATACCCACCACATGCATTACATTAGAATGTTGGATCGGAAGTGTTCTCTAACTTCTTCTTCTGAGTTTACACAGTCTGTTCTTCCTTCCCTTAAAAGCTGTCATTGCACAGCTAGACTGGTTTGAGTTTTGTTGCGTGCATAACTCAACTGCCCACCAGCTTGCACCTCTAAAAGAACAGGAAAACTATTGCAGCTGTCACGCTCATTTATTAATTCATGGGGTTTTTTACTCAGTTGGGTAAAATGTTAAACTGCAGTTACACTGTAAAGAGAGAAGTATCACTCCACCACAGAAGTTTTACATGTCCTCACTTTATGATGAAATTCAAGTTCCAATTACTGTAATAACTTTATCTACAGGAAGTGACTTTGCTTGACAGCCCTGCCCCCACTCCCAGTCAGACCCTGCTACGTTGGCTGTGACAAAGTGGGGTTTGTCATAGATAAAATAATGTGTTTTAGCTTTTGAAAACTACACAGTGTGAATGCGAGAGAAAAACAACAAGCATTCTAATCTGGCTTTAGATGATGGATTATTCAACTCTCCAAACAGATGAACATGTAGTTTCACATGAATACAGAAACCCACAGGAATAATATCTAGCTAAAAAACTGATTAAAGAAACCCTCTATGAGAAATAATAATTAATAAAGTGATTTACAGAGCAGATACAGTAAGAAAATCAATATTTTATGAAAATCAATACCAAGTCCACTTTAGGTCTTTTGCCAATCTTGATAGTGGCAGAAGAACACTGTGGGATTTGCTTCACCAGTGTGGCCACCCACTCAAACAAGCAATTAAAAACACAGCTGACACATTACTACTAAAAAAGAGTTTTGTTGATGCATACAAATGCTAAAAAAAATTTAAAAAAAGACTTCAAAACCTCTCTGTTTGGGTAAAGTAAAATTTATCAAGTAACAGCAGGTTATTAAATCTATTAAAGTAATGGTGGATGTCCATCCTGGATCTTTCTCTACACTGAAAAGATCAAACTTTAAAGCAGCTGGTTATTATAGCTCAAATATACTGAATCAATTTATTCTATTTATAGCTTTCCTACAAAAACCTTTAAAAGAAATATTACAAATTTCCTATAAAATGAAAGCTATAAATGCAGTGCATTAATACTAAATGAAAATATTCCTCGCTAGTCATTTGCTAAAAGATATTAAATCTACATCATGGAATTCTTTCAAATTATCTACCATCAAGTCAACTGTTTATGAGTGCGTCTGATATTTGGATAGCAGGGGTGCACACAATACATTTCTTTATAAAAAAATATTTAAAAAGATGTCATCTGTTTGTCAATCCACCTCTCCTTACAGACCTAGAAGCAAATAAAAACACATACAAAGATATATTGTTGTTCAAGATGTAAGCAATGCTAATAAATAATAATTAAAGTATGCACATCATGTGGCCGCACTGTTACCAAGAGCTGTTGGTGGTTTAACGTCTGAATAAATTGTTTAACCAGTTGCTGAAGCAGTTGATTTTCCTATAAATGATGAGGTGATAAGCCTAAAACAATTAATAAATAATGAAAATATACAGAACTGTCAGGTACAACATCATTAATACCAAGCAGGAATATCATGCAGTACTCAAACTGGCAACATATATAATTACGTAGTTTTAATGGTTTAAGAAAACATTACAAAACACTTAACATTTGTAATATTTTCTTTCTGCCAAATGAGAGGGTGTAACTTGTTTTGTTTACAAAGGTGCTGCTAAATGTTGATGGTACTTACTAATGGTAGAGACTAAAATTGAATAATATTAAAATGGGCTAAACCATACATACTTAGTTAAATCTACAAACCACATAAAGAATACGTTGGTTAATATTAGTCCGCTCCAGTTATGTAAGATACTGTATAGGACCACAGTAAATATCCCGTACGCCTCCATGTTGCATGCAACATACTGTAACTGTAAAAATATACTGTATGTTGAAACACATAATGACAATTGTATTATGACACTTTCTTTTCGATTATTATAAAATAACAAAGAAAATGTAGTGAAACCATACCCTGTATGGTGATGTTAATTGCGTTGCTGAACTCTCCTGATCCAGACTCACACCAGAACACCCCGGCACTGGGTCTGGCACGGTCTATGTTGCATGTAGATCCGGTCATTGTCTCCCACATGGAGCAGTATGACCTATAGCTGTGCTCAGTGAGACTCTTCACTCTCCACTAGTAGAGTTTCCCTCACAGCTCAGTGCCACAGAGTCAGAGGAGAAGTGGTGCACTCTGTCAGGACTCAATGTGACGAGTGTAAAACACTGGGTCTCGTCTTGCAGCTCTGCACACATATCCTGCTGTGTGTGTCTATCCATCAGCGATGTAGGACTCCTGTTCAGTCCCGGTGGAGCGGCCAGGTAGCAGATCATAGCTGTACGAGATGTGTGACAGATCAGGAACAGCCTTATACCAGTAGAACCTCCATCCTGCAGACGGATCTTTAAGGCAAGGCGAGGCAGCTTTATTTGTATAGCACATTTCAGCAACAGGGCAATTCAAAGTGCTTTACACAAAATCAGTTAAACAGATAAAACACAAGTACAAACAGTTAAAAATTATAAGCATATAAAACACATGAATAGACAGTTAAAAACAAAATAGACACATAAAACAAGAATAAAAGTTACAGTGCAGCATAAGAAATTTAAAGATAACACTGCAGTTCAGAGTTAGTGAGGCTCCAGGACTCAGCCATGATGGACACACAGTGAGGCGAGCCTGGGTTCATCTATAGGAAAGCTATTTTACAGACTGAAAACATGTCATGATAGTGAATCAAAAGCATCCTTTAAAATCGATAAACAAAAACTACTTACTAAAAATGTGAACCAAAACAACCTGAACATGAATTATTTAATATTCACTTTTAAATAAATGTGACGTCAATTACTGTTTGACACGGTCAATTCAACGGGATCACTCCACTCGATTGAAGAATGTTTTAAACTTTTCCTTCTGCCCTTACACCTTTAGGTCCCACTGTGGGATGCATGAGTTCATTTTGCTTTGAAGGTTTGTTTGAGCCTGTGTCTGTGTCTCCTCCATCCATAATCTCACATCTGAGAGTGATCTTCTCTCCTCTGTATAATTCAGACCAATTTGGTTGCAGAGTCACAACAGAGGTGCAAATGTGTGTGTGAAAGTAACTAGTCCAGTGGTGTATTAACAATCCGCCTGTCTGAACCAAGTCACATCAGCAACAAGATCATGCCTACAAAACTTACATACTGGTTAAATCTGCCTCTGAAAGTCAGCAAACAGTGAAGGCACTGATATTACACAGAGCACAGTGTTCCCCATCCTCCCATTAAGCACCAACACTGTCGCTCTGCTGCTCTGCCACCTTGTATTAATAGTTATGGAACAGAAAGAAAGAAGTTACATTTCATATGATTATCAGGGCAGATTTTTTTTCTTCTCAGTATAGCCTGGTCTTACTTCCTTTTCACACAGCTCAGGAAGCTACAGCCGTTTTGACTGCACAATACTTTGACAAAGTTCCTTGTGCAAAAGTTTGTGCCTAGTACTTAAAAAATTGTTTGTGCTCTGAGTCTTGTGCTCTCTCGCCCCTCTCCTCCTGTGGCTTCCTGCAGGTTGTTCTGGTTCTGAAGCTGTGGAGTCTGGATCTGTGTTCGGAGTCACCTGCTGCCTCCATGTTCCTGCTCGACACCCTCTGCTAAAATTCTCCATGTCTCTCTCTCTCTCTTTATCTCACCCCAAACCGATCGGGGCAGATGACTGCCCACCCTGAGCCGTGGTTCTGCTCGAGGTTTCTGCCTCTTAAAAAGAAGTTTTTCCTTGCCTCTGTTGCCTGCTGCTTGCTTGTGGTGGGAATTGTTGGGTTTCTGTAAATAACATCACAGAGTGCCGTCTAGACCTGCTCTTTTTATAAAAAAAATCGTAATGAGATAACTGTTGTGATTTGGCGCAATACAAATAAAATTTAATTTAATTTAATCATGTAACCATATACATACCGAACAATTTGTTTTTTGTTGATTTTATTTTAGAATTGTTGTCAATCTGAGCCCTGAATTTGAAAATGCATTGTCATCTGGGTGGCTGAGGCTCAGGTGGCTAGGTGACCTTCTACCAAATCAGAAGGTTGACGGTTTGATCCCCGGACCCGGAGTGTCCTCAGGGTAGGACACTGAGCCCCAAAATATGTACTGATGCATGCTCTGTCATCAGTGTGTAAATATGCATGAATGTTTATTATCTGGTGAGCAGGTTGCAGCTTGTATGGCCGTCTCAAGCACTAGTGTATACATTTGTGTGTAAATGGTGAATTTGTACGTGTACGTGTGTCTTGTGAAATCCCAAAACAGCTGAAAACTATATTGCTTGATGACAGCCCATAGCTAAATGATATATATTGGTTGATGCATGCACCAAAATATTTATATATATATATATATATATATATATATATATACACACACACACACACACGTATATATAATATACCAAAATTAGAAACGGCTAAAACTATATCACAGCTTAAAAGTGTGTGAAGGTCAAACAGTGTAACAGTGGAAAAGTACAAGTGACAACAAAAGAAAAGAAAATGTCATCACCGAATTCACACCAGAGCTCATGTGTTCGTATATGGTTGTATATTCACATGTATTCATTATTATAAATTGTAGATGAGCAATAAAAGCACAATTTTCTGACAAAACCTATTTTACAAGTCTATGTTTAAATCTCAAACAAAAGGGTTTGTGAAGCTGTCTGCTCGTAAAATTAAATGTTAAGTCATTTAAAAAAAATCTAAGTTATTTAAAAATGAAATTGTGAACAGGGTGAATCGAAATTGCATTTTTACAGCAATTAATCGTGCAGGCCTAATGGTTATGTAAACTTACAAGCACAACTGTATTTAGACTAGACCTTGACGATTAGTAGTTCCTAACTTCAAGTATGTCATAAATTCCATTCATTTTTGAGTTGATTTGGTTACTCTGCTTGCAATGTACTCAACATTTAAATAGCAGAAAGTAAATCAAATGTATCGTTTAAGAACATACAGATGACTGCCACGTTTGAAAAAAATACAAAATACACTGCAATCTCTTCTGAAAGAAAACTAATACAAGACCAAAACACTGTAAAAGAAATTTATTACATGCACAATCCATAAAGATGTATCCGCCAGTTACAAGTTAATACTGTATGACTGTGATATGATCATTCTGGCTTTTACAGAGTCTAACAGGCTTCTTTCTCATTATGTCATCTCTTTGGCTTCTGAATATCTTGTTTGACCTATTGGTGGTGCTGTGACTTTAATTTTTGGGCTTTTGCAACACACTGTACACTGTGTCAATTTGCGCAGGGTGCTGTGCCTCCTCCTGGGGGAAATACTGTGAAGTCAAAGCCTCTTGTACATTCTTGTGTCCTTTACTACCGTCAATCTTACTCAGAGAGGAAGTCACAGTTGGTACCTGTAAAAAGCTGTAGACAGTATCTACTTTCTGACTTTGCTGGGACCCCAACTCATCTCTTTGGCTGATGGTTGGGCTGCTGGTCTGGCAGGGCTGTGTGGGATCCACGTTTTCATAACAGGCCTCAGCTTGACTGGAAGAAGAGGTGGAGACTCTAGGCACAGGTTGTGCCTCCACTGCCTGGCTTTGTATTGTCCGAGCAGTGGACGTCTCCGTCTAGAAATAATGCGGGAAAATATATTTTCAGTCTGTTTTTTTTCAAAAGAAGTCACAGTCTATGACAAGACACCTACCATTAAAGAAAAATTCTATTTCACATGTTGTAATCACCTGAAACATTTTATTAAATAAAACACCATCTTGTTACATTGTTCTTATTTTAAATCCTCAATGTGGTATAACAAAGATCAATTTGAAATAGTGCTAAATCCAGCTTACCTGATGATTATATTCTGTTGAAATCTCCTTAGCGACACAAACGACAAATGCAAAGAGGGATAGACACACCAAAACTACCATTACAACCCCAGTGGGTTGTTCTGGTGCCTCTTCATGCTTAATGTTAGATTCTCTAAAGCCTGGAAACACATTTTAGCAGACAGAACAAAGAACAACTTAATTATTAAAATGATGAGTAGGTTGCCAAAAAATGACCAAGAAAGAAAAAAAATGATAACTGGATTAAATGTTTAGCTGGAAATGAGTGAGCAAAATATACATGAATCACATAACACTTACACAGTTCCTTTATGCTTTCAGAAACATTGCTTGTGCTGACATTGTTGTTGCCACTGCAGATGATAGAGCTGTTGTCAGTGAAGATGGTGATGTTGACCTTCCTGAATAATGATCTCTGCGATGTTCTACAACTGTCTTCAACACAGACAGACGATGCCCAGTCGTCCTGGATGGAGCAGTTGAACGTGATGTTGCAGAGTCCAGCAGACAGGTTGGAGTGCCGTCCTGACACACTCACGACAGGTCTGGGAACAGTATCTGCAAAAACCCACCCACGCAGATTAATTGAGGGCATTAGTGTAGGTTGGTTGTTAGCACACTCTATCGCAATTATTTAGAATCACAACTTATTTCACGCAGGAATTGTACATTTGCATATGCATGTATAACTGCATTGGGAGTGTTTTTATCCCTTAAAAATACAGCAATGTTTGCCTATACTATATCAGCTCTGATAATACCAAATTTATTGTTGGGGCCACATGCTCTTTAATTAGACATTTAAAAGCCACAAAACTGATATCAGAGGAAACTTTTCACATATTGTATGAACTACTAATATGACAACAGGGATGTACAAAGGCTACAGGAGACAAACAGTGTTAAATCCCAACAGTATTTAACTTGGATCTTCATGTGATTTTTATTGGTAAACTATACTGTAGACTTTATTTTCTGTTTTTTGAAGTCACAATAAAAAGTGTGACATGTAGGGAAGGAGGACCAAAGCGCAGAGACAGGCAGGCCGAAGAGTTCAAAAGTAAAGGATTTAACCAAAAAGGAAGGGAATACAAAAAGAAATCCACAACTGCAAACACCAAGTCCAAAAATCAAATAGGAAAATCCCCAAATAAGGGAGCACAGATACCTCAGGGAAACGGAGAGTGCGACAAACACTGGCAGGAACAGGCAAATAAACCAACACACAGGGAACACGCACAAGGACACACAAAACAATCTGACAAGACGTAACGGGAACACAGAGGTTAAATACAAGAGATAATGAGCAAACGAGGAACAGATGATACACCAGGTGAATCATATCAGGGCGGGGACGACAATCACAGAGGAGGGAGACACAAGGCAGGTAGTAAAACTAGAGACAAGACAGCACTGGAAACCAGTCTATCAAAATAAAACAGGAAACAGAACATACAGACACTCACAAGGGAACACAAGAAACCAAATCAGAAAAGAAGTATATTTAAAGGGGTAGTTGATGCATATATCATAAAAAAGATATGCATTGTTAAGACTCCCATACTAATCTTGGATAAAGAAATCAGCAGACTAAGAAGACACATACACCAGCTAAAGACAAAGTAGTATTTAGAACTTACCTTCAACAATTAGTCTGTGGATTTCCTCTGATTCTTCTAAATTAGAATCTTTGCCTGCAATGATACGTGACATCTTATAGTTGCCACTGTCTGTCTCAGTGAGATTTTTGACACACAAGGAGTGGTCACTTGAGTTATAATCCACTTTGCCTTTGTAATTAGGTGTGATGTTTTCGGCAAGAACAATTATTATATTGTTAAACCTCCACTTGACGTTTTGAAATGGTGGCGAGCCTCCAATTTTTAAACATAAGGAGCTATTTTTCAACCCGTAGTGCCTCATTGGTGGGTCCTCTGCTGTAATCCCTGGCAGGAAATACAGAATATGTAAATTCATTAGAGATTATACAGATTATATAAAACAACAAAGTAAATGATAATAGTTCTGTAGCAGACATGCACATTTACATGAACATAACACCCGGGGACTGTGGTCTAACAGAAACACTGCACTGAACGAATCAACAATTGGACGTGTCAGAACTTTCTTAATTTTAAATGAAGACAAAACCGAGGTAGTTGTTTTGGGAGCCACAGAAAAACTATTACAAAGTCAGCACCCAGCTTCAATTGGCAATGTTAAAAGCAAGAGACAAAGCCAGAAATCTTGGTGTAGTCATGGACACAGACCTGAATTTCGATAGCCGCATTAAGACAACTACAAAGTCGACATACTATCACCTTAAGAATATTAAGAGTTATAGGACTTATGTCTCAGAGTCCTTACTAAGATCAAATAAGTGGATCACATCACTGCACTTCTGATGTCTTTCCTTTGACATCCTGTCCCTTCAAAAGTTCAAATATTTCTATTTGTTTCATAAAGCACTGAATAGTTTATTAAACATACATTTCTGATCTGCTGCTACACCATGAACCCCCCAGACCTCTCAGGTCATCTGGGACTCGTCTGCTTTCTGTCCCCAGAGTCAGAACTACACAGGCAGAAACAGCATTTAGATTTTTTATGTTCTACATATCTAGAAGCAAACTGCAGGTCCGCTGCAACTGTGATTTTTCTAATCAAGGCTCAAGACTTTTCTCTTTGATGCAGCCGTGGTTTAAATAATTGTTTTTTCTAATCTTGCACAGTAACATTTGTACATGTACTTTATACCTGTCTTATTCTATTTCAGTTTTATCTTGTTGTTACCTGCTCTTTAATGTTTCACGTTCAATTGTCTTGTGCTGAAATCTGATATACAAATAAAGCTGCCTTGACTTAATTTACAGCCCATTACTTTAAAAAAAAGTTAAATGAATCATGCATGATGATGTTGAAGGACTTCACTGCATTAAATAAAGGGTTAGAGCCTGTTTCTTAACAAAACCTTGTAAAATAATTTAACTGTTTAGGGTATATACATGACAATTGCAATAACATTTGTATTCGTCTTACCTGCAATAATCCAACAACTTAGAAGAAGAAGCATTTTCAATCTGCTTAAAATAGTTTGCAATGTACGGTTAGCGTATGTAAAATTGTTAAACAGGAAACACAGTTTTGACAGATAGGCTTCAAAGGGCAGGAAGTGGAACCCAGTGCAGCTGTCACCTGTAAAAAAAAATAAATAAATAAGGGATGCCATGAAAGAAAACTAAAACATAATTTGTTTAATTTAATTTGAATCATAAACCTAACGGTCTATGATTTGAATGCAACCCACATAGCCTAACCCCAAACTGAACTTTAAAATGAATGGTGCTGTTTATCCACCATCCCTCATAGGAGAAACAAGATATTGGGTAAATCGGATTTTTGTTGCATAATGTTATCCTATTTTATTTTAAAAACTGAGCATACAGTCCTACCTTCATCAGAAAATATTATATCTAAGATGTTGATGAATGATGATAAAACCAAAACTCTTTCATGCATCACTTCTCAGATGTCTGGTGTCATGGATAAATGATCAGCCCAGCTGGATTTGAACATAACAGGTCAAAGACTTATCTTCAGTCTCTCTTCTGAGAATCTTTGTTTTCGTCCTAAAAATTGTATTGATCATCTGTGTGTTTGTGTGTGTGTGTGTGTGTGTGTGTGTGTGTGTGTGTGTGTGTGTGTGTGTGTGTGTGTGTGTGTGTGCATGTGTTTGTGTGTTTATGTGAGCATATTACCTGTAGGTTTGGTTGGGTTTTAAAAGCTAAGAATATCAGAGAATATTTCAGGCTAACTAAAATGGGTTAGCCTATAATATTCTCTGATATTCTCTAGAACTACAGTATTAATTGTTTTAGTATTGTATTTACATCCGCAAATACATTTATAGTTAAATTATTGTTGTAAAGTTTGCATCTTTCTTTCATAGGCTAGTATTAATCCACATGAGACAATATCTTTAATATAGCGCTATTAATTTGACTTATAGCGAGTAGCTTACATAGCTTTCACCTAACATTGAACTAATGTTTTGTGCTTTAGCTTAAGCTAATGATAAAAACTCTCAAATTTGGTAGTAATATTGATGGGATTTGTGTAGTTTATTGCTGTGATAAAACAAGTCTTTTTAATATATTGATATTCAGTAGTAAAGTGATGTTATAAATCCTTTTCATACCATCATCCTTACATAATATGTTGCCATGGAGTATTGGTGCCTCAATTGGTCAAATGAGCTAGGAATTAACAGATTTGTCCAATCAAGTTTCTTTGTAAGCTGGGCGTTCGTTGTACTGACTGCTCCTCTGAAAAAGGGTCAATCTTAATTTAAAAATCAAGTGAAGTTAATGCAACTAAAACCATCAACATGTACAATGTGTTGATGATGAATAAACATGTTAGTGATGTTTTGGACCTTTATCTTTGATAATATATATTTGCCTATGGAGGCTATTCAAACAGGAATCATTTTGTTTTCATGCACACACAAATATACATTTTATAACAATGAAGACAGTAAATTTATTAAAACAACCACTTAAAAGTGTTTACTTTAAAACCCATGTACAGTTTACAGTAGACTTTATAGTATGAACAAGCGGGCTGGGGTTTGACTCCGAACTCGACCCTTTGCTGCATGTCATTCCGCCCTCTCTCTCCTCTTTCATCTCGTTAGCTGTCCTGTCAATAATAAAGGCTGAAAATGCCCCAAAATATCTAAAAATAAAAAATAAAATCAGATGTCTCATATTTTGTCACCAAGGAATTCGACTAGTCCCCTTGAACAAGTACCATAATTAGATTGCATTTTCATGCATCTTTCAATGTAGAGTAAAAGATGGGCGCATACTTTACAGAAATAACATGCGCGTCAACAATATATTGAAAATGCACAGTTTTGTGTCAAATGTCAGGACATAATGATATGAAAAATATTTGTATACACTGTACAAAGGTACATTAACACACACATACTGCACATGACATTTCAAACAAACATTTTCAAGCAGAAAAAAACATTCATTAACCCCAAACATGACCGCGAAATGTAATTATTTATTACAGTGCATTAAGTATCAATTAGTTCAGTTATTCCCCTTAGAAATGCCACTTTTCTTTCAAGTTAAAGTGCTTTTAGTACTTTTACTAAACATATTTACCCAAATAAACAACAAAATACATTTATATCAAAAACACAATATTTCCAGTTGCATCAAGTAGCAATGTTGTTAGAAACTAATGGGTGCATAAAATATAATACATTCCTTTAAATCCTTCATTAAAAAAATATCATGGTTCCAGTATTTTCGCCACCTGTTGCAGACATTTTGTTAAATAAATGAAAAAGGGAAACAGTACTGTGATTCAGTGATTAACAACCGTATCACACGTTCATCTACCTTGCAAAATTCTTCTAATATAGTCAATTTATCTGTAGTTGAGTTCTTCATTTCTTATAACAGAAATAGAATTGCCTTTTCAATTGAATTCAATTGCTAGGCAACAGCTGTTAACTTCCTGCCCTATGATCTCAAATACATACGCTGCAACAGGAAATCAACTTGTGTAATTTAGAATGTTTACTGTAAGTTTACAATAGGGAAATGGTCTTTTTGTTCTTGGTCCAAGGAAGAGATACTCCTTCATCGTCTAGACTATTCTGGAAGTAGATTTCTACTGGAATCAACATTTCCTTTATATAAATAAAGGCATTTACACCACAAATTAATGCAGAAAAGGCATACAGTAAAATTACAATTGTTTGCAATAAAATTCCCCAAAATGCAGAAATGAAGTCTTTGACAGGAAAAAAATTCTCAACCTAATGTTAGCAGTGTTGAACCCAAAGTTGTGCCCAGTGCTACATCATCAACAGAAATGACTTGATAAGATGAAGGATTTTGCCGTGTTTAAAGCATCCTCCAGTTGCAGCAAATCAAGTCCTTTCAACAAAAAAAGAAAAATGAATGTAAGAGTAGTAAATGTCAATATGGATGACTTGGTGTTGTGCTGTTCATTTGAACATGTTGGGTTGGTAACTTTCTTCCTTTGAAGGTGGTTGCAGACCCAGACATCTTCAGACTTATGGTTGAAGTTGTTTTCATTTTGTCTCATTTTGTCTCACATGCGTAGGCAGAGTGTTTTGTGGGAGATGTTTCAATCTGACAATGTGAGCAGCTTGTTTCTTTTCTTCCTGCCTTAACCTTATCTCAGTTTCAAATCAACTTTCCGATACCACTTCCTGTCTCTCTCTTCCCTCATACATTACTAATACGCACACTATGTGGGCTGCTATCTCTGATGGGCCTCCTTTCTCGCCCCTTCTGTTCCCCCCTGTGGTTCTCTTCCAGTCGCATCTTCTCTGGGTCCGACCCGGCCTCCTTGCTGCCATTGCGACGAGATGCCTGTGATGGTGGGCTCGGTGGCGGGGCCTGCTTAAAGGCCGGCGGGGTTTTGGTTTTGGCCACCTTGTCGAAGAAGGCGAAATCGGCTACATATTTCCCTGAGGGAGAAAGGGAGACAACGGGGGGGAACTCGTAGCCCCAGAGGATCTCGTCCGGAAGGTAGGATGTTCGAACCTGACAGGTAGCAGAGGTCGGCTCCACCGTGGCGCTCATTATCACCAGCAGCTCAAAGTCAGCTAGCTCCGGGTCTGTCCAACCACCACCTGGAGGACAGACGAGACTGGAGGTTAAACAACAAACGTATACAAAAAATTAAATTAAAAATTAAAGCTTATATTAATTTCTTCCTTTCAAGGCAGGAACAAGGTCCTATGTATCCCATTACAGTTTTAATACAGCCTGTTTTTTGCATCGAAAAGGAGCCAGTTGAGGTGGGTCGGGCATCTGGTAAGGATGCCTCCTGCGCGCCTCCCTAGGGACGTGTTCCAGGCATGTCCAGCTGGGAGGAGGTCTCCGGGAAGACCCAGGACTAACGTGAAGGAGAACGCCTCTGGATCCCCCAGTCCGAGCTGGTTAATGTGGTTCAGGAAAGGGAAGTTTGGGGTCCCCTCCTAGAGTTGCTCCCCCCGCAAAACAATACCAGATAAGCGGACAAAGATGGATGGATGGATTCTCTGACAGTTTCCTTTGAAAACAGCTGGCTGATAGAGCTGGAAACATTACATTTATTTAAAACAATGTCAATATACACTAAGCAGCATTATCTATTAGCATTGTTTTGGCATTTTTTATTTAGTTTTCTGATGTCACTGTCAATGATGTGTTTGAAATATCACATTCAGCCTAAGTTGTATTTTAAGGTCAAATCCCACTTTAAAAGAATGCAAGCCATGGGTTACACGTGTATTTCTTCAGTAAAATAGTCTCATCAACATGCACACATTAGCATTATCCTGAAATTTCCAAAACATAAAAACTCCCCCACCTACGGCCTGATTCCAAAAACATCGGACCTCACACACAAACACACAGACTCACACATAACTCATTTCTGAATTCTAAACAAACTTTAAACAAATTTAAAAAATGTTGACATTTTTTTTGTATTCAAAAGTTTTTATTATAAAGACACATGCAGAATATACTTGTCATTCATCAACACACAACCCCAATAACACAAAGGACACATAAGAAAACCTACGCACTCAACCAAGCACACACCTGCATCAACAGGCCTCATTCTGAATGCAGACTCTGTCATCTGTCTAAACAGTCCTTACTCCAACCCAGACCCAGTACCGCTCCCACTAGGGAAAAAACACCAGGTTTCGCAATCACTACTGCAACAAACTTGGTTGAGGGATTCTTTATGTTGGCCTATTGTGGGCGTTGCATAGGGCTGCATCTGCATTTATGTAGTAAACTTCTGATCATCCTTATTAAAGCATCCATGTCATGCTAATTTTCAGTTTCATAATTGTTTTTTGAAGTGGTACCAGAATAGGTTTACATGGTTTCTTTTTTTTTTTTTTTTTCTTTTTGTTGTACTGCACATTGCTGCAGCGCGAATTTTCACCCTTTGTGTTCAGGTCTCTGTAGCCACAGAGTGAGATATCTCACTTCTGTACCATCTTTGTTGGTAGTCGCACATGTGAAGTAGTTAGGTAATTTTGATCAGTATAAATGCATTTTGGTGCATTCATATATAATATGGGCACTTTAGTATAGCCAGGGATGCAACGGTTGCAAGGGTGGCCATGAAATTTGGTATGGACATGCATGTTCCCCCTGGGGATGAATAGCAATCACTTTGGTGACTGTTTCTGAATTTTGTGTCCCAGTAACGTGGTTTATGACGACAAACCAGCACACTGAATCACCTTTGCACCTTTCTCAACCGAGAAGCATGTTTTTTTTTACTCATCAGCCACACAGAGATCTTTCAGTTTGGATATAAACAAGTCTTTGAATGACTCAACGATGAAGATTCCCCCAGTGTGCACACACTTCGATTTTCTTGATCAGCCTTGTGTGGTACAGTGGTACACACTGTCACACTAGAAGCCAATTTTCAATGTTCCTATCAAAGCCTAAATGTAGGACATGCTGAGAACATAAAGCAAGCTCTGCATGCAGCTCTAAAGCTCTGCTCAAAGAACCAGTGAGCACAGTAGAATGCTCAGTCACGAGTGTTATCATGCATGTAAGAAATGCTGGCTTTTTAAAATGTCCATTAGGGATATCCATCCATCCATAATGTATACGTTATTATCACGCACAGAATTGCAGAGAGCTGTGGAGCCTATCACAGATCAAACTGGGTTATGGGAAGGGTAGTCTTGCATTGCCAGAACCTCTTCTAAAATGTGCTGGAGGAGAGTCTGGCTGCTGCACGTAGCATGTGGGGAGAGAGCCACAGAGCCACGGTGCCGCTGAAAAATAGCCTACAAAAGTTTCTCTTAATACATCCATGTGTGGAACATGTGTGCGTTCAAAAGTTGTTTTAGTCGTGCAACACAAAACTCAGATTGGACAGAGAGTCTAGCTAGCTGTCCGGATTTACCCTGCAGAGATCTGAGGAGCAGTTAGCCATAGTCCTCATGAATCCACCACAGTTTAAAATTACAACACATAGAAAGTGGAAGTAAACGGACATCCAGCCGAGAAAAGTGGCATGCGGCAGAATTTCCGGCGGCATTGAAGTAATTCTAGAAGTGGAACTTTGTGGATATAGGTCAAACCAAACCTGGACAGGTTAGACTTAGACTTCTCTTTGTTGATCCTTTTGGGATGACTCCAGCAAGGAAATTGAAATTTCCAGCAGCAGTTTTCAGCAACCACAAAAAATAGGAATATATAATATAATAATAATAAACCCTTTGGCTATAAAAAAGACCTTTAGCATAAACTATCAGTTAAGAGCAGTTAGTGTCCAGGTATGTATGTGAGTAGATTATTCATTACTTAATTGCACAGTGAAAGCGTGGCTACCACTCCTTCTCTTCCTTCCTGTTCTGTACTGAATATTTGCAGTCTATCTACAAACATTAACACCCACATTAATCTATTAAGGATGTTAACAATACCAAGTTGTGTTTTTTAACCAGGTTGACTCAAACAGGTAAACAAATCAGTTCTTCTAGCTAACTCATCAAATTGAAGTTATCATTTTCACCATTACTAAGAAATCAATAAGCTAAATTGATACACTAGATACATAGATAGACATACCCTCAAAATACAGTTTTTTGTGAGATAGAAGGTGTTTGACCAATCATCCAAAAAGACTTAGTTTTTAGGTGATATCAATTACATCTTTGGGGGAAAATGCTAACCAGATAATTGCTTACTTGTTCACACACTGACACAGATCTGCAGTCTTGTGCCTGAGATAGAAGTGGCAGAAGGATTGTGGTCTATGTGGTCTGTAATGCATTCTGCACACTAACTTCAACCAATGGTTTCTGCAAGTCAACGGCTGCATCTTATAGTCCCAAAATAATAAAGTATTATTACCGTTTTGTTTTATGACTTCCGTTTTTTATGTTATGAGCACCTTTAAGCTTAACTTCTTGATTAACATGTATGTGACAACGAAACAACCTAGATGAAACCTAACTGGGACTCTGGCAACAAAAACGGAGAGCTGTTACAGTCAAGGGATTACTGTATTGGCAGTATCATATAGGCTGTAACACAATCCCTTAAATATGGCTACAGTCATTATTATCATAACAGTAAGTTATGAAAGGGAGGTTATGATTACTAAAAGAAAAGAAAGTTAAAGGGCATAGCATAAAGGTACAAATAAAAGGACAAGACAACGCGTCAGAAAATCCAGTGTGACAAGTGAGGCATAGAAAATAAGCCATTTACAGTAAATTAGTAGTTTCAACGTAAATAAAGCTGCGATCAGAATCCGTAAGAACTGCTTCCATTGCTGATAGGTCTGTGCTGCTGTAAGTGGATCTGTGCGGGAATCGTGTCAGCACCCCGGACTGTACGACATTGTGCTCTAATGAGGGGTGTCTCTGCCGATCTCTCTCACACACATTCCAGTCAGAGAAACGCTCTCCTCCAGTGCCAAACCAGCCCAACTCAAAGAGGTAGCCAAGCACGCAGCACATGACCGTAAATACCAATACACCTACATACTGTGCACATACATACTGAATACACGGTATACAGTACATACATACACACAGTTATTCTCAAGAGACATATGAGACTTTGGTTTCAAATAAATACATTAACCATTTCATAACACATTGCACAATTAAATGATTGCTGTTAGTAAATGGCAGTGTGCTTATGTAATTTTCTATGACAGCTCCCCTCTGGGCCAAGTACATTGTGTTGACTTCTAATTGTAAAAATGAAATAATCCAAATTCAAGATAAGTAAATACATGCCGTGTACAAAGTGGCCTCCGGCCCCAACTAAGTTACATTAAACCGTCAAAATACAGTTGTACTGTAAACGTTTGTGTGTGTAAAATAAAAAAAATAGTTTTAACAAGTAGTTTTCCTCTTCATGTTTGTGTATCAGACCTGCAATGTAACTTGACATTTGAGCCATTACCTACCCTTTACTGCCCAGGGCCTGAGGGGGCTGTTGTCATCAATGATGTGGTAGAAGGTCAGGGGGATAATGAGGAAGGGGCTGTCGCTCGACGTGTCCACCTGGAAAGGCACATTTCGCTGGTCCAGCCTCACAGTCTCGCCCTCCTTTGTCAGGGACGTCTGAAGCAACTTCCCCGTCACCTGGGAGCCAAGATGGAGTCAATAAATGTAGCCAAGAGGTTGCAGAAGGCATCCTGTAACCAAAAGCCCCCAGGTTTAATACCTGCAACGGCCAATCTCTTCATCAAAGGTGATCTATCCTTGAGCATAAAGCTGAAATGCTCAGTCACTAAAAGTGTAATTTAAAAAAGTCAGTGTGTTGAGCAAGCACTATACTACAGTTTATGGTTCTCATAAAGGTTTTTTTGTATTCAATTCATGGGCATCCAGGTAAGGCTGTATGTCAGTGTCAGTGAGTATTTATCTATCATGGCATTGCATCCAATCAAATGCTGTGATGAGCAGGTGTAATCAATAATGAAGCAAACATAAGGTGCATTAAAAACTGTAGGTATTTTGTTTGTAAATACTTATACAAAAGCAACGTGCATACCTGGCATCCTAACAGCAGGCTTTTACGCATGTTGGCCACTCGGATCATGAGGCAGGGCCGGCCCTCGTGATTTGCCACAACAGCATGTTGACTAAACTTCACTGTCTCGCCTCTCTTCTTGGGACGAGCGACCTGAAAGACCAGGAAAACGTGTCAAATTCTTGGAAAAAAAATGTATATAGAATTCCTTTTATACAGTATAAGCTATATACTTTTCACACATAACCTTCTGTAATCATCTACAGGACTTCTTATTTCCTCTTTCTTTGTTTAAGATAACCTTAAATACAGGAAGATATGCAATACAGGGATGAGTGAAATTACAGGGTCATAAACATAGAAGAAAGGTTGTTGGGCTGTAAGTGAGAAGATAAACTTGCTTTTAGATAAGACAGGTAAGCATTGCAATATTCGGCATGGTGACATGGTGAGCAGAACTGATAAGTTGATTGCTAAAACACTGATAGACAGCTGAACTGATGTAAGAGGTAAAGGAAGGGCAGATTAGAGTGAGGGGGTTTGAGGAGGCAGCCATGCACTGCTACATCGCAGAAAGACCATATAAGATGTCTTGGGTCAAATAAACTTCAAACTAAAAACTACATTTCACAACCTTTGCAAGGAAAGTGCCGGTGATGAAAATCTCCATCACCATGGTGATGACCAGCTGAAAGATAAGCAGGATAATGGCGGCAGGGCACTCCTCGGTGATGCACCGGAAACCATAGCCAATTGTGGTCTGAGACTCCAGAGAGAAGAGAAAGGCTCCCGTCAGGGTCTTCACCTCCATTACACATGGAGTATGGTTGGAGGGGGGGTCAAACTCTGGAGGAAGCGAGGAAGAACAGAAGATCTTAGGTTTGGGGGTGTAAACAAATTACCAAAGAACATTTTGTTCCCTCTCTTAATGTTCCGGCGAATCTTTCTCATGCCCTTTCTGTAATGTTAAACTGTATGCCTGTGTGTCTTTCTTCATTGTTAACACAGACACAAAAAAGATACTGTACTTGTACTGCATAGGTCCTTTTTTCACAAAAGGCCTGAGGACATGGATAAGGACTTTTTATTTTATTCAGATGTATGCGGTTAAAAAGACAATAAGAAAGATGTTTCAATGACTTTTATATTTACAGTACGGTGGGCTGATGATGGTGCTGATCAATATCAACAACTCCTACTATTTTTCCTCTATTTGGTCAACACTTCTACTCTTGACTTGATTATGGTGCTGAATGAAAGGGATCAGGGATAAGCAAAATACGATTTATGCTGAGGTTTCACTTGAAGCTGTGGCAGGCACTTTGTTTTTGCCGTTGTGAAAAAATTCCACAATAATCTTTCAGCATATCATAATTCCAGTGGTCTGAACTAAAATTAGACTTCTGCACCGCCTCGGGCTTTAGATGGTCAATCACAGGTCATTTCAGAGAGAGGGGGCGTTCCTACTGGCTGTTCTGTGTGTCCATTGCCCGTGCGACAGAGAAAATGGAGAGGGATAGAAGTAGGTAGTTCTTAAGCTGTGGGTGAAGGTACTCAGATGGGTGGCAGCATGTTTTCACAAGCCTGCATGTGACACGGGTAGGGGAGCAACATCTGAATGGATGGATGAACTACAAGGGGTGCAGCACAACATTCTGGGCCCCTGTAGAAAGACATTCTGTAAGGGCCCCTCCCCAATCCACAGCTTTTCATTCTAGTATCTTTTTGGGCCCTCCTCACATGAGGTCCCTAGGTACTGTGGTAGAAATTTTAATACCTAGGTGAGATCTGAAATTAAGGTTCATTCAAGCAAGTCTTTTAAGTATTTATTCTTTGCTCAAAGAAGGTTTAGTTTATCATGAGAGTCTGAGAAACTATACAAAGAGTCTTGGAGAATTACTTGCCCCCAGTCCGACGCCTCTGGGCTCTACAGTTACCCAAATGTATGTGAACAAGCACCGAAAGGATTTTCATGATACACCCCCTTTAAATCCATAAATCTTGACTACACAATGAGAGAAAAAAAGGAAAAGTCAGGAGATCACCAAAGTCAGTAGGTTTTACTCTCCGACTTTCATTTCTTCTCTCCTCTGACCCTCCACCATTCCACATCCCTCCTCCTTACCCAGTAGATCTCCATGAACCAATGCCACCAGGTACCAAAACACGCCGAACACAAACCAGGTCCCAGCAAAGGTGGCAGAGAAGAGGAAGAACTTGTAGCGCCATTGCATGTCAAGGAAAGTGGTCCAGAGGTCGCGGAGGTAGAGAGCCCCTCGCCCACTAATGTGCTCGATGCGCACATTGCTTCGTCCGTCTTTGGAGAGGACGCGCCGCCTCCTTCGCAGAGCATTGGGGCCTCCAACTAGTGCTCCTCCTCCACCTGCACCAGCACCTCCAGTCCCCGCTGGGGAACCCAACAGAGGCTTGGTGATGTCAGTCTGCGTCTGGGAATGGCATACTTTCTGAGGCGAGGAGCCTTCAGAGGAGGGTGAAGTGGCTGAGGTCATGGCGGGCGCTACAGCTGGTTGGAGACAGGCAACAGGAGGTAAGGAGAAGAAGCAGGGTAGGTAAAGGGGGTATACATAAAAAGGGCAAAAAAAGGACAAAAAAGTGCATTGGTTGTATAGGCAGTAGGCTCAAATAAACAGCAGGAGTCCATATGAACAGGTGCAGGATGTGTGAAAAAGTAGAATAAAAGACATTTGATAACCACATGATAAAAAATGACAGGGCGGAACATTAAGAAAGTGAGGGAGATGACGATGGAGAGAATAAGAAGAATAAAAAGGGGATTTGAAGCACATTTTTAAACTGGACAGTGTTGTGGCTATCCACAAATCCCAATTTTCCTTTCATTGGAGGCAGCTGGCCTTGTCAAAATAAAAGCCTCCTTTCAGCATAAAGGCACAAAAGCGTGATAGAGGCTCATTCACGTGTCAGTTGCACAAGACGGATACTGAATTAAGATGAGGAGACACTAATGACTGGTATTCTACATGAAAGCGATTAAGACAAGGAGTCTTTAAATTTGAATCAAGGACACTGAGGTCTTCTACTGGACCACCCGCTTCCATTGTGCCGAAAGCTGTTTTCATACTCTAACCTTTTCTAACTCTAAACTTTTTTGGCCTGCTTTTACTTGAATAAAGAACTCAATCATGCTGCATTCACAGCATATGTGACAAGCAGATGTGCATTGTTAAAATCAGGTCTAGATTTTGAGAATTGTTCAACTGTGGAGAACTGTACAAAAAGCTGTCTTTTGTGTAGTTTAGATTATAATCCCAATAATATAATAATATGTGCACAAAGCAAGGTTCATAAAGAAATTCTTTGACCAGTTTAGTGAGGAAAATCTCGACTGGCCTGCACAGAGCCCTGACGTTAACCTCATCCAACAAAGATGAACTGGCCATATAATGGCTGACCTCAGTGACTCTGTTTTGGTTGAATGGGAGCAAATCTTTGCAGTCTTTCCAAAATCCTGCAGAAAACCTTCCTTGAGTGGAGGATGGCATTGCAGCATATTAACGCATGTGGTTTTGGAATTAGATGTAGACGAGCATGTTATGTTTAGGTGTCCAAACATATCTGACCACAAATTTATGCTAATAATGACTGCTACGTGCAAGGTAAAGGGGAACTATGCAATTTTGGCCATTTCTTTACTGTTTTCTTGCTTTTTGTTGGCAGGTTTCTTTTTAGAGGTACCCCTACAGCTTGGGAATAGATGTTTGGCAGCTCCAAAGTATACTTGTCTGACTCCTCTCTCAGTCAGTCTGCCGTTTCCTCTGTTTCTATTCCAGATTTCCTAGTTTTCTGCTTCTTTTTTGCCGGCTCAGCCATGACGATGGTGCAAAAAACTTTAAATTAAGCTAAAATAACGGCATAGTTCCCCTTTAAAAGCTTGTTGACAAGTTTCAAGTGAATTTCTCTATCAGAACATGTTGGTGAAACATGATGGGATGGGATATTATATAGAGTAAGTGTCTGTGGGTCTTAAAGTGTCAGCATTATATTATTGAATGAGAGATCCCCCGCCCCTACTCCAGGTGCCGTGGACACTTCTTGAAACTGTATAGGTTGTCCGCTGTTCACACTTAACAGTTTTACCCTCATGTGGGCCGCAGATCCTTAACATCCTTCTTTTAGTTTCCTTCTCTCTTGCTCTCACTCACTGTTTACTAAATGGCTCTTTTGTCTCAAACTGCCTCTGCCTTCCGGATCGAATACAACAAAACCAAATATAAAACACACAAACAAAACCCTAAGAAACACGACAATCTGATACGCTCTGTCCTTTCCTGTCCTTTCTGACCCTTCTCTCTCCTCTCTCCCCGCTGGAGCTCTCACTAAGTGAATGAATAGAGATCTGTGTGGATGTCTGTGCTCTGAATACTAAGATGTGGAGGGGGACACAGGGGAGGGAGGCGGGTCAAGAGGAGGGACATGTGATTGGCCGTGTCTATCTCCAGCTGAACTCTGAACCTTGCGGAGCTCCTGCCTACACATACAGTAAACACACACTCGTGTATTCGACATATGGACCTTTTGAACAGTTAGAACACAATACAATACCATGACATTGTCCAAAGGAATGCTTGGTTTCCAAAGTCCGGACCATGCACACAACAATATGGAAACTAGCAGCTGCACATAAATTTGTTAACTGATATTTTTGGACACTTGGGGGCTGCACAACAAGGTGTAAACACATTATTGACATGTTAGCACCTCATCACATTGCTACATCTACAGACTCAGAGCAACATTAGCATTTCTTACTGAGTCATGTTTCTGGCCAGCTGATGAATGGAAGTCCAATATTTACTTCCCGTTTAGCCCATAAGTGAAATAGCTGGCTTTTTAGCAGCTAAACTTAACCACTGGGAGCAAGTTAAGCCAAGAGACACTTTTTTTGCAGATATAGTCATATTTTGAAATGTAGGTTCTTTGTAACCAACCAGTGCAAGGTTGTGTTTCATTTATGTGTTTTACTGTAATAGACAATGAAACTCAAATTATTTGTTAGAAGGTTCAATTCATTGTTGGTTTTGGTCTTTTCTGGGGTTACTTTACATAAAGAAAAATACAGATTATCACCACCCTTATCTGTAAACAGTATCTACAGTCACTAGTCTAAAGTGTACAAAGCAATAGCAAGTTATTGGGAAGTGTATCAGTCTCGCTGACAGTAATATGATGGATTCCCTCTCACGTAAAAATTACTTTTTCCACACTTAAGGTTAGAATCTCTTCCCTCTCTGTCCTGTGTGTACAAGAATCCCTTGTTATCGCGGAGATGAAAGGGACAAAAGCCACCATTGAAAAATACGACTGGGTGAGCTAGTGAGTGAAAGAGAGAGCAAGTTAAACGGGGAGAGGAGAGCGGTACGGAGGGTTAAAGTGTGTGTGTGTGTGTGTGTGTGTGTGTGTGTGTGTGTGTGTGTGTGTGCGTGCGCGTGTTTGAGACTGAGCTTGATCATGTGTGAGTATGCAGTGCTTGACATTGACATTGTGTGGGGGCAGAGATGGGGGGAAAGAAGGGAGAGAATAATTGGTTTTGAGGGAAGGATTGAGAGAGCATCGGGTGACAAAGGGAGTGAAAGAGGAAGAGGGAGGGAATTGGATGGTGACGGAGAAAAAAGAAGGGATATGTGAAGTGAAGGTGGAGGAAACAGGTCGGTGACAAAAGACGGTCATTAGTATTCCAGAGGAGAGAGTAATCCCTTCCACTCAGTGCCCCTGTCCAGTGTCCACAGCCATAAAGAACCCCAGGCAGCCAGTACACTGCACTGAAAAGACTCAATGCAACACAAGTTGAATGGCTGTGACCACTGTCCACAACGCAGCAGCCTCTGCACCGGACTGAAAAGACATCAACGCAGGCCATGCCAAGAAGGCATCTACTCAGCCAGCACAAGACGTTACCAACCAACAGCTTTACTGGAGCCAAACTAAGCACTGCACATCGCCATACAAATGAGCTGCTGTTGTGTCAATGTGTCTTTATATACACAGGGAGTGATTTCGGACAGTCTCATTAAGAGAGAGCTTCTTCTTTGGCAGTGCTTTGTGTTGACCTTTCCTGTTTTGTCACTTTACTTCCGGTCTTTATTATATACTGTACAAGTAAAAAGTTGCGTCCCTCATTGGCTCACATAGCCTGCTCTAATTTTTTTATGGTAAGAACACTGATGTTTATCGAAATGCATCATTGTTATAACTTTAAGTTATTAACATATTTTGCAGTTGTCGCAAACAATCACTAAACCAATGTATTCTATCTAATCTAATACCATGTAATTGTAATAAAGAATAATTGTAAGAAAGTATAATTACTGATCACGTGCAGCATATATCGGCGCACATCCTTGTTGGTCAAGGTCAATATAGAAACAGAAATCATCACTGTCAGGTGTACCTTTTGCGTCAACAACAACGCCAAACGCACCCCACCAAGCATCGCTTTTTGACGCAATGGGAGTGAGAATGTGTTGGTGAGGACTAAGGTTACATAAACTCCACATTTGTGTAAATTATGAAATCCATGTTTCTCCAAAACATCAATTTTTCACAAGCTAAGAGAAATGGCCCTCTTCACAGCTCTGTGACAAGGTTTTTTTCAGATAATCCAGGTTAAAATCCAATCCAATTTTTAAATAGTTTCTTAAATTTAAGAAGTAGGAGAATTTTTTTTTTCCTTAGGCAAAATGACCCAACTTGAAGCGTCACAAATGTTTGATTTTTGTTTTACAAAAGATGTGTAAAAAAAACAAAAAATAAAAAAGGCTAAATGAAATTATGCCAAGAGACATCCACAAGGAGGTCCCTGATGTATTCTCTATTCAATATAGGATCCTTGGCTGAAATTGAGAAACTCTGCCTTAAAGACCCTTGTTGGCCCGAAAAACCCTGCTTCTATGAGGACAAAGGATTGTAGATACTGTTCGACCATCTGATATCAAGTTGGATGAAGGCTACGACACCTCAATTTCCTCCATAATTTCTACTAAAATACAGTAGTTGTATATAAACATAATTCTCATGAAGGCTACATCTGTATTTAGTGCATTTGTATTGTCATTGTCTGTTGTCAAAATTATTTAACATGCAATTCAACAACCGGAAGTAACTGTGACCAGTTGGCACAGTGATCAGACGTTTGTCTCAATGTGTCCGTGTCCAGCATTCTGTCCAAACCTCCATCTAGACCTAAACACTTAGCCTCCACTTCCTCGGCCCAGTATTAGTAGCTAAAGGATTGCGACATTGACCCAAATTAAACAATGGAGAGCAGCTGCTGGCCAGCAGGCTGTGATTTAGGACTGACTTTTACCTTCTTCTTCGGACTGGGCAGCAGCCAATGGGCTGTCTCTCTGCTGTAAATCTAACTCGTCTACTACTGTTGTGAAGCCGATGAGGATTCCTCAATGAGAAGATGTGATTTATTTTGACTGAAGGTTTCCGAGCCAAGACTTTTCTGTAGACTTGGAACCAAGACACCATCACATCTGTTCTTTTGCATTACAACTATTTCTGGTGTAATTACAGCAGAAACCAACGTGTTTTCTTCCCTGTTTTGCCTCTAAATATTCACCATTAACTGTTAGTAAAATCCATATTTATTGATTGTAGGTACCCTTGCAGGACAGGTGCAGGATGTGGAGACTTGAGGTTGCTAAACGTTTCATTTTACACTGAATCATCTTTGAATGCAAAACGTTGTTGCACCCAGTACAGTATTTAATATTGTATTGTAGGATTTTATGGATTTTTCTGCCACTAATTCTACTAACGTAATAATACAGTTCCCTATGATTATGTGTAGCAGTCAGAAATAGTGGTACAGATTTGATAGTGGCTTGGACGCTCCTCTGTCGATACACAGTTCTAATATCCCTCCGCGATGTGAACACAACAAAGTAGTGCAGTGAGACTGAGCACCTGTTTGAATGTTCATCTCCGGCCTTATATCAAACAGCTCAAGGATATACTGTACAACATGCTTCCTCTGATTATTATAACATTTTTAGTTTTATAACATAACACTTACAAGGGATACGGACTCAGGAAAGTGAATAGAGGAACATCACATTTCAGAATTAAAAGTACAAAATAAATGATGAAATAAGTCTACTAAGACAGACACACCTGTACTGTAGTACTTACAGGAAAATCACAGGGATTTAACATTTCAAAGCACATGTCAACAAGTCAAATGAGCTGTAAGATCTACACGTGGTTTTTATATTCTTTTAGTAACAGGAAGAAGAAGAAGAAGAAGAAAAAAGTAAAGCTACTAAATACAAAGGTAAAGACTGATTGATTTTGAAATGTGTATGTGTCTCTTACCTTTTTGTTGTCTTGTAATGGAAGTTCACTCGGACCTCAGCTCTGAAACTTGAAGATTTGAATAATTTCACTGTCCAGCAGACATGTGAAGAAGACAGAGAGCATACAATCGGTCTTGGAGAGGGGAAAAAAATTGGAAAAAAAGAGGAGAAAGTTCACGGTTTAGAACGACGCGCACTTGTTGACAGCTCAAGCATGTTTTACATCACCTCTGACTTTGACATCACATTGTTTTTCTTTTGCAGTCTCCCTCTACGTCGTTGCCATCCCTATATATATATAAAAGAAAAAAAACTCTTAGGAAAAAGTATGAAATCAAAAATAAGAGGCCTTGTTGAGGATTGACCAGCGGTCAGTCAGTGTCTCTCAGCACACTGGTACTGGCAGTACCGGTTCTGGCTAACTGTTACTGGGTCATTATGTAATCAGATGAGCACAGTTTGCTTACTTCTCCGTGCTTGTGAAGCTGAGTGTGAGCCCTGTGACCGGACAGAGAGAAGTTAAAGAAGCTTGTGCTGTCCACTCCTCCAGGACCCCCCTGCACGCCTCTCTATATAAACCCAAAAAGTATTCAGACAGCAGCTGTTTCACAACATTTTTAATTAATTAATTCAACTCTCCTCCCAGCTTCTCCTCCTACCCTCCCTCTCCGTGGCTCTCCCTCACTGTACTCTATAAATGGGTCTCTTTGTTGCAAGGCCTCCTCCGCTGTTTCAGCCTTTGTCAACTTTCTCATGTAAATGCTTGATGGTTGAAGATACAAGCCTGGAAGTTGTTGCACAGAAACGGAGGTATTTCAAAATCAAAGACGGGGGGAAAACACAGGGCTCTTTTCTTGAGCGCTTGGCTCTTTGCAGTTTTGCGTTGGCCAGTGTGCAGTGAATGGATAATGTCGGTGCATCTCTGTGAGGCTGTGCCATGTCCGCCTGCATGAAGGGGGACACGGCTGTGTATAGGCGGGTACACATGTGCCTGCTGTGAATGGACAGCACAGGATGACCAGGACGAATTAATTCACCAAAGTATTCAGCATTATAGTGAAACATTGGCCCAGTGGCAATGTGTTAAATACAAACTGCGCCAACCTGCACTACGAACCATGGACACTGGGTTGTCCTCAGAGACCACGGTTATTTACAGCCTGTGCAGGGGACAGGCAGCTAGCGGATATTGAGGAGATGTTGGCTGTATGTGACAAAAAACGTAGCCTAAAAAAGTGTGACATTGCTTAGAGCACCTTTAATTTCCTTTCTTTCTTTCTTGCATTCTTTTCATTATTTCATAATGATGATGTGTTGACCTGTCAAGGGACTACAGATGAAAATTAGCTTTTTTGCTAACTCTGGCACATTTAGATTTTGAGTGTAAACAAAAATAAATGTCAATTGATGTGCAGTGTCACTTTTAAATAAACATAACAACAACAACAACAAATATGATACATTTTCATAGCTTACACAACCCAACGGTATATATACTATCACCTCCATCAATAATATTAATACAATAGTGTGATATTTATAATTATTCATCTGAAAGGTGCTTCTGCTTCAGATTAATAACATTTTGATACTTGGAATACATTATGCTGACAATACTGCTGTTCTTTCATTACACAGTACTAGTTTTAGTAAGGTTACTATAGACATCTTAAAGGAGTTTCAGTGGGATCTCTGTAGTGTTCGGATTGGAATCAATTAAGAAATAACGCATTAAAATGTGTGTTTGAGTTGAATTTCTAAGTCCCGTTGTGTCAAAATGTGGAAAAGAAGTGTAGATTTGATTACAGGCTACAGTTCCATACTTTATGTATAGTAGAGTAAATACACATCAGTACAAAGTACATGGTCTTCCTCCCCATAGAGTTATTGTATGTCACTATAGGAGCTGCCTTACAGAGTTCCTTTTTCTAAAGAAAGTGAAAAGGGCAACTTGTCAGCCCCATTTTAAAGCTGGCCTTTTGACGCTGGCGTTTTGATGGGAGTTAAATTTACCGAATGTTAAGATGAAAGTCCCAAGGCGGGCAAAGATTCATGAATCTGCCGCACAATCAACCCGGCTCTGCGCAATATTCAACTTGGCTGGTTTCACACGTACATCAATCTGCGGGGGCCCCTCCAACCTGCCAGAGGGTGTTGTTCCCCCCAAGCACCCTCTCCTGTCCTGCAGAGATTGGGGCTCTCTATATCCGGACCAATGGGGCCCTATTGGGGCATCCATAAGGACCCAGATTATATGTGTGTCTTTACCTTTTAGGTGAAGATTTTATGAGGATTTGGCTCCTTTTAGGTTGGGGTCATTCTTTGCTTTCTGGGTGGGGAGCTTCGTCAGCGTGTTAGCATTGTTATCGTGAGCATGTTAGAATGCTAACGTAAGCACAGCCTTAAAGAAATGCTTGCATTGCTGAAGACACTTTTTATGTAAATGTTACCAAAAGAAAATATGTGCATGGAAGTGAAGGAAAGCAGACCATTTTTTTTCAACTACACCAAAGAAAAAAGGGTTGTTTTGTTTCCTTGTGTCAACCAGAACTTTTGACATGCTGCAGTTGTAGTAGGTCAATGTAGTCACCGGCCATTACCATGGACAAGACTACTATTACTACTATTTTTTAACAAAGTACCAAATTGCACATTCCAAGTTTAACCCAATCGACCACATCATTGATTGATTGATTGGGCAACAACCGTATTTTGTCTTCCAATGAAGTTTCAAATATCTGACGAAATAGGCCAGCCTCCTGTATTCCATAAGGAATAGAAATAAATCAAGGCTCAATATTGCTCTGCATCATATTTAACCCACATGTATGAAAGAATGTGACCTTGCAAAGCCAACACAAACCAACACATTGCTTGTCTGTTTCCAGACCGGCGGGTTTTAGCAAAACTATGTCACAGAGGTCAGCAGTCACTGAGAGGGAGTTAAAAGAGGAGGGAGAACAAGAAAAGAGAGGAGGAGTAGGAGGAGGAGGAGGAAGAGGGAAAGAAAGTATGATATATACTGTAAGAGGACAGAAACAAAAAGAGGACAAAGCAGACCGGAGATGTTGTTGAGCAGAAAGACATTGTAAGAGGAGGTATGGAGGAAGGAGAGAAAGTAGCACATGATGCTGTAGTGTGGACCGGTAGGAAGGCTTTCTCTCCTTCTTCCACCCCTTTCTTTGTTCATGTGCTTCCTTGGCCCAGGATAAGGTTTGTGTTTCCATCACATGTTGCCCACTCTAGTGGGCAACATGTGGGTCTAGTGGGTTGCCCACCCCACTCTACTTTCTGGTGGAAGAAGTATTTAGATCCTTTACTTAAGTAAAAGTACTAATACCACACTGTAAAAATTCACTGTTACAAGTAGGGCTGCTGATGAAGAAGAAGCAGATGTGAGCACTTTGGCCAGCGTAGAAGAAGAGGAGTTTACCAAGTACTCTTTGCAGAAAACTGTGCCTTTAAAAGCTCTCTGAGAATAAAAATCTGTGAGGCAATAATGACGTTGATGCATTGAGACACAAATGTGTGTTTATGCTGTTAGTGTTAAAGGTGTTTCAGTGGAAACAAAAATAGTTATGTTGACAAAGGCATGGTAGACATGTTCAAAATTAATCTCTGACTCCATCTGGTGGTTGGTTATCTGTTTCTCACACACACACACACACACACACACACACACACACACACACACACACACACACACACACACACACACACACACACACAGAGAGGCTGTGTAAAGAGGCTCACGCTGAAAATGATTTGTTATTTGACACTATAAACACACATTGACCTCCTCAAGCTTTTATTTTGGTACTCCTGGTTACCGGAATTGTGAATTTGCATATTAGTTAAACATTTAGTTTTAATTTATTTTTTGATTTATGTGAAAAAAATGTTTTACAAAAAGATGTGGTGGAAAATTGCCAAAAAAAACTCAAGTAACCTCAAAATTACAAGTCAAAAACTTGAGGTGCAACACAAGATGTCAAGAATATCAAATTATGATTGGTCAGGTAACACTTTTTTCAAAACTCCAGCATTCAAGCTGACTACTTATTTCTCTTAACCTCATAAACCAGTGTTGCTTAAGAGCCTGCTGAAAAGAGTCATCTCAGTCCCAAAGTGAACACACATACAACTAAATTCGTACACACTCCATTTGTTTTAACTAATGCGTTGCATCATGGCAGTCTGCAAATAGCTCATCGAATTTCTGACTTCACGAGGTTGAGTCAAGTTCTCACAATGAAGAAAACCAGATCTAATCTTTCCATGTCAGCACATGATTGCTGAAGACCTAAAGGTCCTTACAAAGTAATTGTATTTTTTTTTTAATTGCTGGTATCTTATATCCTATGTCTGTGATTTCCTTTCCTTTGGCAGCTCTGATCATCATTTACCTTGCTTAGGCACCGTTGGGTAGTCATCGAATGGACCACCGGAGGAAAATATTCATGAAAACAGCAAAATTTCAAAGTGACTTTTTTAATGCATATTTTTCCATGTAACTCTCAGTCTTAGTCCCCCCCATCGTTAGCAGATGGGTCTGACCCAACAAAACTCCCACCATCCCTCACCACCCATGATGCACCACAGGCCTATTGTTAAAAAATGAAAGCGTTCACAAAAACCTAAGAGTTTCATTCCAGACTCTGTTGGCAGATACAACAGATATCTGTGATGTCAATACAGTACAAATTGACCAACTTAAGAAAGTTCCTTCACTGCTGGCTACGAGTTAGCAATCAAACACAACAAAGGTTGTCAGTTGAATGCCGTTTTGAGCTAACGTTAGCAATCTCATAGATAGCTACAACGTTTTTGAAATGATTCCTATCATCTGTTATTGTTTCTAATGAGAAAAGTTTATTACTTCATGGATTTCACAAATTTCAGTATGTTATGTCATAAACCATTTAAATCTAAGTATGCGCAGCTCACATCTACACTCGACTTACATTGGGAAGTGACACCCGGCATGCCGGATGGCCGGTCCACCCTTGTATGCTGGTACCCTATGAAGACAAGCCATGTGGTGACTTGGATATGGATTTTGCCTTCAAACGTTTATCGAGAGACAAATTAATTTCCGAATGAAATCTTGAAAAGTAGTTGCAGATGTTCCTGATGAGCGACCATGTTAATCTTAGCGTTCCATAAAGTTTTTGACTCTCTATTAAAGCAGAAGTCACTTACACAAGTTACAACCAACATTTTTTTAAACTTTTGTTTTTAATAGTATACTATTTTTGGTTGTTTTTAATGAATTGGTTTTTATTTACTCCAGTAAATCCATGGGAGAAGAATGTTTGAATGTGCAGGGCAACCAAACAACTTAGCTACTTGCTGTATTCAAAGATGCTCCCCAAGGATCTATTCTGGGAAATCTTTAGTTTCCAAAAAAAAAACTTTGCATCACACTTAAGACTTCTTTTATAGAAACTCCAAACATTGTCCATAATGTGTTCCTTTCACACATGGAGAACACAATGGGAGATTGTCCATCTAAAACACGTTCTCAAATAAATATTTTATAACAAATACTTTGTCTGGTTTAAGCAAGGAGTGGCAACTGGATAGAGTATGCAGGCGGTAGCACATGACTTGGATAACACCACACTTATGTTACATACTGCAGACTTTGTACTCTGGAGCTGGTTGGTTAAAGTCTGTTTAACATCAGTTCCAACTGATTTGGACATTTGCGTTCTCACGTACGGCTCTTTCGGGTCATATGTCTAGATAAATTTAGGCTTGCAGTGTGAAAGGGGCAATAGGTACTGTTGCTCACATCTCTATTCTGATGACACAGTATTATAGTTTTACGCTCTAACCGTGATTCTGATTGTATTCATGACTATTTTCTTTTATTATTGACTGTTGCAGATAACCGTGAATGTACATATACATTCTGGATCTCCATGATGTTGCTTCCCAGCTCTGGCTACCTCTCTTACCTACATTGCTTAATCTGATCAATGATGGAAGCAACATAGTTGATCCAGAGCCAATTGGCAACAGAGAATCGAATAGACAAACAGGTCATAATGGCCATCCTAGCACAGAAATGACCAGATATGTCACTGCATGGCCACGTTATTAGAGTGTCATCAGTCATTTTGGCACCCTGTGCTTCCTCTTGTTTTGGGCTTTTACCAGAAATAGCCATGAGTATCTTGAAACTTTTTTTAATGTAAAAATCTGGGAACGTTCTTGAATCCTCTCAAGAATAAGGCAATAATCTTCCTGACATAGATTCTCACCCTAACCTCCACTGAATAAGGTCAGTGGATAGCGTTTCATGAGTTCTTGAAAATGAGACCACATGGTTCAGTTTTCACATGTTGCCACAATGTTCCACTGATGCCAACCTTTGCAGCTGCATTTGAGCATGTGCAATGTGTCTGTTATATCCTGAGCTCTTATGCATTTACTGTATATGAATTGCAACTTTAAAGGTGCAAAAAAGGGATTTGAACCAGTGACTCGTCAGATGTTGTGATTTCCTTTTTTAAGAAATAAATTGTTTACCACAAACAGTGACTTAAAACTAATTTATGTAGATTCATGTTACACAAATTCTGACTTTCACTAACTACTGGGGAACCGCAGCTGAGTCCGAATATAGTAAAGATCCACCTGGCATTCAGGAAAGGCAAAAAACAAATACTTTGAAACCCATACTAATGTGTATGATTGTGCAAGATGATGTGCGCAAATATCCATGTAGACATTTCGATTTACAGTAGGCCATAATTGTGAGTATCTGGCGATTAAAAGGTTGAAATCCTGAAATGACAAAGATTTTGACACTTAGTTATGGTTTTCAAGGGACTTTTTTGCAGTGTGTGTAGCAGAAACTTTTCTACCTGTCATAAAAACTAGACAGCAGTTGTCAGAGTGTCACTAACATGTACATTGTGCATAATGCTGTTCATGTAATAGTGGGAGTTTAAGAGGAATGTGTACTCTTCAAAAGGACTCTCATGCACTGATGGTATTTGGCACTCAGCATAAATGTACAAGCACTTGTTATGACCTATCTAGTTCATTCACAGGTCTGTGTTTCAGATTTATAAAACAAGTTTTATGGCACTGACACCAGGGGATAGGTATTCATACTTCTATGTAAAGTCATATTTCTTTTTTATTGCTCAGGAAGTTATAGTGTCAAAGCAAAGTCTGACATGTGAGCACTGTATTTATGCCTCTATATATAGACACCTTATATACATGTATTTAATCAACCTTATTTTATACTTGAAATCTTAAAATAACACATACAAAACATTCTAAAATATATTCTATTATTATATTACAATTTTACAAATAGATATCAATGAGTCTTTGTTGAAAATATCCAGTTGGAAATTATGTTTGGTTATTATTAAAACGAGTGAAAGAAAATTATTTAAGTCATTTACCAAGTAAAAATCCCCAAATCATGAGAATTTGTTAGATTTTATTTATTTATTTTATAACACTTTAAATTGGGGTTTTAACAGTCCCCCTGGGGGATTTTGATCCAAAACAAGGTTGTATCTTTTAGTACAGATATGACAGATGTTAACCAAGTAATTATACAAATATAGTGCTGTGCAGAATTGATCTTTAAGATGCAATGATTTTTTTTTTCAAAGACAATGTTTTTGGAAGAGTCGTTCTTCAGTAACTCCTAAGGGAAATTTCTGTCTCTGTAGCTACTGAATGGTCCACTATGTTTACCATCTAGTTGCTAACTGTCTGCTGTTTGGTGCATGTGAATCTCATGTTGAGACCATGTCTGAATGTGGGAAATGTTTGTATGTGTATTTCTGCAAAGCATGCATGTATTTGTCCCCCTGTCCATAATTCCTGATGGTGGGTCTGTGGTAAATAGAAACACATTCCAGTACACCGGTTTGTCTTGTCTGTGCTATAGCCATGTCTTGACATACTGTACATGATATACTGTCTTTTCTGTATGTTCCACGGTCTTGAAAATCTAAATTAAAATCTAAATACAGTAGATTAATTCAATTAAAGTCTAATCTCTGTCTGGACAGTCTTCGAGTGACGCCACAGACTACAAGGGAATGTAACATACAATTGCTATCAAGAATGTAGGCTACTGCTGAGATACCAATAGTCTTGCGAGGCTTCACTTCTGCAACTATGGACCAACCATTTTCAACCTTTTCAACTTTACATTTTTATGTGTAACTTTGTTTTAAACTAAATCAGATTAACGTTGCAATCATTTCTAGAAAATGTGCAAAGCATATTCCCTTTCTGTTATAGCTGTTGGTGCCATCAATGACCTCACAGATCAGATCAAGAAGAAGCTTTACCAGATCATATGACTGCTGACAAGTCACACCAATAACCCAAATCAAAGTGCAGATGAGGCCAAACAGCTGGATTCACTCTTTGAGTGACACTGAAATCCTTGCACTTCCTGGGACTCTTTTTGTGTCCTATTGCCAATGGATTAAAATCACTGAATAATTCAATTAGAGGCTTTAATGATACTTTAAAAAGGAATGTATGCTTTGTATTTGCTGCAGAGTTTACTTAACTCTAGACCGGAGTCTGTGTTTTCTGTATTTTTTGTAGGTATTTTCGGACACATTTTACAACTTGTTTAGACCCGTTTAGTGCTGCTATAAGAAAACCTTTATACTCTGGAATATGTTTTACCTTCCACGCTACTCTACTGCATGACTTATAAGATAGTTTGGTAAAGTTTAGGTAAAAACATAATGTGAATACTAGTCTAAATATTCAACTCTAAACTGAAGTTATTTATCTATATCTGTAGTTAAAGTCATCCTCACAATCATACGTTTAGGTGCTGAATTCAGTCCATGATGCCTGAAAGTAGGCAACTGGGCATGTATGATTGTTGGACACTGGGAGCGGAACCACCAATTCTGTATAGCTCTCGAAAATTGTCAAGGCAATGCAAAAATATAATTTAGGTTCTTTTTTTGTGTCATTTAAAAAAAATACTTGCACAACACTCAAATGTCAGTGTGCTTTAAATGATTCTTAACAGCAAATAAAAAAAGGAAACACGAAGAACAATAAAATGTGCCAAGTCAAAGATAAAAAAAAAATCTGCTAAAGATGGAAAGAAAATAGATCATTGGCTTATCCAAACTGTACTTTGCTCTGTGTTGGCATCTTTTCATGTCTCATGCACCCAAAAGACCAAGTAAAGTAAACAGTTTAGTAATCAATGTCTCTAACGTGCTGTTACCAGCTAATACAACAGTGGGATTCTCTTTATTTTATACAGGACTGTTCTAGCAAAAAGTTAGAGCAAGGCATATAAAATAATATTCATAATAAATAATATAATATATAAAAGAATACATGGAATAATAAAGATGACATCTCCGTGCCTGCAATATTGAGTCCAACAGTGTTATGTGGGTTAGAATGCCTTTTATTGTAATCATTCCCATGTACAACGAGATTGAAGTTTAATGCTAAATTAGTAGAGAACTCTTTAAATATTCAGAAATCTGCACAATTTGAAACTGGTAAAAGATGGACAACAGCTCAGAGACAAATAAGTTTACATCATTATTAAGGCGGGAAGATATGTAACGGTGCAACCTGATGAAGTAACCAAGTGGTTACGGACCGTACTGCGTGGGCGCAGATGCCCTGAGTACCAATTAAAGACTCTCTAATATATCTATCTAACACATTAAAACAAGATGAGTACAATGGTGGTGCAGTTATTGGTTTGACCTGAAGATAACTGTGTATCACAACAGTGGAAGGAAATGATTAAGTGGGGTGTGCACAGTGATTGATCCTTGTGAAGAAGTATTGATCTTTGACTTCTGGAGCTGACAAGATAACAACTGAGGAGAAAAAAAACTATTTTAACAACAGGAGGGGAAACAATCCAGAGTCACTCCAGGAACAATTGAGTGTAGAGTGATCAATGGTGTCAACAGCTACATTAAGGTCAAGGACGAGGAGTCAGCTGGTAAGAGTTTCAGTTTCAGTGCAGTTTCTAAAAGCCCATCTGGCACTTTACAGAAAAATTATTGCCAAAGAAAAATGAAAAGCTGTCTTGTGATGTTACAGTAGCTTGCGGTAACTTTGGCAGCTTTTCAAATTACACAAACACAGCAGATGATAGGTGTGGAATGCAGATCAATATGCATGACATTACTAACTGGCATGTTTCTGCAGGGTCTGCTGACATTGTATTTCATGTATGACTGAGTCTGTAGTCACCAAGTGCAATTGCATGACAAAACTTTTAGAAAAGGAGAAAAAAAGCTGACAGATGAGAGGTTTCTGAGGCAGTTCAACCCTGTGACTGTCCTGCTACCGTCAGTGTCTACATTTTAGAATCATCCTTTTCGTCAACCAACGTTATTATTGACAGTAAAACTATGGAGCAGGTAAATAAGTAAGCGTAGGAGGTGGCGACCACTCATTGGCTAAGCCAAAGGGGTGTAAGCTATGACAGAGGGGAATGAGGTAGATGTTATCGGGTCAACGACTTTCCCCACATTATCAGACAAAGTTACCAACTGCCCTTAAAAAAAAACAGGAGACATGAAGATGTCAGTACCCAAACAGAGAGGCAGTTGACCTGGAAGGAAATCGTGACACGCACTGTCGAGCCACACAACAACTCAAGGTCCAACGATGTCAGGCTGTATGTTGTGGTGTAGGCTCTCCATGTTTTGAAAAACCTTATAGTCTTGGCTCTGTATTTACCTGTAATCCGTAAGACGTAAACCAAGGCAAAGGTCAACAACTGCCCTATGTTAACATGGGTAATAATTACAGGTTGTCCTGGTGTTTCACTGAAGTTCATTTGCAAATATATACCAGTTAAAAAAAAAAAGATAATAATAATGTATTGGGCATGTTCAGTCCAGCATTTGAAAAAACATGTAATGTGCTTATTGAGTTGATCTTATTTTATTGAGTTTACAGTTCATTTTGTTATTTTCTTGTTCCTTAAATTTTGTATATAGGGGTGGTGATGGCAAGTGGGGGGGGTTCAGACGGGAAGGTGATGTGTTCATGTCGTGAGTTGCACGTTTTGTTTTGGGAAAAGAAATGTTAATCGTAAAAAAGATCATTTATATAATTTTACCAATAAATACCTTCAAAAAGGAGGAGGGGTGTTATGTAATCTGTGTCTGGGATTGGCAGCAACATTGAGTTTTTTCTTATGTAACACTCTGTGCTGTCTGTATTTTTATGTCCCTGCAAGCTTTTGACAACAATCTGGGGGCAGGGTCCAGGTGAGCAGCAAGACAAGAACCAGACACACAAACACACACACAAACACACAGTAGATACACAGAGCTAGAGACAAACTGGGAACAAGCAGGACACAGTGAAGAGTGGGAAACAAAGGGAAACCCATGAGAGAGACCGGTGCACGGCCATATAAGTGACTTTGCGTCCAGTGTATGAGTTGTAACAACTGTGTATCATACCTACTCTTTGTTAACAACCGACACACAAAAACACGATATCTAGTCTTTCTCACAGTGACTTTTGGGTTGGGCAAATTGTACTTTTGATACTTTAACAACATTTAGAAGCAAACTTTGATTATTTTAATGTACCTAAAACTGTAAGTGAAGTAAAGGACTTTGTGGTAGTGATACGTTTACTTGCAGTAAGTTAAGTATCTGAAAACCTCTTCCACCACTGGCAGAGTGTACTGTGTGTTTTCTGCCATTTCACACTTGAATGTGTGTCTATTCCTGCTGAAAGTCTCGTTCTGTTTCACATTTAATACGGCACATCGATTACAGTCCAGGTGACAATCCTCGTGATTGTGTGTGTGTGTGTGTGTGTGTGTGTGTGTGTGTGTGTGTGTGTGTGTGTGTGTGTGTGTTTGTGTGTGAGTGTTCGTGTGCCCATGCATGCACGCATGCATGCCTGCGTGCATGTATGCCTGTGTGTGTATGTAATATCCCGAAAGTACAATGCAGAGTTTTTGGGTGGTGAAGTGAATGGGGGCGGGGGGGCTCTGTGCCTGTAATAGATCTAGCAACAGTGCCTCAAGAGAAGTTTTTGTGTCTATTTTATCTTATATGTTTAACAGTTAGACTTTAATTCAAAGTTTTTTGCTGCTTTGGAACTTGATTTCCCGTGCTTAAAAAGTGCACATTTTGTAATTTTTCTTATCTGATCCTTCTTATTTAATCCTTCCTATTGATTCATGTTGTGCAGTTTAATGTATAACAAATCACTGTTTAATAATGCATCATATTTTGTTGATCAAACTCTGCGGGTTGACTGAATGTGAGACACATGTAGTGGAGAATAAAGTTCAATATTTTACAGGAAAATGTAAAGGACTAAAAGTTTCAAGGTACATAAAATAGATAAACACAAGTAGGGCTGCAACTTTTTGCTTGGTCTATAAAATTTCAGAAAATGGTGAAAAATGTTGATCAGTGTTTTCTTAAGCCCAAAATGAGGTCCTCAAATGTCCACATCTCAAAGATTAATTAGTTATCATAGTTGGTGATTCATTTAAAATTTGACAACTAATCGATTAATCTTAGCAGCTCTGTACTTAAGAAAGTACCTCACGGGCGTCCGGATAGCTCAGTTGGTGGAGTGGGCTTCCATGTGTGGAGATTTTCTCCTCGACGCAGCAGGCCCGGGTTCCACTCCGACCTGGGGTCCTTTGCTGCATGTCACCCTTTAGCTCCCTTTTCATGTCTTCAGCTGTCCTGTCAATAAAGGCCTAAAATGCCCAAAACAAAATCTTAAAAAAAGAAAGTACCTCACAATTCTACTCTAGTACAAAGTGGTTTAAAAGTCAGCATGTGTTGACGCATGCGATCAATCATATATTAAAACACGCAACAACTGATGTTGAGAAGAAAAAGAATCCCACGGACACGTGAGGTTCATAACAAAACCCGAGTCATCCTGATATTACACATCTGGGAAAATAACTGGAGTGTTAATCAGTGTTGGAAAGCAGGATGTGAAGTGGTTTATAGTGTCTGTTGGGAAAAGGAGGGGAGTGAACAGGGTGAGGATTGTCGATCAGAACATACACACATGTATTTTCCTCTTTGTTGCATGCTATTTTGAAGGTGTGTCCACCCAGCCAATGAGGGTGCAGCATCTACATGCGTCAGTTTGAACAGTTGTGAAGCAAAGTGGGGCGGGGGGCGGGGGGCTCTGGGCCTATAATAAACCCAGCGACAGCGCCTTTTCTCTACAGAGGGAAGCACTGAAGACTTTAACAGGGCTCCAAACCAGAGAAACTCAAAACCAGAGATTTTCTTTTTTTAAGTTTTCTTGTCAATTATATATTTTTAACAGCTCTAATTCAAAGTTTTTCCTGCTTTGGAACTTGATTTTCCGCGCTAAAACACATTTTGTCATTTTTCTTATCTTATCAGACTCTCTTTTAATCCTTTGCAATGTTTCCAGAGACAAAAAATGGGTAAGTTCACGTTTGAATAGACTGTACTTTCTGATTTCCTCTTCTCATGCTGCTGAACACGTGGCTCCCTTCATGGGCAGCTCGGGACTGTGGGTAAAAAAATATACTAGGAATGTTTGGCTTTGGGCCAAAAATATACTGTATATGTGCACATGCTCTGTGGGCAGCAAAAGTAAAGTCCTGAGGGAGTCTTACATTGTCTCAAACTGCCTTTTACACTTTATATGAACTTTATGGCACATTCTTAATGATTAGACCATTAGTAATATCAATATTCTTCATTAAGACTGTTCTATGGCAGCTGGTGGCAACTTTATTTTAACTTTAATGTGTTTTAAAGGTTTTAATAAAGCACTTCAGGGCTTGCTTTGCTGTTTCAGAGTATATTTATAACACAGTCTTGTGTATCCATTGATGTATGCTTGAGTAAAAGTGAAAGCAGTTTATCGTTGAAAGGAAATGTTTAAATTGTTAAATTAAAGGAATAAGTGAGTGTAATCAACACAGCAGAAAAAACAGTGTGTGCGTGTCACCACTGAAGTGCATGAGAGGCGTGATACTGCTGTGACTGCAGGAATGTGTGTGTATGAGACTAAGAGTGTGTCTCTTCAAGCCATATCCTTATAAGTAGCAGTTCTCAGATCAAGCCAGCTGCCCAGAAAATCCTGTAATCTGATTAAAACAACCATGTCACATGCTACTTAATGCATCAGGAGGCAAAGAGAGGTTAGGGGCATTTTGCAGTCAACCTGACCTCCGACCTTCTTTTCATGTCATCCAGCTACACCTATGAGGACTGCAAGGCCACTGCTGATTGGCTGCTTGCCCAGACAGACGTCCGACCCAAAGTGGGCATCGTGTGCGGCTCGGGGCTCGGAGGGCTGGCTGACTTGTTAAAGGACCAGGTAGCCTTCAACTACAAGGACATCCCCAACTTTCCACAGAGCACTGGTAAGTTTAACTACAAAAGTTGCTGACTGGTTTCCGATTTGCTTTTCATATTTACTGACTGGTTTGTGCCTTTTGTTCTCCTGCAGTGCACGGACATGCAGGACGGCTGGTGTTCGGCACATTAAAGGGGAGGCCGTGTGTTTGCATGCAGGGGCGCTTCCACTTATACGAGGGCTACTCAATCCAGAAGGTGTGTGTGCTGCAACAAATTTCAGAGTGCAATTGAACACTGAGGAGCAAGTTGGCATGAATTGTGCAGCCTTTAAGGAACGCTGCTGTGCTAAAAGGAAAGTCCCCTCGGATGGTTACACGACGTATGACGTATATTTATGTGTATTTATGTATATTTGTGGGTGTGTTTCCAGATCACGCTGCCCATACGCATCTTCAAGCTGCTCGGTGTGGAGACGGTGATGCTGACCAATGCAGCCGGAGGCCTCAATCAGGACTTTAAAGTGGGAGACATCATGATCATCAAAGACCACCTCAACATGCCAGGGTTCGCTGGCAACAATCCGCTGTCTGGTCCCAACGATGAGAGGTAGGATGGGTTTCCTGCACCGGGGCGTGTTGCAAATAGTTGCAATAGTTAAATCTGCAAAGACAAGGTATCACTATGGAAATACTGTTGGTCTTTCCGGCATAACCAGGCTTGTTAAACCTGTCTGCAGACATTCAGCAATATCTCTTCAGGCCTTTGGCCTAACTAAACCTTCCACCCCGCCCTCTACGTCTTCCTCTCGCAGGTTTGGTGTGCGTTTCCCCTGCATGTCTGACGCCTACGACAGAGAGCTGCAGCAGATGGCCATGGATGTGGGACAGGAGCTTGGCTACGGAGACTTCCTGAAGGAGGGCGTCTACTGCGTGCTGGGCGGACCCTCGTTCGAAACCATTGCCGAGTCCCGTATGCTGCACAAACTGGGCGCTGATGCTGTTGGTGAGTAGTGTTTAATGGACTTAATTCTTATTATAAGCCACCAATAAAGAATATTTTAGTTACAGAACATGGCCAGCAATGATATGATGATATGATATGAATGAAAAATGTATCTTTACAACTGCAGTAAGTGGCAAAAATAAAAATTTTCATCACTTTTATATCTCTCCTGGTATATTTTATATTTGTCCCAATATTTAGTTTTGAATGCTCTCTTTTCCTCGCCAGGCATGAGCACGGCCCCCGAGGTGATCGTGGCGCGTCACTGCGGCATGCGGGTCTTCGCCCTGTCCTTGATCACCAACCAGGCGGTGATGGACTACGACAGCGCAGAGAAGGCCAATCACGAGGATGTCCTTCAGATAGGCAAGCAGCGAGCGGAGCAGCTGGAGCGGCTGGTTTCCACCATGGTGACCAAGATCGAGCACAACAACCACTAGGCCTACGAAGTCAGAAGCTAGCTTTTAGCATTTTAGCATGACTGACAAAGACTTAAAGTGGTTAGGGTTTATATTTCATGCTACTGTGCCAAAGAAAAACCCACTTAGTTTATGGTATAGCTGAGCAGTTAGGCTGTTTGTAGTTGTAGGTCAAAAGATGATACTTTTGTAGTCTTCTAAAGAATCTCACTTATATAAACAAATGCAGAACAGACACATTTGTTATTACGTCACTGTGCCCTATCTGACATTACATTCCTCTACCGAGCGGATTCAGACAAAAACATGTTTTTGTATCATTTAAACGAGAAATATTGGTTGTAACTTAAAACATGTGATCAGCTTGTATAAATGTCTGCAATTTAACTTAATGAGCAATAATCTGCAGCAAAGATCTTAATATTATGATGTTGTTGAAATATGTACATTAGGGGATTTTATGTATTTGACTGTGCTTGTTTTTTTCATATGAATGTTGTCATTAAAGATACTATTTATTACTATATTAAGTTGCGTTGTCCTTTTTGGCGTGGAGTGGAGCCTTTTTTCAAAATAATTTAACTGATTTGCTCATCCCAACCATAAATATACAGCCTTGCACCTTTAATTTGTTCCGGCAGAAATGTCTGCCCCCCCTCACATTTACACAGATTTCCAATCCACCAGGCCCTGGACAGACCAATCACAACCATTTATCTCACAAAGGGCGGGTTTAGGATGATGACTGACAGAGCCATTAACGTGCCATGCTTACCGAATAAAGTTACAGAATGTAGCTTGCAAAACTTAGATCAAATCTAATTGGCTGTAGTTCTATTTAATTGTGTGCAGTATTTTGATCTGCCCCGTTGATTACGTCCTTTGTAATCAAAAATGAACTAAGAGGTTTGGAAGCACTTTGGATAGCTGCTGGTTGCTGTAAAGTGCTATATAAATACATTCTGATTGATCGATTGATTGAGGTTCTAGACTAATACACAATTGCAAATTAGTTATGTAAAAATAATCACCTGCTAGATTTATTACAACAATATAAATTGATAATTAATTCAGAGACTCGTAAAATCCCCATTTTTATTTTCAACGTGTGTATATATGTTTTACATAGACGCTGCACAGTTAAATGTATTGCATGATAACTGGGTCCAAAGGGACACTAATGTTACCATTGTAAACATTAGGTAATGTTACATAAGCATTACACTGCAAAAACTGAAGACATGAATGCTGGAGTATCTTAAGGTTTTACCTTTCAATTTTTGATTAAATGTTTCAAATTCAATTCCATATCCAAAAACACAAAGATTATTGGTAGAACAAAGTATTTTGGCATTTGAAACACTTGCAACTCTTTGCTTGATAGAAAATGACAACAGTTAACATGTAGATCCTCCATATTTTGGAATATATAACCCTTCAAATAAAACACTTGCTCCCCTGGTCGAAAATAATTTGGCAGGCAGACAATATACAATATACAGTATATCACAGTTTACACTGCATGCATACAACATACCCATCCAACTTGCATAATAGTTTACCTTCACCTAAAGTATTGACATGTACTTGTTCCTTTCAAAAAAGCAGGATTAAACAAGGACGATGCATCCCTTTTTAACTATGATACCCAATTACAACCATGATGTAAAGTTATTTTTCTTTTCATATTTGGCAAAACAGTCAATAAAAAGTGCCATGCATAATAATAATAAGTAATGTCTTAAAGCTAAACAATTATTGGTATTAAGGAAATATAAATCAACACATTCTCAGCACACCATCATTGTCTCCACACTGCAGGGCTCAGTAAAGCTTTATGAGTGGACTCTTGGTGCTGAGGCAAAGTTTGGCACTAGATGTAAACAGATGTTTACCAGGCTGGCAATGTCGCTACAAAGGCAGATTAGAGATACATGTTGCGCACATTCATAGGCGCTGAATGTGTAGCATTAAAAATAGGCTGGAGAAAAAGCTAGCACACTCAACAGCTGTCCACATTGACCACATCTGGCATCAAGATTGTAATAACTGACAGCAGGATTAGAAAAAATACAGCTCTGGAGTATTTTGCTGATTGTCCTCAAGTACATTAACTCTTGGTGGACTGACAGGATTTTATTTTCTCTCATCACCTACTGATAATACACAGGCTTGGTTGTGAGCAGTTTTATGTACCAACTACCGAACTACACCTGCTGCCAACCGCATCACAGAGCAGGAGGAAGCGTGCGTGTGACAGTGCAAGACGTAAACATTCATGGCGTCCTCAGCTGTAATATCCAGAAGCAAGCAAAGTTGTCTATGCCTCTTGTCCTTCAGGACACTTTTTCTGCTCGGTTAGATAGTTGGCAGATCCAGTGCGGTGGAAAGAAAATAGTTCCTACATAAAAGTGACAGACTTTCAGACCTGTGTTAGAGACCTAGCAGACTCCAAAATGAAGATATTGGTGTCATATGAAAGATCTAAGGAATTAATTTGCAACAACCATGTAATGCTATCTTGTCACTAAATTATGATGCAGCTTTAGGCTTTTGGCAAGGAAAAAACTGACAGGGCCATGGTCTCTTGACCTGTCATTTTGAATGAAAATTTGTTTTATGGGAATAGCCTAATGAAACTTTAAAACGACAAACTAGAGCATTAAGAGAATGTATGGCTTTTCTAGGTATATTGACAATAAGGGGGTTTCTGAGCAGTTTTCAGAACAGATGTGCTCACCATTCAATTGCAAAAAAAGGGTTTAAGTGTTTAATTCCCATGTGTAACGTGTTTGGTGCATTAATGTTTAAATTTATATTAACCAATTCTCAAGTGGTCAAACATGGTTACATTTTGAACCAAATATATGTAACAACCTGTATCTCAGTATCAATTCAAAAATTGCTGCAACAACTTATGAGACATAATTAGGCAGAAGAATGGCCATCAGAAGAGTAAACAGAAAAAACAGTTACAGTGTACATGAGCTGCTGTGAATGTGGTGTTGGCATGGACTGCTGTTAGACTTCCAGTCTAAATTATTATCCCGGTCCGGACCTTACTTCTCCTGAAAATATGCTAAAGGTCAGCTAAATCCTCCTAACGGAAAATAACCCTCAGAATTAATACACATTTACCCCTCCCTTTATTTAGGCATTTTGGGCTATTACTAATACTTTATTCAGTTGTTTAATTTATTTATTTACTTTCTTATAAGTCAGTTCTTACAAGTCAAGTTTGGTCTTTTAAAAAACGTGGTAGATACAGTACAAGCCCTTTAAACATGATCCACATCTATGATAAGAAGGTCATTTTTAAGAAAATAGATTGTTTTTTTTTCTTCCACCAAGTAACATATCACAACATATTTCTTGTCTTTACTAATTGAAATTTAACAATATGTTTTTTTCTTCCCCAGAGTAACTGCCCCAAGACAAGAAATGTTTGTAGAGCTAAAAAGGTAGCTCAGCAAACTGAACGCCAGGCTACGAGAAGGGAGCTTTCCTCTGTTGGCAAAACGTGTGACAAATAACGGTTTGGCACATTATTGCTAAAGTAGACACTGTAGAGCTGAATTTACAGTTTTTTTAGGTCTTCGGCAGCGAGAGGAAGAACTGGTGCCGAAAAAAGGCACTTCTGAAACAACACATACTGGGTCTGAAGCTGCAGCAGGAGGCAGTGCAAGAGTCCGTTCATCTCTAGGCAAACATGGTCAGAGTAATCCACTGTAGAACACAGAGAGCATCTAAATTAGGGGATGCCAATTACAACTAATACAAATCTACTTTCTGCACAGAAATGGTTGATCTGACACAAGCACAAAAAGCAAAGACATTGTTTGGGTGTATGGTTGCATTTCTGTTCCCGAGTGTGTGGCAATACCTGATGGAAGTTGAGGGTTATGAAACCGTCTTTATCTGTGTCCAGGGTCTTAAAGGTTTCTGTAGAGTTAGAAACAAAGACAATCATGTTTATTATCTATGCTGGTGTAAGCTCTGTTGTGTGTTGTGTTATAAATCCCACTTATTCACAGACATGTACTCTATGTTATTTATTTGCAATCACAAACGGTATTGTTTGTGTTAAACTGAGGTGATTACAAACTGACAAGTAGGTAAACTGATTATTTAAAGACATTGAAGATGTGCAGCAATGGGACTCACTAAACATGGTCTCCAGTCGCACCAGACAGGTGACAAAGTTGTCAAAGTCGAGAGTCATGTCATCCTCGGTGTAGCGCAGGATAATCAGCTGGAACAGTTGGTTGGTCAGCTTGAAACCTGAAGGAAAGAAGAGACAAACATAAAACGTTTCACAAAACATTGATTAAAAGATCAGGAAAAAATCAGGAAAAGAACTCACAATTTAGCAGGGAACATTCTCTAAACAAGTGAAGAAGAGTGAAAATGCCTGCCTCGTGTGTTTGTCTGTCTCTTTTGTTGTAATTTAAATGAAAAGGAACCGTACCTGCAGAATCAAGAGCCATCCTCATCTCATAGGAGCTCATGGTGCCCGATTTGTCCAAGTCAAACTGCCTGAATATGGTCTGGCACGGTACCACAAACAAAGAAAATAACAACCCGAAAGAATAGAGAACAAAAATTTAGACCAGAAAACAGAAAAATAAGATGAAAACTTAGCCTTGTGATAAAAAAAGCCCCCATAAGTAGCATTATAATTCATTGTTTCAAGAAGGGTTCTCATTTTAATGACTTACAGGATCTTTTTTTCCATCACATTAGCAGTAACGGGCTTACCAGGTATCGTTTAATCTTTTCCCAGAGTACATGAAACTCTGTCAGGCCCAGCTTTCCACTGCCGTCCGTCTGAAGTCCAGAAGTTAAGGAACAACAGTAGGACAACAAGTACGACAACAGAATAACTCTATTTAATAATATCAGAAGCAGCCAACTTTAAAGGGGACCTCCACTGATTTAAAATCTGTTTACAGGTCTTGGAGGAGTACATAAAAGTCTGATACATTTCCTCAAGTCCAGTTGCATTGTGGGTAATGCAGTTGCCAGGTTTTGATCTGGAAGAACAATGCATGGAATCAAAAAGAGAATATTTCTGGTTCAGCAACATCAATTTTGATACTTTATTTTTAACTGTCCAAAGTAGTTGTTAAAATCTGTAATTTTACTTTTACTTAAAGCGTTGGTGTGTAACTTTTGATACTAATGAACATTTGTGGCGTTCAAACCTTTGCAAAATGAGTTGCTACAAAGCTAATTAAGACCATCAGTTCCACACAAGTCCATCTGTATTTCTCTGTATCACTCATGGTTAAAAAGATGAAGTTGTCTGGCATATTCCCGCGCAGATCAATTGAATCAAGTGAAGAGAATGACGAATGACCTCTTCTGAAGTCCTTCATGTTTTTTTAATCCTCCGTGTCCCTCCGTGGCTACTAGCAACTGTATCAGGGATGGGTGGGGGCAGTGCGCGGTCACCGGGTCAAGGCTTGTCTCATGTGGACGCGCTGACAGTGTTTTTGTCATTACTTAGAAGTCCTCATGGAGGAGACAGAAGCTACGCGCTATAGCTTTAGTATGTTCTGTTTGAAGTATTGTACTTTGCCACATTTCAAATCACTGCTGTACAGAGTAAAAACTTGTAAATAAAAAGGTCTCTTATGTTGCTTTGGTAAAGTATCTGTAAATAAACTAAAATATGAAGCTGTTTTGTGCATTTATCAAATCACAAAAGACTGTGATTTAATTAAATAAGAATCATGAGTATAAATAAGATAATAAATATGTGTAAATATAAAAAAGTATCCCTTCAGTACATTTAAATGAGCCACTTTTGCTTGAGTAAATCTTTATACCAGTAATGTTACTACTACTTAAGTAAAAGCTCAAAGTAATAGTCATCAAAGTAATAGTACTTTGACTTAAGTAGAATATTTTTGTACTCTTTCCCCCTCTGCGTCTGACAATAACGGTGGGAAAGTCTATTAAAGGAATCCGAAGAATTCTACATGATTGTTCCACGGTAATATTCATGTTCTATAAAGAATTGATATTCTAATGCCATTTTAAGGATACATCCATGAGGCTTATCATACTGCGACAAGCTTCTTGTGTGAAGCCATCTGTTTTAAGGTCTTTATCTGTTAGCAAGAGAAAGTAAAACAAAAAGAGAGAAGAATAACACATTTAAAACTCTATATTGAAAAAATGAAACACGTTTAACTTCCATGATGTTACAAGCAAGCTCGTAATCACAGCTGTTACTAACGTTTGCTGATGATCCTGTTCAAGATGGTTTGCAGCTCTGTGAGGCTGATCTCCATGTCCTGTTGGCACAAACGGAGACAGTCAAATCATTTAAATTTGTCCGTCTATGTACCACCAATCATTTATCTAGGCGTGCTCACCGGCCCAGCCAGCTGTCTGAAGAGATTCTTAAAGGAGCTGTCGATCTGGCTCTCATCCAGCTGAGTCTAAAAAAAAAAACAGAAGTGTTTTTAGTACGCATTCGGTCTCTTTCCACACCTCATTAGCAGCCAGGTGGTCAGTGTTTTCATCCTCTCACCTCTGGTGGAAGATCTGCTACGACGTCATCATCAAGCTCCCTGATGTGAAAAGAAGAAAGAATATCCGTTGCTTATTTTAAAATGTGTAATAAATATCATCAGTATTTATTCATACATTACTTTTTTAACTTGTTTCTTTCTGTTAAGTCTTTAAAGCTTTAGTGCGTAACCTTGATACTAATGAACATCCATTACATTGCGGGGGACGCACCAACAGTTTTGTTGTTATTACGTAGAATTCCTGATGGACGCTGCAGAAACTACGCACTTTAACTTTAACTGCACATTTATCATGAGTAACACTGATCCTCCACAGATATAATAGCACTGGCTTTTGGTTTCAACACTTTACCAAGAATAGTTATTAAAATAATAATCCTGTAGATGTTAAAAATAAATCAAGACAAAAAGCGTAGATTATTTTCACTCATTTTCTCCCCCGAACATCATGTCACGTTCATCATCATAGCTTCTCCAGATCCCTCACACTCTGTCACAGCCACTCACTCTGAGTTGGCGGGTTTCTCAGAGAAAACTCTGAGGACAAAGTTGGCCTCTTTGTTTGGCTCGAAGGTGGAGGGGACGACGATGTACTCCCCGGGCGGTAGCTTCAGACGCGAGCTGACCTCCCTCAGGTTGATGAAGGTCTCTGAGCGAGCGCTGGAGGCGTGGGTGAGGAAAAAGTCTCGCTTCAGGTGGACTGCTGAACTTCCTGCAAACTGAGAGGAGAGATAACTAGTCAACATATCCTTTATCTTTCTAACACACTTGTACTTGTAAATATTAGGTTAAATCCCTTTATGTTTGTATTTCACAATGTCTGGGTAGCACTTAAAAAAACTCAGTAAAACTCATACCTCCTTTGGAACCTGTAAAGGACAAAGAGAGAGAGAGAGAGAGAGAAAGATGAGATTATTAACATGATGGACGTGATCAGGGACAACAAAAAACATGAAAGAAGCTGATACGAATATAAGAATAACCCTTTTCCACTGCATGAATCTAACTAAAGATAATGTAACATGTCACAGGTGCTTCTTTGGTTTCCACTTTTCTCTGTTCAATTAGGGAGAAAAAAGGTTACTGGAATTAAATTTCAGCATTGCCCAAATGTGAGTTGTCCTGGATTGTAAAATGCAGTGAAAATACAGGGAATAATCAAGCAGCAAAGCCTCACAATATTCTTAACAGTCATTTAAAAAACAGGTTACATGCGGGGCCCAGATTGCTCAGTTGGTAAATCAGGTGCCCACATATAGAGGTTTACTCCTCGAGGCAGCGGGCCCGGGTTCGACTCTGACCTGGGGCCCTTTGCTGCATGTCTTTCCCACTATTTCTCCACTTTCATTTATAAATCTGTCCTGTCAAAAAAAAAAAAAGGCAGAAAATGCCCGAAAAAAACAATCTTAAACAAAACAGGGTACATTTTGTCAACTTCCTGCGGCGGAAAAGGCAAACTTGACTTTCAAGATTCAGTTTTACAAGCAGCATTTGTTGGAGCGCAGCTAACCTCATACAGGGCAAACCCGATGGTCTCCATGTCTTCGCCCTCACGCCGTTTCTTCCTGCGGTCCTTCTGCATGAGGCCGACCAGGAAGCTGCAGTCTGAATGGCCGGAGTCGGGGTGCTGCAGCGTAATCTTGAATTGTGGGTTGAGCCAAAAGGTTGCTGGGTAGAAGAGTTGATACGGTCAGATTGTTCCTCCTTTTTAACTTTAAATCAGTATTTAGTAATACATTGTCAAAAAAAAGTATAAGTAGTATAAAAAATAAAGAAAATGTGTTGTTGTCTGTAATAGGTCTAAAAACCAATCCAATTCCATGCATGTCTTCAGTCATAATCGGGCATTTCTAAAATTTATTTTAAAGGAGGTCATTTTTTTATTAATGGGAGTCACTGGTTCACATTTGTTTAGTAACTTCATCCAAATCCTCCGTTCCTCCTTCTGTACCTAATGTTTTAACATTTCTTATCCCCTATAAAAGGTGTAAGGGTCTCTAAAACTATATTACACCATCATGTGGATCTTATTCTGGTCCGTGGCAGGAGAAAGTCTGATTCATTTCCAAAATGTTCAAAGAAAATGAAACTAGACTGCATTCTAGAGAAGATCCATTATTATATAGCATGCCTCCATTGCTCTCCTTTCATTGCTACCTCCAGTTTCTTCCGCCAGTCCATATGTGACCTTACAGTTCGTACTGTACCTGGGAAGTTCCTGCAGCCTCCAGCGGTGCTGCCCCTCCTCCACTCTCCTGAATAGACCGAAGTGCTCCATTTCTTAACCTGGCTGTTATCCAGGGCGTCAGCCGTCAGGTTGCAGAGCTCCAGACGGGAGAACTCGCGCAGGAAGTCATTAAATGACATCCTGAGAGACGGAAATACACACACTGTCCTTATTCTTCATTACAAAGTCAAAGAGTTGAACATTGTTACAGTCCAGATGAAAGATGATGCTGACATTTTAAACATACAATATGCTGTATTATATATCAAACAGACGTTTATTGTTTTTTTATTGATATGTAACAGATGCAAATATGCATTGGAAAATAAAAAGATGGCAAGATTTGCACAGGCGTCCAACATACACAAGAACGCTTACCAGAACTCTCCGTCCTCGCCGCGTATTTGTAGCCGACTTCTGGCGGAGCTATCCACACCGTCCCACTCTCTGGAGCTGAGGACAAGGAAAAGAAAATGTAACTAGAGCAGCATTTTTCTCAATATTGCTGTAAATTCACATCAGATTTAGAAAACAACCTTAAAGCTTTAGTGCATAACTTTTTGATAACAATGAATGCTCTTTTCATTAAAGCTATTGCCAAACGAGTTGCTACAAAGCTAATTAAGGTCATCAACTCCACACATCTCTAACTGTATTTCTCTGTATAGCTATGTTCAGAAGATTGTGTCATCCGGCAACTTTCCCACGCATAAACTCTTCAGAAATGAGGTGAAAAATGATGATGTTTTGAGTTTTAGGAGCACAGAGTTTTAATCAGATGGAGAATGTCCTTCTAGCATTTAAATCTTGAACAGTATTCATCTGGGTTAGGGTTAGGGTTGGGGGTCCAGCTAGCTCAGTTGGTAGAGCAGGCGTCCATTTATAAAGGTTTACTCCTCAGCGCAGCGAGCCTGGGTTCGACTCCGACTTGTGGCCGTTTGCTGCATGTCATTCCCCTCTCTCCCCCCCTTTCACGTCTTCAGCTGTCCTGTCAGATAAAGGCCTAAAGTGCCCCCAAAAAATAATCTTAAAAAATGATTTTACTTGTCGCTCCAGGCTCCGGTCCACTCCACTTCCCCCCAGGGGTTCCTGATGCGAACCAGCTTGGTCGGACTTCCTCTGTAATTCACCTGAGGGCAATGAAACATTCACACTTTGTCACGACTGCATAGGTTGCGAGTGCATTTAAAGAAAGGCCCCTTTACCCCCTCATGTGTATCTACCGTCACCAACTCTGAAATGAATTGTTATAGTAAAACACACTATAATAAATAGAGATATCAGCTCCACCATTGGAATGAAATGAGGTATTGAGGATTTAAATCATTTGCGTAAGTTTAAGCAGCAATACCAGACCTTACGGTATTTCTGAGATTGTTCTGTTTTGGCCATTTCAAAATAAGTTTGTTTTGATTCTGGCAAAGTCACTACTCACCTCTTCCACACCAGTCACAGAGTAGGCGTGTCCCTTTACCAGCTTCTTAAACGTGACGGCCTCCATCTCACTCGTGCCGGTGATCTGAGGACGAGAGCGAAAACACAGGTCACCGACGTCCACAACGCTATTGGTTAAGTCAAGAGGATGGTGAGAAAATATCTGCATAATGCTGCTTCACATGGGACGAGGGTAGTGACATGTACAGTCGCTGTCATAACTCATTAAACTTTACAGCAAACACACCATTAGTGGGACGACTGTCACTGGTTGTTTAAACTACTTCAAACACAGTCTCACGACACCATGTGTGACCCGATTGAGATGAAACATAATGCAAACGTAATGACATTCAAAAGCTAACAGACAAAACTGGAGACATGACTTATATGTATGCTATCATTTTTCTTTGATACAATATTAAAACAAAGTGTTTTGGTCATTGAGATGTTCTGCTTTGTCCTTTTAACCTTGTCACAGCATAAATAAATGAATCTCCCTACGTTTGATGCCGATAACCTCAATATTTTACTACTTTATCAGCTCTTTAACTTATTGTCTTTGATATTTGTCTTCTTTCATGCTTTGAGCGGGACTGACAGTTCTTCCAACTAAAACAAAGCACCAGCACTGATTACAGAAACTGACCTTCAATAAGACAGACAAAATAGTCCAACCCATTTTATCTGCAAACGCCTCATTTTAACAATCTAAACACACAGCGAGAACTGCGTGGCGCAGATGCGTTTAAATCCACTTTTGCTAGTTTAACGGCGGAAAAAAGGATCCTTGCACCTGGCGCATGGTTCAGAAGGGTTGTACTAAGTGTCTTCATTAATTGAAGACACTAAGACAAGTGTCTTTTGGGCATAACATGCAATAAACCACTCAGTGTCATCTCCCATTCCCTTTAAAAGCCAGGCACGTTTGTTGCTTGGCGCATTGTTATTATGACGGCGGATTTGCTAAGCAGGAAGGAGAGACTTTCAGGAGAAGAAACTGATCTGCTTGTGAGTGAAGTGAAAGCGCGTTTAAAATCCAGTATAAACAAGCACCAGTAGATTAGCTTTGAACAAAGACTGGAAACAGGGGGAAACAGCTACCCTGGCTCTGTCCAAAGACGTAACAGAATCTGCCTCCCAACACCTCTAAAACAAAACAAAGGAATGATGACTGTTGCAGTACTGACGTCTATGGAGCAGCCCAGCAGCGATCCTCTCTCAACGGCCCTTCTCATGATGCTGTAGAGGTCAGATGGGGCTTTTCTCAGCTCAAACGACTCCGTCACGCCGCCTGTAAAGTCCTCAAAGCCCTCGGACGTGCTGCCGCCTGAGAGAGCCTCATAACAGCCATTCAACCTGGGACACAAAAGGAGGGTAATAAAAATTTAAAACCGTTTTAAAAGTGTTATATGGTAACCGACATGAGCAAGCCTTAGATGGAGTCAAAATACCTGACTGTTGCCAGGGGGGGGAAGTTCAGAGTACTCTTAACACTTATACACTGTGTGATACTACCATATTTGAACATGTATCTACATTCAGAACAAAGCATATGTAACAATGCATTAATCTATCTTTTACATCCTGCTCTTTCTGTTTCCTCTCTGCTCTCCAACTGGAAAGCCGGCTTAACTTGGCATGCATGTAAGCACTACCACAACAATGCTCTGCTTCACTGTTTTTTTTTTTTTTATAGCTTACCAAATTTACTACTGAGACCACAGCTGTCCACGGGAGCAGCTGCAGACTGAAGTTGCTCAATAGCTCTGCTAGGATTTCAAGAGTTTATCAATTGAGTTCCTAACACAGATTTTCTCTAACCAGAAATTCTCCTACAGTCTTGAGACTAGCCTAGAACTTGAGCAGACCCCTTTTTATGACATGTTTATATCAGGGTGAATTTAGCACACATATGAGCTGCTATCTAGTATAAACAAGACAGAATGTTCACTTTATCCTCACAGTAGTCTAGTTTCAAACAGACCCTATTCCACCCTAACCCCATCGCTGTGGAGGAGAGTCTGGCGAGTCCACATTCCGGGATGGGAGAAAAACATGCTCTGGTTTAGTGGCATTTCTTTTAAACCAATCAAAATCGACATAGGTGGCACTAAGCACTGCAAGGAGCCCTGGTGATAGAAGTTGTTTGTGCAACAAAAAACTCAGATTGGACAGATAGTCTAGCTAGCTGTCCGGGTTTACCCTGCAGAGATCTGAGGAGCAGTTAACCGTAGTCCTCATAAATCCACCGGAGTTTAAAATTCCAGCACAAAATAAGCGGAAGGTAACGGACATCCGATAGAAAAAAGGACATACAGCGGAAATTCCAGAATTTCAGGACAATTAAATCACTTTTGATTAGTTAAAGCAGACAGTATTGAGTCTATGCATATCTACTTCAACTTGTGAGTTGAATGTCATCTCAGCTTTTGTTTTTTTCTGTTGTTTCCTGGAACTTTGTATAAAACCCTGACCAGAAATCTCATTCTGGTAAGAGGAACTCCTTTAGCTTCTTGTGAACTTCTTTCTCCACTTCCCAGTACATAAGACTCATCTGATCCAGCAGCTGAACTGGACCTGAGAGAACTTTTTCTTCCACAGTAGTAATGCTGTAATAACCACTTTAAGGCACTAACATAAAATCAAATGTAGGTACCAACTAAGTGATAAATAAAAATAATTTTATATGTAGCCGTTCTGAAAAGGTAAAGGAGTAGCAACAACAACATATTGTTTAACATTGCATTTTATGATGTGACATTATTACATCATTACACATCATACTGGGCCCACGACTGTCAGTCTTACTTAGCGTAGGCCTTTTCCAGCAGCGCGCTCCAGAACTCGGTTCCCTCTGCCGAGTGGACAAAAAGCAGCTTCCCATCCTTCACTGGCAGCCGGTCATCGATCACCACATCCATCCACTCACCAAACTGCCAGAACTGTACAACAAAAAAACATCAATTTTAAAAGAAACTCTAACAGACAAGGTTTATAAAGAAACACAATTTATAAGTAAGATGTAAAGTGTGTTAAGAAGGTTAAATGACACAAGATATTATCAGCAGAAAAGTACCCGGCTATTCGTCAAACTCCCAGGATTGAATTACAAGAGACATACTGAGTTTTATTTAGATTTATGGTGCACATTAACTAATAATGTACACTATTGTAGTAAAAGGTACAATATTTCCCTCTGAACTGTAGTGGAGTAGAAGTATAAAATAGAAGAAAATAGAAATACTCAAGTTTAGTACCTTGGAAAAGTCAATTCATTGGAAAGATTCCCCCGTACATATTGGTTCCGTCTGGGTTATTAGGAAATGTCAACCGTGTCTTATTTCTGCTGCTGACTAATTTATCAGACACCTGGCTGGATTTGACACTTCCCTCAGCTCCAATTTTTATTGGTTTAATATTTGGAGCGCAGGAAAAGGAGAAGAAAAATTATCAGAAATTATCAGTAGCTGCTTTTGTGTTTTAACCCTGAAATAAATACAAAATAGTAAAAAGGCAACGTTAAACTCCAGCACCCTCCGTGATTTAAATGTCACCAAACCAGTCCTCAAGCAAATCATGTGTTCACAAGCCAAACAGTTATTTGCTGCGCCTCTTTAACCTGGTAAGGGTAAAGTAAATCAACTCCCAGTCCCAGAAACCCTATATCCACTTTATTGAGTCAGATGCTTAACAAATGTGAAAACCTAGGACACGTTATCTGACATTTTAATTTCAAGAGGCAAAACAAGACGTTGCAATGCAGCAGGAGGACAGAGGGAAAGGAGGGCAAGGTGAATTGTTTTGGCACATTTGGCCTTTATTGTGGTTGCATGCCTGTTGGCCACATAGACCGTATATATATTGATGGACAGAGCATCCGGTTCGGAAAAGTGCAACCACTGCGGAAGTAACTTAAACC
>NC_048425.1:5168876-5184156 GCF_013103735.1 Etheostoma cragini
GACTCATTTCTGATCTCCACAAACCAATGGGTGACGTCACTCATGCTCTGTCCATTTATATTAACGGTCTATGGTTGGCCAGCAGGGAGCAGAGGAGATCAACACAACAGGAATGAATGAAGATGAATAGAAGGATGGCGTGGGAACAATATGACTTAAAGCCAGCGCCCACCTACAAGGACAGCTGGTTCAAAAAGACAGAAGTCAAAGTGGGAGAGTTTATATTGTCGACTCCTGCTGTTTCTTAGCAACACAGCCAAAATACATGCTTTAAATTTGAGGGAAAACGTAAAGATTACTTGCAGTGTTTCTACAGGTTTAACCAAGTTTAATTTTAGACTTTTGAAGACCTTTTTAAAACCATTATGAATACAATATAAGTTTTAAGTTTTGGGGGCTTTTTTTTTTTAATTACTTTTTAGGACTCTGCGGAAACCCTGTACTTGCCATCAGAGCTCTGCCACAAGTGCATTTATTTTTGGAGAAGATAATCACGCTACAACAATTAATACAGGTGCAAATCAGAACTGACACAGTAAGGCTCATCTTCAATAAAATAAAGAAACATGACAGGGCTATGACATCCAATAGTTGGCAGAGTAGAAAAACATAAAATATCCTTTTTTTGAAAGATATTGGTTGAGCCTATTCATAACCTGTTTCACTATAACTAGTTTCCTTAGACCTGTAAGATTCCAGGAGATAATCTTGTCTAAATTCCGATCTATTTATTAACTGTGATTATGGCAGGGCCCAGTTAATAACATTTTGCCTTTCCTATGAATAAGTGCACCTTAAATTTCAACAAAAAGAACATTAAAACACTCATAAAAATACAAAAACTCGTAACCCTCGCCGCCTCCTGTGTGTGATATACTTTACACAAATATCCCTCCCCACTTGTAGCGACTTGGTTATGCTCACTGGTCCTTTAAAAAGGAGCTAGCAAAATAAAGAAGCAACGAAATGTTCGCTCCGACCCTGTGGATATTGATATATCACCAGCTCACCCTTGTGTCAAATGTGCATGTGTAAACATCCAAATCAGATTTGTGTTCAGGATATAAAATCTGTAAGCACTGTGGCAATGCTCTTAGTTGTCACTCTAATAAGTATACGTATGTTTAATATAGGGATTGATTCCAATCTCTAGTTACTAGCAACCCAATCACACCTGAAGCAAAGCATTTGATGGTTTTTGAACAACTATGTGTGCGTACAAAGTCCATTTTGATCTGAACTACCCTATGTCGTTCAGAGACCTGATCTTCCTGTGTGCCTGATGTTCTCCCGTCATGTGTTAATTACATTGTGGAAATGTGACATGGCTCCTAGACTAGACTACATCTACACTGATGCAAGTGATGATGCAACATTTGAAATTGTACCTTTTGTCCTCCCTTTTGGCCCCACTAAGCTGTTTTTGCCAAACAACAACTGAGGGTATGTGAAAGTGTGCAGCATTAGTCCCGCCCTTAGCTTTTCATGTAGCTTTTTGGTCGTATTTAGAGAATTTGTGCAAGTGCAGCAAACACAAAGAGCAAACTGTGAACTGGTCATACTGGTACTCATATAGAAAACCTGTGTCATGGTGAGTACTACAATGAACATCAGGCAAAAAAGTGCTCACAGAGTAATACAGTGTTGGGAAAGAAATATTTCCTTGTCAAAGTAATTAGGTTTGTAGAATGGAGAAAGAGGAGGATGGAAATTGCAGGATTGTCATAACAAGCAAATAAAAAGCTACAGCTGGCGTGTGTGTGCATGTACAGTATGTGACTATCCACCGATTGCACTTCATGTCAGCATATGTGTGCATAGCAGGAAGATAGACAGATGGATGGATGAATTCTGCATGCACCGCAGAGCTGAATCCACCTCTGGGAGGAGCTGTGTCACAACACGGCTGACTGAAGACAACATAAAGCACACACACACAGGCTTACCCCTGGCAGACACACTCTTCCTCATTTTACTATTTGGCACTGACCCTTCTGGGCGTTTATCTCACAACAATACGGGAGCAACACCCAGCCTCACTTTGTGAAATTCATTTACCACATCTGTGTCATGACTTGCAGTTAGCAGGCAAGCATGAGAAGTTCTCGACACAATCCAGCGGAACGTTCAGACTCGCTGTATGAAATGTGTGCTATAATAAGAAAATGATAAAAGATTCTGCCCCAGTAAGTTTCATTTCTTTCCCGTCTGAGATGGCCGAGATTGCCTAGTTTATAATTTATTCTCACTCTCCTTTTTCCTCGCTCGTTCGCACAGACTCCCTCCTTTTGTGCCCTTCTGCAATTAAGATTCCCACTGCCAGCAGCACTCATAATTACAGTTTGGTATGACTCATCCAGGTCTGGGTAATTTATCCAGAGGCTTAAAAGGATCGAAACTAATACAAAGGGGAATCCCTGGAAGACTTGACAGCACACAAAAGGGAACAGAGCACGGAAACTCGGCCAGAGAAGAACATTTTTAAAACTGCAAGTAATGGGAACATTTGTTGGCTGCGATACAAATACAATGACAAGAGGCTCAAACAAAAACTCATATAGGAGGATGATGAAAGTAGAGCAACTCTTAATCTACCAAATGGAAAGCAGCCATATGCATTTATGTGCCATTTCGTGCACATTAAACACATGCATGCATTTACAAGCCTTTAGTGCAAATTAAAGAATTATTTCCCCTCATGCTAGCAGAGAGAACAAGTATGTGTGTGTATGTGTGTGTGTGTGTGTGTGTGTGTGTGTGTGTGTGTGTGTGTGTGTGTGTGTGTGTGTGTGTGGAGAACCACCAGTATTAATAAGAATGAACACAGAGTATCCGGGTATCAGTAAAAAAACAGGCCAAATATTTGGCTTCCCCAAACTGTAATTGAGACACCATCCCCAGCAGACATGTGACGATGGGTGCTCTGTGTGTGTGTGTGTGTGTGTGTGTGTGTGTAATTTATTGATCCATTGATAACAGATGAGTCAGGACTGCAGCCCTGGAAATGCTCAAATCTTTGTCTTTAGAAACACTTCCTTTTTTCTCTCTCCCTGTACCTCTTTGTCTTTGTCTCTCTCTCCCTCTCCCTTTCACTCTTGCTGTCTCTCTCACTCTCTCTCTCTCTCCCTCTCCTTTGTCAACACCGGGCAGGCCGACAGTCTTGTTGGCAAAACTCTCACTACATCAAGAGAAGGCAGCCGACTCAGCTCAAAGGGCTCTGCGACAAATAAGGTTGAGATGGCGAATATCAAAATCAGTTTCAAATCTCCTCTCACTATCTTCTGCAGCTGTTTTATGAGAACATGAGAGGAACATGAGAGGCTGCTTAGCTACACATTTTGTCTAAAAGGGTCACAGTTGCTCCTGCTTTGCATTCAAGCTGATGAAAGCACCAGAGACGTGCCTGTGTCTGATTAGATCACTTAAGTAATGAGGCACGTCAGATCACAGACAACACAGACGGATGGATTCATCCACAGCCCTTCCTGACGTCATTATCAAATAGAACAGAATAAAATAGTAACAGTAAGTAAACATAGACTAAGTGTAAGTAAATCACAGGTAATCACTCTAGGATGACAACAAATTAGTTTGAGTTTACATGCCATGATCTGCTTATAATTTCATCTTAAGTACGGACCAAAGTATGGTGGTGGTGGTTCACCTCCTGGGCACTGCCAAGGTGCTCACCGGACCCCCAATTGCTCTGGGTGCCTGTCCATTGACAGCTGCTGCCCCCTCACATCTCTCCATTTGTGCATTGTGTATAGGTTCTACTGAGCATGTGTGTATTTCAGGCCTGTGTGTATTGCGTGTTCTAACAACAGAGTGAAAACATTGTAATTTCCCTTGCGGTTTGATAAAGTATAAATTATTATTATCAAAGCAACCAAAATAAGTTTATAGGACAATTCATTAGTTTTCCAGGCTTCATCAGCATTTAACATATAATTGGGCTATGTTAGAATTAATTGCAAAGTACAGCTACAGCAATTAGTTTCAAGTACCACTTAAGTTGGAAAGTGTACATTTATATTTCACACTATATTAAAGAGCTGGCCATCACTAAAGGCAAAAGTTATTTCTACAGTTTATATAAAATGTAGCTTTCAAATACATTAACTACAAAGATGGGCTATAATATACGTCAGGTGTAGTCACATGCACATCCACAAGGCCTCAGTGGGATTACTTCCTCATGCAGACCTGTGTTGCCTGTGTTGTCTGGAATCCTCAAAAGTTAAGGATTCCAGTGTGCAGGTACTTTCTATTCATCTCATTCAACTTATTGATCTTTGTTCGAAAATATACTACATTCAAACTGAGCTTCTCATAATAATTCATAACTACTGCAAAGATTTTCCTACTTAATATTGGACTGAATGCATGTGTTGTTTAACTGCTCACTGACTGCAGAACAAAAGGGTTTGTGATCAGGCCAACACCCGTATAACTCCAGTGTGCAGCCGCCATTGTATGGTCTCAAATTTGCCTGCTCTTTTGCATGTGTGCATGTGTCTGGAGTATTTTATGTGCAAATAAAGTTCAGCTGATAAGGCCTTGTAGTCTGCCAGAGGCTTGCGCCATAGAGTTAGAATAAACAGAACCAAGACTTTCTAAGCCATAAAGCAGCATGACTGATCCTTAAGGAAGGCGATGTGATACTGAGCTACATTATACACATCAGCGTTTGACTGTCAACAGTTGTTTTTTAATAGATGTCACATCTATGACAGATAAAAAATTCTACATATGTGTGAAAAAGAAATGGGTGTTGGTCACTTCAGGAGTGTGTGCATACATCAGATTGACTGTGACTCAAATTTTACAGGTGAAGTCTACTGACTTTCTGGGTGTGGATCTAATAGGTTAGTTATCTCAGGTGACTCAGTGAAGCAGAACTAAAAGTGGAATGAGGAGATTATGAGAAGAACATTTTCTGCTTAATTCCTTATTATTTCTGGGATATTCTGGGGAGAGAGAGAGAAGACGTTAAACTATTCACTGACTCACTGGTTCAACATATTAAAAGGTGCTCTAAGCGATGTTGTTGCCGTTCAAAGTATTTTCAAACAAATCAAGGCTAGCTCTAGGCTGGCTCCACCCTTCTACGTACTTACGCTCCATTTTCATTTCCCTTCAGTACCACTGTTGGTACACGATCGATCCTGCCTGCACGTTCCGTTCTGCGCATGTGCAATATGTCGCGCATGCGCAGATAATATCATAATGAACGCAGATTTACAAAACTGCACAATCTTTTCCTATAGACAGTTAAAGAAAGTCAGTTTGCCTCCACCGGAAAGTTAACAACATTAGTTTAGCTAACAGCTAATTCGGCTAACCAATAGCTGAGACAGCATGTAAAAGACCCTCAAAACTTAAAATAACCATTATTGTAGCAATGCTTCAAAACATCCAGAAGTTAAAGTGCAAGTTAAAGCAAAGACTTTGCTGAGTTTTGTTGGTGGCCATGATATTGTGACCCTCCTTACCACGAGTTTCAGAAAAGTTTGATTTTCCAGCTTGCTCCAATACCCTGCTCTTGTTGCACATGCGCATGAAATATCTCACAACCAAACATTGGTGATTGGCTATGGAAGATCGCGAGTGGCTCTGGGCAGATCCAATAGTTTCAACCTTCAACACAGTACCCGCCTTCAAGGAAGTTAAAACTTGTCAATGGACAGTGTGAAATGGACTAGAGTCTGGTAGGACCAGGTTACACTGGAACATTGTTTGGTATGTTTGGGGGTGCAGGTTGACCAGTTTGTTTTTGTTGGCGTTAGTGGACCCTGGGCTGTTTACAGAGACCACGTTTTTTTTTTACAGTGTGTTCAGAGGACAGGCAGCTCGCGGATAGTGAAGAGATGTTTGCTGTGTGTGACAAAAAAAATGTTGTAGCCTAAAAACGTGTGACATCACTTAGAGCACCTTTTAATTACCATTGAGCAAGAAACACACACATATGATTTTTGGATTAGTATGGTCTCAGTGTCATCCTGCAAATGCTTACTTTCTAAATAAAAAGAAAATGTGAATGAAGTTTAGAATTAAATGAGATGAAGAAAAGCAAGAAATCCATACAGGAGAAAGTGATTACCTAAAATCCTTTATCAAACATTATGTCAATCAACAACCAATCATCATTTCAGTACTATTTTACATTCAGTGAGAGCAGCTTAGTGGCCAAAGCATGAATGCCTGCAACTGTATTTAAACTGCTCTGTGTTTCTTGCCAAAAACAAAGAAAAGTATAAATAGTGGGAAAGTAATCAACAACCGATAGCATGGGCCAATCGACTGATCTTTGGTGACCCAGTTTCAAAACGGAAACAACATCATGCACTTAACCACAGCGGAAGATCAACCAAAACCATTCAGAGTAGCACCGTTTCTGCCTAAAAGAAAACTCTAGATGCATTGTTGCAAGTGACTAGACGTTACTTGGTCCATGATGAATCAGCCAGAATAATCAGTTTTAAAAAATGCACAAAAATAAACGTTTCTACTTTAGTTTGAACCAATGAGAACTAACTTTAATCTCTAACAGCTTTCACCACCAGTGGTGCACTTTACAGGAAATGACGCAACAGGAAGGGTTTGAGTCAGAAACATATCAAATATGGTGAGATGACACAGTAGTGCATGCCTCTGAATCCAAATGGCCAGACTTTACCACAATTTCAGACAAATACTTGATACGATGTGAAAGTTGAGGTTGTGATAAAAATACAGTTTTTGTGTTTAGAAGAACATGTAAAGGGTTATTCTAGTCTGCATTCAAATGACATTGATCTCTTTTGTACTTACAGCAGCAGACACTGCACATACTACAGAAAGCTACGGAAAATGTCAGTGGCAGTTATATTAGTATAACTGCAGTGATTCCCCTATGTGGATTTTGAAGTGGCGGCCCGCCATGGCAAAATCACAGTATCAGAAATAGGGCAGACGCACAATGTAGTCGCAGTTGCCTTTTAAATTATTCTCCCTACATAATGCACCCCGTTGGCTGTCGCTCACAATTTCACAACAAGTCGAACTATTCAGAGGTTACTGGGCCTGTCCGGTTTAACTCCACACACTGTTGTGTTGATGTAGTTTATTGTCAAAACGTTCATTTTCTTCTGAGTCGACTATTAAACAAACAGCTCAGCCTAAAAACATCACCACAGGGGTTCTGTTACATTTGGACAACGTTCAACTTGTCAGTTCTTTTGTAGATGTTAAGTGCCCTATAGTGCCCTTAAATCACAACTCAAAATATGCCTAATTGTGTGTGAATAGAAGTGAATAAGTATATTTGTTTGTGTTGCAGTGAAGTGTCAGTTCTGTTTCATATGTATGCCCCCAATGATAAAGAAGATCCTAAAGGAAACACTGAAACTGTCTGGAAAAACACTTTTGAGATTGCTTAAATGGTCAGGAAATAAAATGTTATACCCATAGAGTCATGATAACAGTAAGACATCGGTTCAGTCTGCAAGTCTTGAGTTTAGCCTGTGAGGTCTTTAGCTGGCCAGCTACTACAGAAGAGTAGCCAGCGTGGAGTGTTGGCAGTATCCTTAGACATGTGTAATTGCAGGGAGTGAAGCTGCTGTTACCTGGAAGTGAAAGATGCCGGCATATTCCTGTTGGAAGCTCTGTCCATGAGGAACCACTCTGTGGAGGAGGTTGTCGTTTAAGGTCAGCGAGGCAATGGCTGCCAGCAGCCAGCAGTCACCTGAAGACACACACACACACACACACACACACACACACACACACACACACAACACACACAACACACACATACACATACACATAAACATACACACACAATTATATTACATGGGATCAGCCCTGAATGCCCAAAACTACTATAGTAGATTTGAATTTTAAGAATGACAGCAGGTTGTTTCCAATAAAGCACTCCCTACATCCATTCCTATATTCAATTCAATTTTATTTATAGTATCAACTCATAACAAGAGTTATCACAAAACACTTTAAAGATAGAGTAGGTCTAGACCACACTCTGTAAATTACAAAGACCCAACAATTCTAGTAACACCCCAAAGAGCAAGCATTTACTGTGACAGTGAGCAAGAGAAAAGCTTATTCCTAATCCTACTATTCTTTAAAGGTCTAATTCATTCATTGCCGCTGCCTGAGACAGAATGTACTTGGAAGCTCAGTGAAAAGAAACTCACCAAACTAGAATTCCTTTTAACATCTCAGTAAAGAAAACATTATGAAATATGTTTGAACGTGTATTGCTTTTTACAAAATGGGAGAGGCACTTGTTCCACTAGATTGGCTGAGAGACTGACTGAAACTACCACAGCTACACAATATGTTACCGATGATGTTTGAAGGAATCACGCTGTGGGTTTGAGCCACAATTTCTGTTATGATATGTGTGACAGTGTTTACAGTGTGACTGTAATTGTCTTCTTTCTTTTACACATACAGGCTTGTGACACATGGATTTTGATACGACAGTGATCTTTGTTGCGTTATCTGGGAGTAGTTTAACATTTAGATTGGTCTATTATATACAGCATATAATATTAATGCCAAGTCATGGCTCTTCTTAAAACGTTCTGGTTTATATTAGCTATTGTTGCATCTATTCATACTGGCTGATGAAGGTACTTCTATACCGAAAGTAATTTTAAAAAGCATGGGCGGTTAAATTTATATGTTAGCATATTTATGTTCTTATTGCATAACCCATAAACAGCCCTCCATAGCATCTGGTGGGTTGTCTAACACATCAACGTATCTTCATACAGCGGCCCGAATGATATCTGTTGAAAACGTATACGCAAATATTTGTTATTCTACAAATGTCCAGCCACACAAGCAATCAGTGCACAAGCACTGCACAACACATACAGTATAGGCAACAAAACTACTTTAGTTTAGGAAAAGGTCATGGTTTGGGTTAAATAAGTGACATTTCTGGCGTTAGGTAAGTAAACAAGTTACTTAACAAACGTAAGTTTAAATAAGTCAAAGTTGACTTCTGGTTTCACATGGGACATGAACAATGGTCTCCTGGGTGAAGGTCCTGTGTTATTTGGACCCATCCATCCACCCAACGTCCTACCTACGCAGACAGAGGCAGTCCTGCATGTCCTGGCTCATGGTTAAATAGGTTATAGAGATATAGTGTAATACTTTTTGTAGGTACAACAATAAATGAGAACAGCCTAAACCGATAACCCCATTGCATTCAGATAAAGACTGCTTAGTCATGTTGCATTTATGCTGTAAAACAAAGTGAAGCATCATGTTTTCTGGCTCAACATTTTTGGGTTTTTTGTTTTGCAATTCAGCTGCTCCTCTGAGAGTCAGAGGGAGGTTGGGTATAGAATTGCAAGGATAAAAAGGGAAAGTTACTTCTTGCCTGCCGGAGCTACCGCATCAGAGGGAGGGTGGCCTTGTTTACAGATGTGAGGCAGAGAAACAAAGCATGAATTATAGATGCAGCTCTGTGTTTAGCAAGAAACATCTCAGGCAATGAACTGTTACTGGTTCTGCTGAATTGACTGTGATCCCTCTTCTGTTTCTCTCAAGCTGTCCACCTCTATCCATCACTCCTATCCTCGTTCAGTTTGCTCTGTTGACTTTTTTAATCTTGCATTTGATTTACGAAAGAGTTCAGTCTTTATTTACAACACATTAGGGATGATTATCATTATGTATGCAATGGGAGCAGGTTAATGGTAGGAATTATTTTTGGTAGAACTATTCAGAGGGAGAGGGAAGCTTTACGTAATAATGTCCTACATCCAGATAGTTAAACTTGGGATTGCAGCATGGCATGCCCCCAGTCAATCACCTGTTTCTTTCTGGCTTCTGCCAGTATTTCTCACTTTGATTTTCAATAAATTGAAGATTTAGCCCTCCTCTTCTGCCCTCTAATACATTGATATTGCTGTAGCAACAGTGAAACAGATAAGAACCCTCAGGGTTGGACTTACCTAAAGATCCCTGGCAGATGTCTGTGCGAGTGGCTCCACCTACGATGAACTCAGGACATTTGCAGAACTCCTGTCGAATGTACAAACACAACAAACAAATGATTGCAATGCTTGCTCTTGTACACCCAGTTTCATAAGCATGTGACATTTGCTGTCGTTCTCATGCTGACTGTGTTGACTAACGCAATGGTCCTAATCCATAGAAATGACATGGTTTACATGCTGGGTTTGTACAGACAATAAATCATAAGAAATAATAAAATAAGACTAAAGATATCTATATGATACAACACATACAGTACTGTATACAATACTACAAAAGCTTTAAAGTTGTGAAGAAGGGTGTGTTTTCTAACTTTTGACTTAGCTAGGCTAGCTTTTAGCTTTTGTTTCTAGAGTTTGTGCTAAGCTAACATCCACAAGCTATCTCTGTTCTTAACAATATCTAATAACTCATATCAATCTCAGCACACAAGTATAAAGCTGAATCTATTAGTCGATTGACAGATAATTAAATGCCAACAATTCTGATAATTCATTAACCCTTTTTAAGCTAAAATGCTGCCACTTTAAAATTGCCCAGCTAAAATGATAACCAGACTAATTAATGACCAGATCACGAGATAAACATGTCAGGAAAGAAATGTTGCATTCTGGTGTTCACGTCTTAGCTCCCAACACAGTACTCCCTGCTCCGTAAACCCTCTTCAACGCCGCATGTTGAACGTGAGAAAATCCACATGAAGCTATGAAATGGAATATTCCATTTATTCTCTTGCCCCCCCACACCCACACTATCAGGGACTATGGTTGAATTCACAAAAACACTTACCATTACCCACATACAGGCTCAAATTCTCTTTTCAGGGTCACATAAAGCACAGATTTTTTGGGAAACACCAAGAACCCTCTTATGCATGGTAAATATTACAGATCCTGTGGTTCAGGCAATACTCATGCATTATAAAACATCAGACTTTTGGGGAGAAATTAAACCCCAGAATGCATTAGAGCAGACTGACATACAACAGGACACGCATTACCACACATGTGGTCTACACACTTGCACACAGTGGCTCTCACGCACTTAAGTGGAAGCTGCAAGAGGAGCTCACAAGCTGAAGTCACACTCAGGATCCCAACCCCTGGAGCTTTTAAGACCACGTTCTCTGCTTGCTGCTCTACTATGAGACTGACAGCAGCAACCTGTCACGGTCTGTGAAAATCGAACAGTGATGATAGCAAGGGCTGCTGTGATAAAAACCAATGAAGACAGTCCCACTTTATTCTCTGGTCGGCCCTGATGTATTTATAATGTAGTGAGCGCAGTGATGAGAGCCTGGGAGAGGAAGAACCACAGAGACAGGCAAGCAGGGAAGGACTGGAGGTTTGAGGAGGTACATGGATGGATAGATAGAAGAAGAAGAAGAAGAAGAAGAAGAAGAAGAAGAAGAAGAAGCCTCTCTAAAGACACTTATACAGTGCTGACTAGTGATGTGGGAACATTAAAATGATATTGACCAACCATTCCTTACAAAAAGTTTAGTTGCCAAGCAACAGATGAACTTCATGTCTGTGAGGGAAATATTAGAGCAGGTAATAAAAAAAAAAAGCTAGTCATTATCTGCTCACTCCTGATGTAATCAGTCAATGTCGGATATATTTCACAAAAACATCCAACATAGAAAGTCCATAGTTCATTCTCAGCCTAAAGTTAAAGGACCATCCCTGTTTTTAGCATGTTTTTGTTTATGTCCTTCAAAATCACATGTACTGGACAGTTCATTATTCCACTAAATTACATTATTTCATTACAGTTAACAGGATACCACTACATTTTTAGGGTGACAGCAGTGTTTTGTCAGTGCTACTTTAATGCTACTTTGGTATGAATGTCATGTTATTAAAGTATGGTGAAGCAGTTTAAATTGTGGATTGTTTTTAGGTGTACCAGGGGCTGGTTGTATGCTGACATACCAACACTATTAAAACCATTGTTTAGTCAGTTTATATATATATATATATATAAACTGACTAAACAATGGTTTTAATGGAAGTGTTAAAGCGTCAATATTATGCTCATTTACAGGTTCATAATTATACATGGTTTAAATTTCAAAGAACACCATATTATTTTTGTAACGCACATTGCTGCAGATCCTCTTTTCACCCTGTGTGATCAGGTCTCTGTTTTAGCTACAGAGTGAGACATCTCACTTGTTTTAGCTACAGAGTGAGACATCTCACTTGTTTTAGCTACAGAGTGAGACATCTCACTTCTATACTACCTTTGTTGGGAGTCGCAGAAGCGCAGTAGCTAGGTAAGATCATATCAGCTAGATAACTCTTTCTCCAACTTTGGTCAGTATAAGGCAGGATTAGCGGGGAGACTTCTTCTAAACAAGGGCACACTTGTGGAATACCTGAACAGGTACATGGAAGTAGTTATTTTGGAGATTATGGTGAACTAGTGTGTGTTGTAGCATTGTTTTGCCAAAACGACATGCACACAGTTTTTTTTCCTACGTTCGTATGCGTGTGGAAGCACCAGAGACACAAAATAACTCCCCAAATCCCCGGAAAAGTGTGTTTTTTTTTCATAACATGGGCACTTTAAGTGTCAAGTTTTATACCAACATGAGTTGAAGCGAGCAAGTATGAAAATGTGTTTTAAAATCTAAAAAACAAGTGGTGTTTTTTGCAACATGGTTTAAAATGTCATGTATCAGGTGTTTAATATATGGGCTAAAAGATATAAAAATGCGGCATGTCATTCCCCCCTCTCTCTCCCCTTTCATGTCTTTAAACTGTCCTGTCAAAAATAAAGGCCTAAAATGCAAAAAAAAGGCCCCCTTAGCAAGAGTATCGGTGTGTTTCATAACCAAAAATTAAGGAATTCTATAAAATGTCTATATTTACCAGATTATCTCCTATGTTTTTCTCACTGATAATGCACTTCTCATCCATTCTTTGACAGAAGACTTTTCCAGTTACTGCAGGGTTCATTCAGCATGCTCTCTTAAACAGCACAGCCATGTTATGTTGATGTCAATAGTGAAATGTTATTCATTTAATAATGAACTGCTTTATTAACAAAGCTAATACTTGCGTGACTCCATTTGTGTAATTCCCAAAAGTCAGAATTAATAATAACATCAAATCTAAGACACAGTATCATAAAAATAAGTCTCACCGTGGGCCTTATCCACCGCACTCCGTAGGTCTTGGCGGAATTGGGGCCAAGCTCCTTGAACCCCAGAGAAGATGTGATAGCAGGGAACGAAGTATCCTCAAACAGCTTCCGACTATGAAGGCACTGGGCTTTCAGACTCTCGTAGTCTTGACCCAGAAACTTCACAGCCTTGTGATTCTGTCCCAGACCATCATTACGATCCCACTGGCTCCTCAGCTTGGCGGCCATGCCTGTTGCGTAAATGGGTTCCTCCATCCTGAGTCTGTGGCGTTAACTGTGGGGTCACCTTGTCAGCTGGAATGTTTGTAGGTGTAAAGACAAGTAGTAGTGAGGCAACTGTGACCTGTTGTGGCTACAGTTTCGATATTAAGCACTGCAGCCGTTTTGATGTAAATTTGATATAAGGTGGTAATGGCTTCAAGGCTCAATGATAAATCAGAATGAAAGATCAGTTGCCATTAAGAAGCTATAAAATATTGACCAGGCTGCTGCTTGGTTAGGGTACGTCTGGTTCTGTTGTAGCTGGATACTTTGAGTGCAATACCAATCATAAGGGTAGGAGGCTCAAAATGTGAAGGTAGACGTCCCAGTGAGCACCAATCTCAGTTTGTTGGTCTTTTTTGTCCAGATGCCAACCGGTCGGGCAGGCCTCAGTCCTTCCTTGTCCAACCAGCAGCTAAACTCTAAAAGAAAAGAAGTAAAAAACAAATTACTGACTGTATGCAGAGGTGTGTGTGCAAAACAGACAAAAACAGCCGTTATGTACACCCTATATACATACATTCAAGGATTAAAGACAAATGAGCCCTGCCTATTTATTTTCAGTCAACCATAAACACACTGGCTCTGCATAGCAAAGAGATTAGTCACAATAGGCACGTCCTTTTTTGTGGCACTAAACGTGTACACAGTTTTGATCAGTAACATATCAATGTAATGTTTAATCATATGAAGTGTAAAGTGGTTTGTTGTGTTTGTGTGTGTGTGTGTGTGTGTGTGTGTGTGTGTGTGTGTGTGTGTGTGTGTGTGTTGTTCACAGGGCTAACATAGGGTGCGGTTATGTGTGATTTTTGATGCACAATGAAGGCAACACGATGCCTAGAACAAGGAAAAGCTCTCTCTGATTTTTTAATTAAGCAGAGACGGGGAGGAGGAAGCGTAAACTGTCATTAGTGCCAGCAGAGCTCCTGACAGAACAGAAGCTTCTGAAACAGTTTATTTTGGTTCGGTCTGTCTTTGTCATCCTTGCTTTGTATCTTCCCGTCCTTTTATTTCTTACTAACACAAATAAAACAGGGGTTTGTTCTCTTTTTCTACTACCTCAACTCTCCACTATCAAAAACATTCTTCCTGTTTGAAGACTTCAGTCAGCAGTCAGTCACAACAGAAGCTGAAAAGAGTTCGGCTCTTATTGGCTATAACCTCAGTTTCCACTGCTCTCTGGGAACCACACCCATTGAAAACATCCTAGTTCACTAACGTTAGCTGAAAAATATCCCTGCTAACAGTGCCTAAGAACACACACAAAAAAAACAGTTTTACAGGTCCAGTTTATCACAGGCTGTTAAAAATTCTTAACCACAACTGCTACAGCTAACAAGAGCAGTACTAAAACTACTACCAACGTTACCACTAGCAATAGTACTGCAATTATTGTTACTGCTAACCTTACGTTACTAGAGCAGATAGCTAGCAGCGCTAGCAACTGTGTGTTCGCTAGCTAGCATAACATTACTAGAACTACCACTCCTAGTGAGATCCTACTTCCATATCTAAAACTAGTTATTTCTAGTAGCATTTTTTACTAGTGCTATTACTGAAACCACAAGAAACACGTTTGCTATTACTAATAGCACTGACCATAATGTTTCCTAACATCAATGAAGGTTGCCAGTTCGGCTGTTTTCCCGCGAAATTGGGCTACTTTTGAAGTGTTGATGCAGGTTGAATTTTTGGTCTGCCGGTTGGGTAGCCAGACCTATTATGCCTGCAAATTACATGAATAATCAATAACAATCCATATTTGAATGTTAAATGGAATAATTTATTCATATCCAAATCCTGCTCTAGATATATTGTATGCACACACATCATAGGCCTAATTTACAGGGGG
>NC_048425.1:5184166-5202430 GCF_013103735.1 Etheostoma cragini
CCCAATAATCAAAACAGGCCAGTAAAACCTTCACCCCAATTATCTAATAAGAATTTCCTTTACATAATTAAATGCATTTGCACCATAAATTCAAGAAGAAAGGGCACAAATTGTTGCAGAATAAGTCAACAGAATGAAGGAAATAAAGTGTTTCATGCTCAAAATTTTAATTTTGCTCAAAAATATTACTTTGTCCCCCCCTGATGTTTCACCCAAAGTTACGCCCTCGACACACACACAAGCCAAAATTGCAATAACGTCAACATTGAAAAGTGGCTGATGTTATGCCAGTTTACTTCTGGTTTTTATCTCTACTGCATGTTATCGGGGCACGCTCTGCCCAATCTTGCTGTAATGAATATTTCATTCCCCTCCCATGTGAAATACACTTACCCCCTTACACAAATATATTCACACACATACAGATATCCTCCACCTCAGGAAGTGACATATATGAGAAATGACAAGCAGTAGACTGCATGTCCAGACAAAGAAAGAAAAGCCACCACTATGTGTAATAACATGGAGCTGGATAAAAACACAAAAAAACATATTCTCTGCCACGGCTTTTTGAAATAGATATATAGGATATATAGGATATATGTTCAAACAAAAAGCTATAACAAAGTGTGTTATGTCATAGGAGTGTACTGAAATAACACTAAGGCATCATCATGAGATTAGCTCCATAACACACCATGTAATGAATTGCATTAGATTTCATATATATATTGTGTTATTATTTGCTGTTATTGTACAATTTTAGAAAGGGTATGGCATATGGGTCTTGCAGCTAACCAAATTAAAAATATGGGACACTCAGGGGTCACATGAGAAGTGCTGGACTTGGGGCAAAAGGGGGACTAAGTATACAAGGCCCTAACATGAGAAGGAGGTCTAGATGCTAGAATAAATAGAGGATGCTGGGAAGGGCCCATCCAGGGTGCCTGTGTGCAGGGTCCAGAATTTTGTGCTACATCACCTGACACTCGCACAAGGATTTTGAAACCAGACGTCAGTGGTGGCTATGTGTCACTACTGCTTTTCTGCTGATGTGTGTCTGGGTCTAATGTGCCAGTGGTTTTCTCCTCACCACACAGTAAGGAAAACACACTGCTTAAATACATGCTACTTGTAACTATGCCTGTGCCCTGTGGGTGTGTGAGGTCCAGTGTTTGTGGTGTGAGTAAGCATTCTGACCTCTGGTGTATTTCTGCACGCAGGGCTCATGTTCCAAACAATGTGAAATAAAATATCCAAAGTATTTATTTAAAAGCCACAGATGAAATAAAACCTGAGAAACTACTGTGTCCAATCGGAAGAATAAATGCTGACTCTTCAAGTGATCGTTATTAAAGCAAGATGTAAAGAATTGGCCTCACACACGTAAAAACAAGCAGTGTATGTAGGCTTCTTCTTCGAGTGGTTTAATTATAGTAAACAGCAGGCGTTTTAAGGATATATATATAGAGCATATCATCGCGCATGGCTCACACAGATAATATATGCTAGTCCTGGTAGGTGTGGTCCCTGAGAGTAGATACAGTGTTCCGCTGCCATACTGCAACTTTTTTCAAGTTGATCAACATAAACAGATGGCCGACACTTTTCGTTTCACTTCACCATCATCAAAACTGGGATCCGTAAAATCAGCAGACACGGCGAATGATAACAAGAGATTTGGGGTAACTAATCCTGCAGCATTGGCAGATTGAGTGCGAAAGTTGTAAGCGACCGAGATCGGAGTTTGCTTTACACGATTTTGGTTACAGTTTTCACAACACGACCCGTATACTTGAAACTCCGAAAAACAAAAGTCCAGACTAGGATTTCCAAAGAATTTCTCATTCCTGCAAAGTGATGCAAATATACAGTGAAATCAGTGTTGATAACGATTGTAGTATTTACCTTGCCGCCGGATGTGTCCGTTAAAATGCAGTTATTTAGACACTCAATATGCAGCTTGGCTTCCCTTCCATGTTCGGTGTAGGTTCAACCCCTTACAGCGCGTATTATTTAGGAACGCCCCGCTGCCTCTGCTCTGATCTATGGGATCCGATCTGATGTGTACCCTTCACACTGCGCCTGCGCAATGCCCACTAGTCATAAACCACTGCACACAATTGAAAGGGAGGGTTTTATACACTCTCAGCTTTTATGTAGTCCCACCATGTTTTGATCAGAACATGTAGGGCCTCAAAAAAACATGGGTCTCATTATGACATTAGATAGAGTTTTAACAATAAAACAACACGTGGCCTATAACGTTGTGCATTATGGAAGTTCATGTGTTCGTACGAAAGCTTTTTTCAGAATGTAATAGGCCTACGAAAGTACTGCATATTACAACCTTTCTTACATAGGCTACTTTTGATTTAGGCTCCTAATTTCAGTGGAGAATATTGTCCTTTTTTTTCCACAACTGCTACAAATTAATATTGCAGACAGCAGCATCTCATCACATAAGGAAACACGATGCATCCTTCAACTGACCGAATTAGTTGAAGCTCTATCTCGACCTTTTGCGATATCAAAAAGCTGTACATTGCTGCACATTAATGTACCAGTATGAATACTGCAATAACATAGGACAAGTGCTATTCTGTTCCAAACTTGGTAGGCCTATAGGCTATAGGCCTACCTTTAAAACTTTTATTTTATGTTTAAGATGAAATACAGGTCTCTTTTTAAATGCATAGGACTTACTCAGATTGGTTTTTTTTTATCGAATGTTTTTGTTAAAAGGATCCATATTGTAAAAATAGTCTATTATTTTTGATAGGGGTGAAATATCAATGTAGAAGCTTACTGAGCTGCAATGCTGTGTTTAAAAAAATGTTTAATGTCATGCTAAGGTCAAGAAAGATTAAAGTTGTCAACACTGACATCTAGAGGTGATAATTGGCAAACGCGAGGTTCCTCCTTTCGGACTTCATGTCCCAGCAGAGAGTGCGACAGAGGGCTTCCCGTGTTGCTTTGCAGTAGTCTCGTTCTGGTTCTGCGCCGCTCGCGTGTTCTCTGCGCAACAGCCGCCGTTGTTTCATTGAGATAATCTGAACATGGCGTCCGACGGACCACCGGGAACCGATTCCCTCCCGTCCGATTTAGGCAGTGCGATTGCGGCATTGAACACATGGAGCCATCCGGAGCTTCAGTCCAAGCTGGCGGAGCTGGGAGCGCCCACAATGGGTAAGGAAAGAGGAAGACCGTACTGGAAGAAGGACTGTGTTTAGCTAGTCAGTTGCTAACGTTAGCCACACTACAGACGCAACACTTCCGTTACAATGTGCTAAAGCTAGGCCTGTCCGGTGTTTACATTATTTGAAATGTACATCCAGTATCTAATTATGCAAGAAATCTACCCATATAATGTGTTGAAAGCAACACTAGCAACATTTATCTGGTCACGTGGATAAGTTGCCGATTTATCTAGCTAACTGTTAGCTTATAGGCTAATTTGAATGAAGATGAAGGGTTTTGTAACGTTAAGCGCTTGTCAGAGTTTACGTTAGCTCACTTCTGTTCGTCAGTTTAGTGTTGTAAATTGCTTTACTAGTGTGGAAAGCAGCTTACATTAAAAGAACAGTCCGTGCAATGTTATATCATGGTTATTGTTAACAGTAAAAACTACATTAACGTTACTTCCTTGAATAATATTTGTCGTCATTCTTCAGGTCCCAGAGAGGAGCTGATGGACAGACTGAAGGGCTACATGATTCAGGTAAATGTAACTAAAACGTCTGTGCCTTTAGTTAAACTCATGTAGCAGAACTTCTGAAGCATTGATGCTGAGTTGCTTGAGTGTTTGTATTTGAAATGTTGACAAGGCAAAGCTGCTCATTCCATTCCTGCACTTTTTCAGCAGCTCTCCTACTTAACTATCACAGAGCTATATGTAGGACGGGTCTGCTTCATGTATAGCATCGTTGACCACCTTGCAGCTACACATGACTAGACAGGGATAAAGTAGTGCCTCGCTCGTCCTTCAAACATAAATGTGAAGAGAGGCTAGTGCCAGCTCTTTTGACCATTACCATTTATTGTGATGAACAAAATACGGCACAGTCACTATCCCTGATACTGCTGCTCAAAGCGTCCCGTAACTCTTCTGTTTGTGTTTCCCTCTGCAGACTGGCATACTCCTCAGCAAATCTAATGGTGACAAACCTATGGGCTCCCAGGTAAAAGGCACATATCAAATTGACAACATAGCTGAAAGTGTATGAAGCATTTTACATGTATCTATTATTATGCACCATTTTCTGGTACTTGACAAAATAGTAATTAAAGATGTAGAATAGTCATATCTGTTACATAACCATGTATTTGCTGTCAAACAAGATATAAAGGAGCAGCAAAATTTGTCTCTCACAACATGATGAAACTGTAATTACACAGCTGTACAGCAAATGTTAACGTCATGTGAAAGGTACATTTAAATTCATGTTTTATAAATGGAAAAGGAATAACAAGATTGAAGCTTCAATCACAGCCTCACCTTATCCTCAGTCGCCTGTTTCCTCCTCTCCAGATGTCAGGCATCCCCCCCATGCCCCCGATGCCCATGCCACCCATGCCTCCTGGTATGGGCATGCTCCAGGCTATGAGCATGATGCCCGGAGGGCCCCCTCCCCCTGGCATCCACATGGGCATGGAGCCCCCAGGTTTGGCCCCTTCCGGCCTTTCGCAGGAGGACCAGCTGAAGATGGCCCAGCACAGAGCAGCCATAGTGTTACAGCAGGAGGAGAGAGCCAAGCAGCAGGTGAAGTTTACTGACTATGTAATCCACTTGTTGCTTTCACCATTCCCTGTCAAACACACACAACACTGAGATCCAATCAGTCGGTGAGCTGGTAACAATCCTCAAAGCAAGGAACACAAATGGTAGGTAGAAAATTGGATGGTAGAATCTGACAAAAAACACAGAAAAAGCTGCCACACAAAGTTTCAGTCACTATTAACCAGGCAGAAATACTGTAAAGTGACTTTTTGTTTGACTGTTGCTCAGGGATTCTGTGTATCACAGACTGATTCCCAAGTCATGGATCAACAGGATACCCTGGAGTAGCAGAAAAGGGGTGAGGCGGTGAAGATAGTCCACCTCGTCAAATCGCGCTTGACTTCAGATTTAGAGATTTGAGAAATGAAACACTCTTTGGAAAGAGTTTTTCTACATTTCCAAATTCATAACAATACAAATAAAAATCCCCTCACAACAGTTAGGCCACATCCTTTTCTCTTTCCTCTTTTTTGTTTGCACACCCTTGATTCAACTCCTTTTTGGATAACCATGTGTTTTAAGTCCCATCTCTTTTCCTCCTGTATAGCAGGCTGCAGTGCTGCTGGAACAGGAGCGTCATCAGGAGATGGTTAAGATGCAGCAGGGTTCAGGGCCCAGAGGCATGCCTGCAGTCAACGCAGTGAGAGGTATGTCATTGTGTTTATCCACTACGTGGTACCACCTCACCTCGCCTCCACTCCAAAGAAGTCCCTGGTCCCTGCTAACAGATACTTTTATTTTAGTACCACCTCAGTTGAGAGTCAAGTCGAGCGAGGTGAGGCGATAAACGGTGATGTGAAAACTTCCAGACTACTGATTGGTCGGAGAGAATTGTCACTATTCACTGCGTCATCATAGCGACAGTAGTTTAGCCAGCGGTCTTTATTTGCTTCTTTTGAAACAAAATTTGTCTTCTGACTGTGGCAACAGCAACATGCCGAGAATCAAAAGCAACACACCTTTGAAGTTCTGTGTGTGTGTGTGTTGCGTTAGGTCATGGCAGTTTCCTGCTATGACGACCAGCCACGCTCTCCTCACGCATGGGGCGGTAATAATCTGTAATGGGAAAAAGGAGGACAGGGCACCGCGGTTGAACCAAATCGAGCTGATACCGTCTAATGGAAAAATGCCATTAGTGATGTGGTGATTGAAGTAAAAAAGAGCATTAAATACGCAGAAAAAGATTTGTGTGCATGACCGTAGTTTCATCTGTACTCTGAGGCGGGACTTGAGGGCTAACCTAATTTTTTATGCCACGTTTGTTGTAAATTATCACATTGTAAGTATTTTGTATGCAGGTATGGATCCCCGCGGTCCACTGCCTCCTGGTGTCAGTATGATGCCCACTCAGAAACAGAGAGTGCCACCTCCACCAGGAGAAGATAACAGAGAGGTAAACAGATTTCCTCCCCACCTCATATGTTTTGGTGTTGTAATTTCGTAGGCAAATGCAGCGTGTCTGTCTTACTTCCGTTCAGTTGTGATTTCCATTAGACTATTTTCTTTTTTTCTGTTGCCCAATCACACAGACTCCATATTTAAAACTTGCTTTTTAACACTTTTTGCTCTTGATCACTGGTCTTGTATGTCTGCACATGTATACATATATTATGCTAAAAGATGGACTGTGCAGTAGCTGTAAAATCAATACACATTTCTAGTTCTCTTATTGATTTTAAGCAAGATTTATGGATGTGCGGAGGCTTCAAGCAGAGCTTTTGCCATAACCTTTGGTGTGTGCATCAATCTCTTCAAGAGAATAGATTGAGCCACGTGTGAGCGTGGGTAGCAAGTGAGAGTGTGACTGGGATTGTTTTCAGAGTGACTGCCGAGTCATAGTGAGAGAAAGTGTCTCCCTTGTGCTTTCTTACCACGGTGGGAAAGCAGGAAAAGTTAACCCTCTCCTTGATTTTGTGTTGTTTATGGAGAAGAAGAACCAGGAAATGAGTCAGTGGGGCGATGCAACGCTAACAAGCCACCCATGGTGTAGATTTAACGTAGAAGCACAAATCGCGTTTTAGTTGCAAGTGTTTGTCTGCTTCCATTCCAGATGTGGCAGAGCGAGGAGGTAAGCGTCAGTGGGCCCAAGATCCCTCAAGCTCTGGAGAAGATCCTCCAGCTGAAGGAGATCAGACAGGAGCAGCTCACCGACCCCGCGGGTCAGTACAGCTGCTACTTATAATATTTTATTTGGGATACAATAGCATTCAGGATCATAATCTGATATGTCCGTTTCCGTTTAAGAAGAGGAAGATGACGAGGGAGCAGAGATGGACATGAACAACTCCTCTGCACCAGTCATGTCTGAGACGGAAGATGATGACAGTCAGATATCTAAAAAAGATGTAAGTCTTTTCTTACACCACCTTACTAGGCCGCTGTGCTTGTGATATATCAGTTGTTTGGTGTTGTTACTGTACCACACTACTAATTGTATCATGGTAATTATGTGGCAAATTCACTGATTCAGCACCTGAGAAATTCAGCATTAATCATCTTGGAAATTTAAATCCTATCACATACATAAATGAATGAGGGCAAATGTGTTGTTTTTGTGAAAACTGAACTGATGTTTTTTCATATTTGCCAGTCATGACAATAAAACAGGCCCTCTGTTTTATTGTGATGACTGGCACATATGAAATGTACCCACTTTTTTCTCACATTTTAATAAATATCCTAAAAGTTTGTTGAACACTAATTAGTTAGAATTTACAAACCAACCTTTCCTTTAGAAAAACCGCAGACGCAGAAACCGCAAGAAGAAGAGCAAGAAGAAGCGCGCACTGGAGAAGAAGGAGCAGGCGGAGGAGCAGAAGAAGGAGAGTAGCGAGAAAGACGACAAAGAGAAAGACAAGGAAAAAGAGAAGGACAAAGAAAAAGAGAAAGACAAGGAGCCTGAGGTGGAGATTGAGTATGTCACAGAGGAGCCCGAGATCTACGACCCCAACTACATCTTCTTCAAGAGGATCTTTGAGGCGTTCAAGGTAGCTACAGAGCACTGTTGACTATTAAAAGGCTGTGGTTTTTGATGCGTTCGTGTGTATTAGGGCATTTGCTTCTGTTTGGCTGTAATGCAACCATTTCTCTGATTACTCCTAGCTGACTGATGATGTGAAGAAAGAGAAGGAGAAGGAGCCCGAGAAGGCAGAGAAGCAGGAGGCAACCGTGCTGCGGAAAAAGGGCTTTGAGGATGAGAAGAAAGACAGCGATGACAGCGATGAGGTTTGGATTCCTACTTCTGTTAGGCAGGGTTTCCACGGGGTCTTAAAAAGTCTTAAATTCACTGAAGTCTCAGTAATTCGTATGTTCCGGGTCTTAAATAATTTTAAAAAGGTTTTAATTTTCCTTTTCTTTTTTGCATTCTTTTTTTTTATTTTATACCGCAATTTTGTAGTTCTTTTGTTAGTCCAAAGTTAAACAAGACTAAACAAACTGAATTCAGGGCTAAATGTGTGTTGTGATGAAGGTCTTAAATTTCATTCATAATGGTCTTTAAAGTCTTAAGCCCGAGTCGGTGAAACCTGCAGAAACCCTGGTTAGAAAAATGGAACAGAACAAAATCCTGTTGGTTTACATGCAAAACATTTCTAATATTTTCCACATACAGGACATGAGACCAGATGTTCCTAAACTCTCAAAGAAGAAGCTGAGGAGGATGAACAGGCTTACTGTAGCCGAACTTAAACAGGTAAATTAAGGCTAACCGTCATAATGTGTGTAGTGTAATAATAATGTATACTTTATTAATCCCGCAACGGGATAATACAATGTACACTCTGTTGTTATTACACACTATACACACAGGCCTGAATTACACACACATGCTCAGTACCTATACATGCACTAATGGAGGGATGTCAGAGTGGGGGGGCGGCCCATGGAAAGGCGCCCCGAGCAGTTGGGTGTTCGGTGCCTTGCTCAAGAGCACCATGGCAGTGCCCAGGAGGTGAACTGGCACCTCCAGCTACCAGTCCACCATAAGTACTAATCAGGATTACACCTGGTTTCTAGGATAATTGGGATTGTTAAATTATTTTTTCCCAGCCTGCTCTTGCGGTCCAAAAAGAGTTTCAGGACTATCAATAACCTTTTATCTCATTTTTGCTTCCTGTTTTCTTTGTACCAGCTGGTTGCTCGTCCAGATGTAGTGGAGATGCATGACGTGACGGCCCAGGAGCCCAAGCTGCTGGTCCACCTAAAGGCCACCAGGAACACGGTGCCGGTGCCCCGCCACTGGTGCTTCAAACGAAAGTATCTGCAGGGCAAGAGAGGCATAGAAAAGCCTCCGTTTGAGCTGCCTGAGTTCATCAAAAAGACGGGAATCCAGGAGATGAGGGAGGCCCTGCAGGAGAAGGTGCGATACCTGAGTGAAAGTTTTTCATTTTCCAGCCGCTCCTTTCAACTTTTCTGTTTTTAAGGAGGACATCCTGTGAAATTCAGATGCAATTTCTTCATTTCTGTAACTTTGAAATTGAAAAAATGTAAATTAAGCAAAAAAGTCTAATAAACATTCCAATGACTCCGAAGCTGTTCATTTAAGGTAAATTAAGCTAAAAAAAACTGCATAGGTCCCCTTTTAATTGATGTTGCTATTTTGATATCTGGTCTCTTACTATAATGTAAAAGTAATGATGTCTTACTTGATGGCATACGTTTTGTGTGCATGACACAATCATTTATTCATAATCTTCTTTTCTCAGGAGGATGCCAAAACCATGAAAACCAAAATGAGGGAGAAGGTTCGTCCCAAGATGGGAAAGATAGACATTGACTACCAGAAGCTCCACGACGCCTTCTTCAAATGGCAGATCAAACCCAAACTCACCATCCACGGAGACCTTTACTACGAGGTACTAGTCCATGTATGATCAGACAATATGACAATTTGATCTGATTTCTCTTACCTTTTGAGCAAAATCTTCCTATCCTGTGGGGATAAACTATTAAAAAATAAAATAAAATGTATTGTTCCATGGCACCCGACCTTCCTGGAAGTAAGTGGTCAGTGCTGCGAGCTCCCACCGAGTGACCCGTGTGTGTTTTTGTGTCTCTGCAGGGAAAAGAGTTTGAAACTCGTCTGAAAGAGAAGAAGCCGGGGGATCTGTCTGACGAGCTGCGTATCGCTCTGGGCATGCCTGTCGGACCCGTAAGATCCACAAACATCCGAATTCCTTGTCAATTATTATATATTATTATTAAAAGCGTAACTGCCATAGAAAAATGTTAAGTTGGCAAGACCCTGAAATGAAGTGCAATCTCAAATAATACACAAATATGACCATATTCTGTAAATGCTGAGTAGGTTCCAGTTGTGCCAAAAAATGCGCGGGGCAATATACATGTCCGCTGCTGTTGCAGTCTTACTGTGGTGTTGTCCAGATGTTCTGGCACTTAACCAATCATTGCTCTTCTTGTTACTGCTTTTGGATGTGGGAATGTAATCTCCTTCTGTAAAATGAGTTGTGACCAAACTTGTTGATTCCGAGACATCGTAACGAGGAGAGGAGCACAACGGACCAGATAACGACAGTTAGAAAAAACATACCCGGGAAGCCTTTCTCTTTATATTAGAACTTGATAAACGAATGTTGGAACTGGGCAATATATCAATATTTTATAGTAATATGAAGCTAGATATTGTCTTAGATTTTCAATATGGTAATATATCATGAGTGGTGTCTTTTCCTGGTTTGAAAGGCTGCATTACCGTCATTTGGTGAACTTGCCAGACTGTTGTAGCTGTTCTCTTATTTGCCTTTCAAAGTACATGTAATGTGTCTTAATATCCACATTACTGATCATTATTTCAAATCTAAATATTTTTGTGAAAGCCCCAATAGTCAACACTATAACATTGATATTATATCTATATTTTTGGTATAGACATCATGTGTCTCTTCCTCCCCAGAACGCTCACAAGGTGCCCCCTCCCTGGTTGATAGCCATGCAGAGGTACGGCCCCCCTCCCTCTTACCCCAATCTCAAGATCCCCGGACTCAACTCCCCCATCCCAGAGGTAAGACAACTACTCCTGATTTTTTCACAGTTTTTATCATGTCAGGATAATCCCATTTTACGTTATAGTGTGTGTAAAAGTGTTTTCCAGTGTGCAAACTTAATTGGATTTTTACACAAGAGTAGACTATTTTACAACAACAAAGATGGTGATATAATATTAATGTGTCAGTTGATCATATTGGCTTGTTCTTGTCATCTCCTTCATCCTCATGCTCTCTGCCTGTTAGAACTGTACGTTTGGTTATCACGCCGGCGGCTGGGGGAAGCCGCCAGTAGACGAAATGGGCAAACCTCTTTACGGTGATGTGTTTGGAACAAATGCTGCGGACTTCCAGGTCAGGAACACACACACACACACACACACACACACACACACACACACTAACCTTCTAGTAGGTTCTTTGCAGAAGCTGTTAATCTAATGTAATATGAAAGATGTGCTTCCTTTTCCTCGAACAGTTTAGAAAATGTACACTGTAAACCATTTGTTGGTTGTTGATCGTCTTTTAAGGTAAAATAAATGAACAAATAGATATAATATCTCAGGAAAAAATATTCAACAAGATCCAAATATTTGACAGAAAAAATTGTAAGGTTTAAATTTGTCTGAATTTTCATGTTTTCGAAGATCTGCATTTTGAACTTAATGAGGTTTGTACACAAAGAAAGATTGTTAATTGCCAGACCTATGGGCGAGTGTGTCTAATTTGAATATGTGATCAGGCCAAAGCGGAGGAGGAAGAGGTGGATCACGCTCCGTGGGGAGAACTAGAGCCTTCGGATGAGGAGTCGTCAGAGGAAGAGGAGGAGGAGGAGAGTGACGAGGAGAAAACAGACGAAACCGGATTCTTCACACCAGCAGACAGGTACTGTCAACACTTACATCCAGGAATCCCCAAAATACAACTCTGGAAGAGTCTCATTCCAAGAGCAACCAGCTGCAAGGTTAAATGCTTTTTATAAGTTTTTCTTATTACACTATTATCAATGCACACACAGACTAATGACATTACCATAATTGAGATAAATGAGTATTAGACCAACGGACCAGGTCTGATCTTTTGAAGACTGCTGTGTGCGTATCCTTGTCCATCTGTCATCTGCTTGCTTGCTTTTCCTTTATTTTGTGTATGCCTAGATGTTTCAGATTGCTCCTCCTAAATCACAAGTCCTAAATCTTAGTACACGCACACGAAGATGCAGTCTTGGAGAGGGACACGCATGGATAAACTCATCATATACTGTATCTCATTTTGTTTGAATCAGTGGGCTGATCACCCCTGGAGGCTTCTCATCAGTACCCGCCGGCATGGAGACCCCCGAGCTGATTGAGCTGAGGAAGAAGAAAATCGAGGAGGCCATGGATGGGTGAGTGTCTCTCTGTATTGTCACGGCAACACTGCTGTTTTCATTTCCCATTTAATCCCAACAGTAGACCTCTTTCTGTTTTGATGGAGCACAAGCGACAAACAGATGGAGCATTTGACTTTTCATTTCCAGTGAATGGGTTTTATTCAAAGAGCTTAGAATAAGAAAAATAAAAAAACATTTATTCAACAATTATATAAACATCTTTATATAAATGTTGCTCATCTAAAATAAACTTTAACTACAACTTCTTTTTACTGCCCAAAATGGTCTTTTCTCTCTACTGTAAATCTCCATAAAGTCTTAATGGCTCAAATGTTATTTATTGTTTGCTCATCTAATGGGAAATATTGTGTTTCATGAAATAGTATTATTCTGTGGTATTTTGTATGGTATGAATCATTGTCCTCTAAAGGTCTGTATAAGCTAACGGCTAATCAACTACAAGTACCACCAGCCACATTAGTCTGTAAACATTTAGAGATATTGTCCAGTTCTTCCTTGTTGTTTCAAATAGAAAATACTGAATGACCCATATGAGCTAACACAATCTGTTGTGTCAATAGAAACGAGACACCACAGCTATTCACAGTGCTCCCAGAGAGGCGAACTGGCCCCATAGGAGCAGCCATGATGGCCTCAACGCACATCTACGACGTGACAGGGGTAAGACAAGTCTGTTACGTCCAAATGAAGTCAAATTATGCAATGATCCGTCTGCAGCTATTCCTTAAAACCCTTTCTCTGTCCTTTTCTTCCTCTTGTTTTCCTCTCTGCCGTCTTCAGGCCATGGCAGGCCGTAAGGCAGGCGGAGGGCAGGAGTCCCAGGGCGTAGAGGTGGCCCTGGCTCCAGAGGAGCTGGAGCTGGACCCCATGGCCATGACGCAGAAGTACGAGGAGCACGTCAGAGAACAGCAGGCCCAGGTGGAGAAAGAGGACTTCAGCGACATGGTGGCTGAGCATGCTGCCAAACAGAAGGTACAGAAACAAGTTAAAGTCCTTTTTCATTCAGATTTTTTTTTCCTATTCTTGATTGCTGATGGAAATATCACTCCAGTAATACAATTTATAGTTCTTGAAAGTGTTTACATTTGCTCTTCTGAAGTCTCGTTGGCAAACAGAAAAGGTTATGTTCCTAGGTAGCTGCAGCAGAAGTCTTCATAGCTAGATGTAAAAGAACATCCAGTATATGTAGTTACTGCAGACGTTAGAAGATAGTCAATACAAATCCAATGATGAAGGCCTCTGAAGTCTATACCTATAAGTTGATTCTTAAGTCTCAGCAAGTGTGATTGTTATAGGTAATATTAGTTCAAAGTTAGTTGAGATAAACCGTATGCACTATGCTTATGCCACATTATGCTTCTATTACTTAATGCAGTTTTGCTTAATAACTACACTGTGAGACTTTGGTTAAATAGAACAAATGACCAGTTGCATCATTAGAAAGGGAAGAGTTGGTCATATTTAAACCCCACGGGATGAACTGGTCAGCACTTATGTAGGGAGGAAAAGCAGAACTCAACAAGGAAAGTGGAAGGCTTTTATTGCAGTGCTGAGTTTACAGTCATTTCAGTTTTCCCTTTTGTGGTGACATTTGAATATTAATCAGCTCTGCCCCCCCCCTCTTCCTTCTTGTTAACATACAGCAAAAAAAGAGGAAAGGCCAGCCTCAGGACACTCGAGGAGGTGCCAAGAAATACAAGGAGTTCAAGTTCTAGAGCACAAACACCAAGACGGAGCGCTGCTAGAGAATGAGCCGCCACAGCAGGATGTGGAAGAGGAAGAGCTGTACTCAGATTTGAATTTTTGGAGGATACAGACTGCAACATCAATCATCTGTTAGACCAGTAACCAGAAACAGTTCCGTTCCTTTTTTTTTAAACGATAAATAGATGATGCTTTTGTCATGTAATCCATGTCACATGAAAATGGTGACTTGTTTTCTCCATTTGACCCTACGTTTTACGTCTTGGATTTTTTTGTCATTGTAACCATGTTTTTTTCTGTTTTTTTGTAAATAAATGAATTAAAACAAGAGTTCCCAACTGCACTGCCCCTGTTATTTTCCATTTAAATATAATTGCGTTTTATCACTTAAGGAATTGCTGTAAGTGTTCATTTACATTATTAAGTGTGCTGCAGGTAAAATGCAAGGTAATTGTCTGATCCAGTCACAAGAAAAGAGACTGCTGGTCTAAAAGGAGCTCACACTTTGCATCTTTGTTTACTAGTTCAGTAAGGACATGGCCTAAGCTGCAATTTTGGACACTGAAATATATTTTCTCTGTAAGAAATATGTGGGCTGGGTAAGTTACATGATTTCACATTGTTCAATGACACATGTTGAGATTTTAAGGCTGATCGTGACCAAGGCTGTAGTCAAGATAAGCTCAAGAACCAATAAAAGGAGGCCAACGTAGTAATGTCACACTTTAAGTATTTATTGTACTTTAGAAAATTCATTTACTTAATACTAATAATATAAATAATTATAGAAAGTACAACTCTTGAACTGCTAAATGCGATTTCCTTTTCTTTAGGGTTTCTTTTGTGGCTAGTCCTTAAATTCTTAAAGGAATAGTTAGAATTTTTTTTAAATGCTCTTTATTATTTTTTGTTGCAAACAATTAATAGAATTAAACCACTGATGTATGTACAGTAGCTAAAGCCTGTTTAGCTTAGCATTGCTAACTGCCAAGAGCCAAGAAACCGGTTATTATTGAAATGTGATGTATATTACTGCAATACCAATCGTGACATTGTATTTGTAATAAGGTCAGAAAAAGTCCTTTTAATTTTCATAAAGCGATGCAATGGCTAAGTCATGTAAATCAGCTTGGTGTTTGCTATGGTAACACTGATGTCATTATTACTCAAGCCAAGATGTGGGGGGAGCACGAACACAACATGCATGAGGGACTTTGTCTTTTAGGTAATGACCTATGGTAAGGACTCATTAATTCCCACAAACCTGCAAAATGCAAAAAGCTGCAGTCTATGTTTCTACCACTGGGGGGAAGCAGAGGACCCTGGACGTCTGAGAGCACATCGACCTGAATGGCTACAGTGGACCGGCCAACTTGATGTTATTAGTAGGCCCACACACACACACACACACACACACACACACACACACACACACACACACACACACACACACACACACACACACACACACACACACACACACACACACACACAGGGAGCAACCGCCTGTGCAAAAGGAAAGGCTTTTATTGTCTTAAAGATGCAACAGTGACCAAACTGCCAATACTATGGACCCATATAAAATAGTCAAATAATCTATCACTATACTTTTGCATAAATAGGTTTAGTATTTTGTAAATGTATTGCCATAGTACATGTAGTATAATTGTGTTTCATAAGAAAAAGTACAAACTTTATTGATTTTGAGATTGGCTTTGGAGCGTGCGCATTGTCACTTGCTGACCTGGCAGATTTGGGGCACTGTGTAAAAGGTAACCCAGGATTAACCCGGGACTGCTTTAATCTGATTGATTTTAATCTCTTCATCAATGGCAGAGACTGGTAGTGGCAAAAGCATGTTAAAAAGAGCCGGGGAGGGCGTTTAAGTCATTCAGCTGATTATTCAGAGCGAGGGACACAGATATGCGGACCGGCGGGGAGTCTGCATGGCTGTCATTTCTACTCGTTCCCAGATCATCAGTGGACCTTCAATCCAAGACGAAGAACTAGTTAGTGCCATCAGGCTTTGTTTAGTCAAACTCTCTTCTCCGCACATGGTCGTGCTTAATTAGAATCTAACAGAAGTGAGCAGGAAGAGGTTTAATTGTCATCCTGAAGAGTTTGTAACAACCTTCAATCCACAAGGTATTAAACAGTTTTACACTGGCTGCAAACCATTGAACCATTTCTGGCAAATGCAAATAAGGAGCCATACTGTAATTAAATTGTCCCAACGTCATTCCCCGGCTGCAATAGTAGAAGGCCCAGAAACACTGGCCAATCAAAGCAAACTAGGCTTTTTCAGTCAGGTGGGGGGGGGGTTGCATTTCAGACAGAGGGTGCTCTTAGATGTGGATTCCCTGCTGTCAAACTCCTAAATATTTAGTGTTGTCTCATAGTACTACCAACAATGTACTTGTTAAATGCTTAAAGTTAAACTTGTTATTCAAGTACTTTGAAAACACCAACAGAATGGACCCAAACCATTTTTTTTTGTAGTGGCCTATTTTTGGCACCAAAAATCAAGCAGTGCAGTGTTATGTCATGCAGCAATGTAAGAAGGAAAAATCCATGTAAATTTACGTCTTAATGGATTTGATATAACTAAATATGCATGACAAACATTGAAGAGGGAACATTCTGTTAAAGCACAACAAAATTAGCTGTTGACTTTCTGTTACATCATAAGGTGAAAGTAGTGGCTGACTTTCTCTCCAACCAACAACCATTCATCATCAGTCAGTTTATTATCAGTTATTCAACTAAGATATAAGATAGCGGTACCTTTTTATTTGGTTCCAGTTAAGAGTGTAAAACATCTACAAACATTTCAAGCATGTACTGTTTTGCAAGACTCACAGCTTTGATTATCTGCCAATAGAGAAACAAACGTCAAGCTGATGGCAGCCAGCCACGCAGTGACGTCGGTGGAGTGATTAGGTCACCTTCTGATTCAAATTCAGACTCCGAGATTGTAATCAGAGCCTTGCCTTTGTCACTTGAGGGTGCAAACACTGCACCTGTTTTATGTTGCAGACAAACCGTGGGAGAACTACAACATTTGTACCACATAAACAGCCCTGTAAAAATGTTAGAAAATCTTTCCTGAACACAAAAACATGGGTTTTTCACTCTGCATGTCTGGTTGTCAAATAACACTTAAAGGAAATCGTCAGCAAGCTCATTATATGGTATCATAGCGAGCTGAATTCTCACACTGGAACCGGTTTTGCACCTTTGTCTACTTGCCTGCTCACAATGGCTGAATTGTGTGTGTGTGTGTGTGTGTGTGAATACCTATTGTCTTCACCTATGATCTCTGTCTAATACAAATACAATAATCCCTCATACAAAGTGTATTACTGCAGGTGGTGTGATGGTAAAGCAGAATAATGAGTAAACATTGGAACAGGAGTTTACTCATGGTGTTATATACATTTTCAATGGTAATTTTACATACAAAGATATTTCGACTGCTGCATATACTAGTTGTAGATATGTAAAATGCAGCGTATACATGAACATATCACAATGTCTGAAATATAAATGCAGTAAATCATTCTGAATGCCCAGTTTGGTCAGTTTTTGATTGTTTTAATATATTTCACAATACATTTAGTATGAATTTGAAGGGTTAAGGTCTTTTTTTCTTTTTACAGTGGGGATCAACTGGCTAATTCATGAGGTCAAAGTTCACAAGGCTGGCTTGCTTTTTCTTTGTTCTCTTTTCTCAAATTTAAATTTTATTTATCAACGTTACCATAGTTACATTTTGTACAAAGGATAAACTCTACTTTGCACATACTGCAAACAAGGTTTACACAGTAAGTATAATAAATCAGAGTGTAAGAAAAAGGAATACACCATGTAACAAGACTGCTACTAGTACACATACACTATACTATGATACATTACTGTGCAGCAAAGTGTATTATAAAACTATATTATTGAAACAATACATAAACATAATATACATGTACTCATATAATAACAATATATTAAATGATTAAAACAATAACATATTTTTTTTAACATTAGATTATTTATAATACTTTTATAAGGTGTTTATTTTCGTGAATACTTATAATAATAGTAATAATAAATACAATAAAAACTATTATAAAAATAGTCAAAAACATAAGCAATAGTAAAAACAAGAAATTATAATAAAACATAAGATATGCATTACTTAACATATATTTAAATAAAAAATAACTGATTTAATGAAATAAAAAATTATAATTCAATTCAGTGAACTTCTGTAATATGTGGTAGCTTTTAATGGAATAAGCTAGCTTTCATACAGTATATTAGTGCAACCTCTAAAAAAAGATAGAATCGTATGTAAAAAACAAAGATAGGAAGTACAGTAAACGCAGGAATAG
>NC_048425.1:5202440-5216615 GCF_013103735.1 Etheostoma cragini
CCCCCCCCCCGCTCGTCTCTCTCTCTCTCTCTCTTTCTCTCTCTGTCTCGTTCTCTCTCTCTCTCTCTCTCGCGCTCTCTCGCGCTTCATGTCTTCTAACTGAAGAGGCGTAGCTAGCTTTCTGCTCATTGTGCGACCACGGCGAGAGAAATTTCCGCTTCCTGTACCGATAAACACCCCCAACCAGAACGAAGTTGGAAAAGGGAGAAGACACAGACGTACGCGGGGATTTGCCGCCTGCATACGGGTTAAAACCTCCTGACGACTGCAATGTTTTCACTATCAGGCGGCGAATAGCACAACACGTTATCAACTTAGCGTTTCCACTGTACGTTACACGGGAGCGTTTCACGCATTTGCACTGCAGGAGCCTGAAAAAAATAAGGCAACGGAAGGAGGGGGACCACAAAAGAAGGACAACACGCACAGAGAGAAGCCAGGCTACTACGGGTATTCCTCCTCTCAGCTCCGACTGAAAGCCCGTTTTCAGCCTCCAGGATGTCGGAGCGAGGAGGGCTCCCGCGGACTGGGGGCGTCCCTTCGCCGCACATGCAGCCCTCCAAGCCGGTCTGCATCACCTCCAACCGGCCGGTCCACATGAACCTGTACGCTACCTGGGAGGTGGACCGCTCCTCGCCCAGCTGTGTGCCAAGGTATGTGAAAGGGGGCCATGGGCGAAAAAGCAAAGCATGACACATGATGTTTGTGGGCGGTTGTGAATGGGAAATGATCCAGTATGTGTGGTTAAACTGGGGGACAAACAGTGTGTGCCTATTTGAAAGGATTATCACCTCATATGATAGGATTGTTGCTGTTAGGCAAATATAGGAAGCGGTCACATGAGACATATGTACATGCCTTTTTCTCTGATTATATCAATTTTAGCCCCTTTAGGACCCTTGGAGACTCAGTTTATCAATTAGTTCACTCAAATAGCCATTAGTCAGTAGCTTTTACAACCCTTATGCTACACATACATACACACAGGCATGCCTCCTGGTTATCATTGCTAATAAAGACTGTTTGTATTGGGGCAGCTGCAGCCCTTCCCCAGCCGATAACCTCAGCTGTTGCCCACCGGATCAATGCAGACACGAAGATTGATGAAGCATTGTGTTGCAGCCTGTCACTGCAACTATAGAAAGCTATTTTGTTTCCATATATTGCTGTAACATCAGGCACTGTGATATATCGGTTCATGATAGAGTAGGAATGAATTAAAGAGGCAGAAATGAATCATTTTTGATCAAAAATTTAGCTTATTTACTTGACATGTTAATCATTACAGGACTTCAAAGTTGTTGTGTATGTTCATGTGGACAATGCTGCAAGGTCACAGTCGGTGAGACACCTTATCCATCTTAGCATGGTCCTAAACAAAGACATTCCAGTAGGAGTCTTTGTTTGACGGAAGGCTTTCAGCAGGCTGGTACGTTCTGTATGTCAGGCTGCCGAGAAGCAGATGCACTCGCTTGTGCAACCTGTGCTAGTTTCATCTGCACAAAAAGACACATATTGGATGTGATGTCCATATGTGCTCCAGCTGAAGTCCGTCCCCTTGTGTTTATGATGTTGAGGTAATAATACGTGGTCATGAGTTAGATTCAAGGTCAAGGGTTAACCTCTGTCACTGAAGTGCCGCCCATGTCGTTCACTAGCGCCCCTCAGCATACAGTGTGAAAGTGATGACGGCTTTTACAGCCAATCAAACTGGACATTGTCATGTAGTAAATGAAAATCTCAAGATCTTTTCGTCAGCAGAACTGATAGGATTTTTGATCTGTTATGGCGACAAAAACATTCACCGGTACTTACACGTTCTATTGCAGACCTGTCAAAATGTAGCTTGTAAATCTGCAACTTCTGCACGTTTCCCCGGTAATTGGGTTATTTTAACATAGTCAGAAGACTGAACTGCCTTGTTCCAGATGTTTAGGTTACTGAAAATATTCACTGGGAATGAAGCATACTGGTAAACGGATCATACAAAGCTCACATGCTGACATCTTAATGCTGCTTTCTAAAATGTTTTGGGGCTTTACTGGGTTAGAAGCAAAGCTCAAGGGTATGTTTTGCCTCTTAAAATTTTGGCAATTCACACGCTTGTGAATAAATGATACAGTCCTGGATCTAAATTTTGGAACAGCTAACATGAATAAAACATCCATTCTTAGCCTACATTTCAAATATCTTTCCTCCCGACCTTTCCTTTGCGGATTATTTCATCATTTGTGTTTGTGTGCTGATATCAACAGACGATTTACAGTATTTTGGTATTTGTGCTTAGAAATGTGATTGTGGACATTTTTGCGAGCGTCACGGTCCGTCAGAAATCTTTTGAAATCACCGCAATTGCAGCGACGGAGAAAGACTACAGAGCCAGAAGAGAAAGGCGGTGGAGAGAGGATGAGAGTGGGAGATGGCTCTGTCATCTATTTTCAAATAGGATTTCTAAAAGACACAAGCTGTAGGAAAGTCTTCAGACATGCAACTAATCTGTGCCCAGTTTCCAGAGCTTGAAGAGCCTGCTTCTACTATAGACTGAAATTTAGTCCTGAATGATGTTTTGCCATCAGCTAAATGTAGCCTGTTTACTGTTTGTTGCTCAATCTCTGTTGCTGCAATGACTCCGAACTTCCCCCCTCTAGCAGAGGTGTTGCTGCTCTAACCTCTTCCTGTCTACCCAAAATGCCACTTGGTATGCTGTTTATGCAGCGCTGTGGATAGAATTTGCCCTGGCACGCACAAACATGCACTCAGCTGCTTACTCCAAATGTGTAGCGAAACCTGGGAAAGTACAAAACATATCATCTGCCGAGGACTGTTAGTTTTGTGGCATTTTTGGTCATATTTAGTGGGGAGTAACAGGAAGTATTCAAGAGAGAGATATTACATCATTAGGCATGTACATAACCGTTTTCAAGTTTCGACAACAATGATACAGGGAAATTATTGTTTTGAAGGTCAGAAACACAGCCATCTGAAATCCGCCCCACCCTTTCTCAAATCCATCAGCCCGGCGTGAGTGCCTCTGAGGTCATTCCTGTGTTCAGCCTTCCTGACCCTCTCGTCTGTTGTTCACTAGGGAGAAAAACATCATTTCACTGGCTCTAAACCAGCTCTTTCATTGCAGTGTAGTGGGTGATTCCTCTCACCGCAGTCATCAACACACACAAACGCACACAATCTTGGAACTCTCCTTGGTTCATTGGTCCTTTTCCCTCACCCGGGGGGGGGAATAATCCTACTGACGAGTACAGTAGCTGCTCCACCAGGGTTAAAGCCTTGCCTTACTCAGATAGAGGCTGTAGTGAATACAGATTAGCAGTTCTCAGGTGCATTTACTGTCAGGTGGAATGTGAATGTTGCCCGCCAGTGTTCACACCACAAATGGTTTGGATTCCACCCGCTAGCACATATTAGTTAAGGCCTCTTGTTGCTGCTACTCTGCGTCAGGTATTCCAGGAATGGACCCTGTCGCAGAGCTCCTTGCCTTGCATTATTAACGAAGTGCTCCTTACAGAGCTAAAGGGGGAAAGTCCCACGACTCAGCTCCGTACATGGATTCTGGGTCCGTGGTACAAATGGTCTCCAAGCCATGAGTGAGTGGGGGAATCTCTTTCCCGGAGCAACCACAAAGCTATAGGAAGGACTGCGGAAATTAGGTCAAATTTGAATCTGAGAGAAGACCTTGAGAAGACAGAAGAGGATAGGTTTAAGCTTTTTGACATGTACCTCTTTAAATGAAGCCTGGTCTATTGGGACCAGTTTTGGGCAAGAAGCAGCCTGTCTCTGCCACCTCTCCTAACTCCAAAAGTCAACAAGTCACTCCCTCTAAAACCCTGAATGCGTGTTTGTATATGAATTAAACATAAAAAGATATAATGTGATGATTACTTCTACTTAGTTTAGAGGTGTAGATAGGCAGAGTTTTCAACTTTGACTAAGCCGGGCTAGCTGTTTCCCCCTGCTTCCAGTTGTTGTGCTAAGCTGAGCCAATCGCCTGCTGCCTCTAGCTTTATACTGAGGCAAACCGTCATGAGAGTGGGATTGCTCTTCTAATCTAAACTCTCAGCAAGAAACCAAACACGATCTTTCTTCCAATGTCTGTTTCTTTAAGAATTTCTATGTTTTATACTCCTAGACCAATGATAAGCTCAAAGGGCAAATAATATGACAAGAAAAACATGTTTTTGAAAAGTCACCAATCTTAGCACTTGTGAAATTCTGACCACTGGATTTCCTCTTGTAGTTAAAGAAAAGAACCTGAAAAGATAACTTTCCTTTTTTTTGGTTGAATGCCTCACCACCAAATCTGTGAGGATATTGCAAGTTGTGGTTTCTCAAAGACAAGCAAATTCATAGTAATCTTTATTTCAACAGTAGTCATGCCAGTATCTTCTATCAGGGACACCAAATAGTGTAACAGTAGCCTTTACCACTTTTAGTTGTAATGAAAACAGCATGGCATTAAAAATAACTGCTTATCTGATGGCCTGGTAATAAATACCGATGGCATGTAGATGCACGGTGCAGAATTGGAGGATGTTCTGAATTATACATTGTGCGTTTGTTAGAACCATTTGCTATAAATGCCCAGCAACACAATGGTGAGACGACACTAGTTTTGTTCCTCGAGTGTCAGCATTACATTATCCACCCTTCCCCCTAAACCCTGGCTGCTGAATGGAAAGAAATTGAGATAGCATCAACAGGCTAACACACACACACACACACACAAAGACAGACGGACGGGTAGTAGTGTTCATTAGCAAGCTTTGGCTTTGCCACTTGCCTTGGCGCTGCTTATTCTTCCGCACAGCTGAGTGGCCCAGAGGTCTGAAGTTTCCGCTATGGCTCAGCTCGCCTGTTGAAGATGAAGGGAAATAAAGTGCAAACCCCCTCCTCTTCACCTTGACTTTCCATGATTATTTACTATTTTGGTCTGACCTCAAGTTTCAGGGAGAGGTGGGAGATAATGACATACATGGCCATTATTGCCTTTAACGATCTGTTTATCCAACGGCTTTGGAAAGATAAAGGAATGTGGAATGAATTTTTATTTGTGTTATTCATAGGGCACCAGTAAAATCCTCGCGGTGAAGAGTATATTTGTTTTGTGAGCAGCTTGAAGGCTGGCAGCCGGTTAAAAACATGCAGTCAAACTTCTCACCCAGCTTTAAAAAGCTGCTAACCCACTCAAAAGAATTTTCACTGCCTTTCAGTGCTGTGATGGAGAAATAGTGATAAATGCTCTTTTCCAGACCTTCCTAAGAACAAATTTCGCAGGATAACGGTGTCAGATTGGAGGGTTGAAAATAAGTCGAAAGAAAAGTATCAGCATCAGACTTTAAAGCCCTTATTGGTTGAGCGCTGATTAAAATACGGTAGGTCTGATTGCTTTGGTTGCTGCTCAAACAAAACTACTGTAGTGGCTCGCTTACTGTTCTATCAGTTGTTTTTTGATAATTATGCGAGATACTGTTAGTACTTGAAGTCTTTTCCCTGTTAAAGTGAATCATGAAATACTGACTTACTCTTACAGCCTAGAGCCCGACTGATAAAGGATTTTTAAGGCCGATACCAGTACAAATAATTAGTTGATAAAAAATGTGATATGTCGATATATCAGCCGATATATATATTTTTTTAAATCCAGAAATGCATAATTTTTTATTTATTTATTGTCACAACAAAACAGAGGAACATAAAACTATATTACAGTTCTGATACATGTAGAAAAATACATACTAATATATACTTAAGATATGAAACTGTCAAAAAATAACACATTAACAAAAAAAAATCTGTGTTGCCAACAGGGACGTTGTAGAGTGTCCTCTGGTGGACAAACTATGCAACACCAACACTTATAACATGAACGTCCGTTTTTATTTTATTTATTTATTTATTTTAAATATTCATTTCTCAGAATCATTTATTTGTCAAAAAAATGCCTCAAAACACAGCAAATCAACGAGACGTAATACGTCTCCATAACAGCAGGTGGCGCTAATCTGTATTGTTGCCCAAAAATGAAAACTGGCAGCTGATTTGATTTTATTAGGATGCCCATTAGCTGACGCAGAACATCCGCTACTCTTCCTGGGGTCCACACAAAACATAAAACTCTGCAACAAACAGTAGTACGTTTTCAGAAAAATATAAAAACAACAACCACATGATTGGATGAACGTGTCAAATGGGTCTGGTTTGTCTGGAAATATCATGAACGTCATGGCGGCTTGTTCAATCTCATACTATACCATATTTTACTGACTGAAACGTGTTCCTGAAAACATTTTAAGCGAGATATAGGCCATGCAGTTGCTGAATCTATCTAAATTTGAGATTGACAAAGGTCATTTTAAAAGATTTTTGTCAGGTTTTGAGACACTCTAATCCCGCTCATCCCGCTCCTTGTTCCCGGGTTTGCACTCCACCAATCAGATTGGTCATTTGAGTCCAACTACCGGCAGCGCTCGCCTTCCGACTGAGCATGTCAGGTCGGCCAAAATGAAGGCCGACGGCCACTCCGGACGCACAACGGCACGGAAAACACACCGAACAGCCTTGATTCACGAACCTCGCCGGACTGTCCGACGGCCTGTTATCGACTTGGTGTGTCACGACCCTTAACACGTAGAGAAGAGGTGAATAAAGGTAGTGAAGCTTAGTTGTCCTGCTGCTGCAGTTTACACAGACGTTGTGGTTGATTAAGGCTATAACACTGCCGTTGTCTGAGGATGCCTTTGTTGCGGTGTTACAAGGTTTGTGTTTTGCTCTGCTCATTTCTCCTTAGAGTGATCTTACATCCCCATGTGACAGCAAGCACAGAAATATACATGCACGCACACAGATGTCCATTTCCAAGGTGTTGTGACACCTATTCTCAGACAATGTCATTGACATAGGCTTCGCTTTCATCTAATGTGTTAGAGTGTCCAGTTACATGATATGCTGTGAGGGGAAACACAAATCTTGCTGACAACAGATACATAATCACACAAAACTTCAATCTGGATAATGTTATGACTAAGCGTTTTGTACCTAATCTCATTTTCAGCCTGTTGAAACAAAAGCTGGATGTGTAGATGGAAACAGAGGTTTCTTATTCAGTGCATGCCTGAGTGTGTTTATATTTTTGCACATCTCTAAAGCATCTAGGGAGGAAGCTGTCTGGAACATTTCTCTTGCTAAAAGCACAATCACACTGTTACATTTTGGAAATTGAACACGGACACAAAGACACGCAAAAAGGCACACACGTGGTCTTGCAACAACTGGGTTTAACCGCATTGGGATTTAAACAACTCAACAGTACCAACTTTTGGGCCTTTGTACAGCTACTGTAAACCTTGTAACACTTGCAAATGATGTGTGCACACGTTTAATCCCCTCCAGCTCAGGTTACACACTGTTTCTCCTAGATGATAATAACACAAGCTTATAATGCACCTAACGCAGATTGACCTTGACATAATGCCTGTCAGGACCACAGAAATAGATTTATTGAGATTTCTTCAATTCTTGGGCTTGTTACATGGATGTTGTTTTAGTGCTCTTGGTATGTATGACAGCATTGACTGTCAGTTAGGTCTGTATCATTTGTTACATAATCACGGTTTCTTTGTTTAGTTAAAATGATTTGCTAACATTAGCTATGGTCTTTAAGCGTATGACTGGTCATTTTTGAATTTGTTAATCAATGCCAAATGGTAATTTAATAAGTGATAATTGGTTAAACTATATATTTTTATTGTTATTTCAACTGTTAGTTGTTGACACTTGACTATATGCGTTCATAGCAACAAAATGGGCAAGGGGGGTTACAGTTAGAAACATTATTACATCATCTGGTTCACATAACAGTGGTAGAAACAAAAGATGGATCCTGGAATTCATTCAAAACTGTAATTTCTTTAAAAAATAATGAATAAAAAGTATTAATTTTTTTTAAATCTGACTGAAAGAGAGTTATATTGTTAATGTATATTATTTTTGAGGCATTTAACTGTACAGCAACATTTTGAATTGTTACAGCTCTACTATCAGTACTTTTGACATTTATTTGTCATATTTTATTTTATGAAGGAAAAGCAATTACAATGTGTTTTTCCAAGGTGTTCCATCGATTTCAAAGACTCAAAGACTGACCGATGCAGAAACCTTTTAATACATGATTATAAATTATTATTTATAGTACTAATACTTACTAATAGTAATAAGCACTAATGCCTCAAACCATCGCAGTACTGATAGAAACCAAATTAGAAAATGACACCCATTGCTATAAAAGAAATGATTTAACCTTTTTGACAGAGCCAGGCTAGCTGTTTCTAGTCTTTATGCTAAGCTAACCGTCTCCTGGCTTTAGCTTCAGGTCTAGTGTAAAGACATGAGAGTGGAATAGCTTGCCTCATCCAACTCCTGGCAACAAAGCAAATGCCCCAAAACTTCAAACTATCCTGAGCTCAGGCAATATGTTAACCAGTTATGACATAAAGGTCCAACTACATAAAGAAACCTATATCATCAGTATTACTTTGGGCTCAGCAGTTGCTGCTTGACTAGCACTGTCACTCTGATACTCTTAGCCTGTTATGATGGTTGATAACCAGGATGCTTATACGATTGCCTATTTAGATAGAGGTTTCCTGTTCCACAGTCGTACAGCAAGCTCTGATTCAATTGTCTCCCTGCGCTCACACTAAACTAGATTAGGTGGGTGCGCTGTTTATTAATCTGTAATCTCTTTAATGAAGGGTCAATTATCTTGTGTGTGTATGTGACATCAACAAAAGAGGATTCCTTCTGTACGTGTGAGATCTTTATTTTCATTGTATACTAAATGAAATGCAGATAAATACATTGCACACAGAATAGGCTTGTAAGCACGCATTTTGTGCTTTCTTTCAACGCCAGCAGCACTCTCTTTTACACACACACACACACACACACACACACACACACACACACACACACACACACTGCAGGTCACATGCTCATTCTTGCAGGCCTAAACGAGGGGGAGAGGCCACACAACAGCCCTGTGCTCCAACTAAGAAAACGATTAGAAAACAATAACTTGTGCTCAGGGTGTTTTGTTTTTATTCCGCCGATGAACGCGGATTTTTGTTACATATTAACCTATTAACCTATGTGATAGACTGTGACAGGGCTGAGTTTGCCAAATGTATGTGTTTAAGTGTAAATGTGCGTAAATGTTGATTCTGCCCTCCTTAGGAAGTTACAGGCCTCAGTATGTCCTTGCCTGCGGCTGCGGGAAGTAGAGCAAGACGGAAAGAGATGAAGAGAGGGAGAGGGAGAGGGAAAGAGACAGAGGGAGAGAGGTTGGCACAGAATCAAGAGGGAAAGCAAGGCGATGGAAAGCATGAAAATAAGTAAGAGAACAATAGGTCACTTTTATTTTAGCACACAAGACACTTAGGCGTGTGGGTGTGTGACTAAAATATATTCCTACTGTCACATTGTATGGTCAGTAAGTATTGTTTTTGCATTTTTGTTTTTATTTGACAGTGTTAAAATGGGGAAGAGAGACACGGCGTGACATGCAACAAAGGTCCGTGGCTTCTAGATTGACAGTTTCACCGGCCAAGGGCAAAAATGAATTGTTAATTTCAGGAACTTGTACGCCGCAATAATTTACCAGAGTATTTGAATCGCAATTCAAGCGCTACCAATTCAAAATCAATTTCATATTATTTAATTTTTCTTTTTAATTGTACAGTATGTTTACTGCAATCTTATACTTTATACTTATACTTTATTGATCCTCAAGGGGATCATAACAGGATGTTAAAATAACACATAACAAACAAATTCACATAAATAATATATATATATATATATATATATATATATATATATATATATATATATACACACACACACACAGTGTGTGTGTGTGTGTGTGTGTGTGTGTATATGTCATGTGTGTGTGTATATATATATATATATATATATATATATATATATATATATACACACACACACACAGTACATACATACATACTGTACGTTAGGGCTGTAACGATACACCAAACCCAGGGTTCGGTTCGTATCACGATTTTTTTTAACCAAGATTGGATACAAACTTGATTGTTTTGTTTTTTTGTGGGGGAAGGGTGTTCTCAGTAAGCATTGTAACAAAACTTTTTTTCTGCCAAATGGCATTGTTTTTGAATTGTACACTCCTAGTATTTCATCATCTAACGGTACCTAACCACATCAACACCAACGCAGCCCCTTGCCTGGTAAGGTAGGGTGACCAGACATCCCCGGTATTGGTAACCTGTCCCCGGCTGATCTGTCCCCGGAAATGTTCACGGTTTTCACTGTGACTGACAGACCAGAAATTGCAATGAAAGAAAGAAAACATTGACCAAACGTAGCCGCTGAGATGTTTTAGAAAGCCATATTTTACAATGCTAAAATGACTGATTATTCACATGGAGTCTGGTGGGTTTAGGGAGCACCCTTTTATGTTTTAAAAAAGGATCTTAATCTTTATCAGAAAGGTTGACCTTCTTAGAAATCCTTTCCATAATGTTGTCAGACACTTAGAAAATTAATCTGAGTCTGTCAGTAGCAAAACGAGCACTTTTATGAATGTAAATACAAGCTGGACAATTATCTAATGAACTTACATTGTAGCTTGTTTCTGCCGACTGCAGCGATCTCGTTTAATACTGCATCAATGTCAAAGGAAAATATTTCCTCAATAGTTTTTGTTGTATCCGATACTCAATGAGCTGTTGCAGAAACAAGCCTGAAGCAATAAAACAAAAGCTGTCAGATAAATGTAGTTCAGTAAACATTACAACATTCCCCTCTGAGGTGTAGTGGAGTACAAGTATGAAGTAACAGCAGGGGTGATTCTAGGATCAGACCTTTAGGGGGGCTCAGCCTCTAATGAGAACAGCTCTAGGTCAAGTGTCCCCATTTTAAGTTTTACAACAAAAAAACATCATGTGTTTTTGGAGGTATTTGCGCTTACCTTATGGTAAGGGTTTACATAACCCAGTACTTCAGTGTCAGTACAAAGTGGCTTACATACCTTTCTGTTCATTGTGTCCTGTATTGGTCTTTAACGATTACAGGTGTAATGGTAAACCGTGATAGAAATGTTGACAATAACAATTACGGATAAAATATCATTATTACCACGGTGTGGAAACCTTCTGTTCAATCCTTCCCAGCTTCATCTGAGTCTCCTCAAGCTGCCGCGCACTGTGTAGCCTAAAACTTGCGTGTCTTGAAGTTGGAATCATGGAGGAAGGAGAAGATGACAGCACTCAGGACATTTATCAGCCCTTTAAGAGAACTAAGTCGGAAGCTTGGGCATATTTTGGTCATTATAAGAATGCCGGCGGACAGTTGATTGAAGCTAGTTGTCCTGTCGACAGAACGTGCTGAAAAAAAGTTGCTGTTAAAGGCATTGAACACACTTTTAAAAATACCGTGATAATACCAAAAAACGTGATCATTTTGGTCACTATAACCGTAAGGTTACATTTTTATACCGTTACATCCCTAGTCCTATACTGTATATTCAGGCAGCCATACAGCAAGAAAGTCTGTGCTTTTAATCAACTTTCACTTCTTTTTGAATCTGCTTCTCAGCTTTCCTCGAAGCTTTCATCAAATGGAGGTGGTGTGGTAATGTGTGTTGTGACAATACGTAGATGTTGCAATCACTTAGATGTTCCATCACATGCTAGTGTAGTGTGCTGTTCAAATGGGCTGGGGTATGTTTGTGCTCTCATTGTCAAGTTTAGAAGCACCTGGCACCTTGTTTTGTGTGTGCATGTGCGTGCGTACGTGCGTTTTCTGCTGCTTTTAAGTATCATCTTCACTGCATTCTTAGCAGCACCTAAATCTGGCCTGTCTCACCTGCACATTATACGTGTCTTGATTTGTGTGCGTGTTATTGCGTGTTTGTGCTGTCCTATTCAATGTCGCTTTCAGCAGTGCCATTTTCAGAATCCGTTTCGCAGCACTCGAATCAGCGTGCGGGGTGACCTTGCACTTAAGTGGTGACGTGTGTATGTTTTTGAATGTGTCCTCTCTGTATTTCTGCATGGCAATATCACTGTGTGCTTTACAGAGTGGGATTTATCTTGCTTTTTCTAGAGACAAAAGTAAAGCTTGTGTGCGTGTGTGCGTGTGTGTGTGTGTTTGTGTGTGTCTGTGTGTGTGTGTGTGTGTGTGTGTGTGTGTGAGATGAAAGTGAAGGGTGACGTTAACCTGGTTAACCTCTAAATTGTTGCCAACGTCTCCAATTTTATGTTTTATTTTATGTTAGAATTGTTTGCCTGGATTTTGCGGGACTAATGTGTCATTGTTGACTAATCTGTAGATTATATTTTGGATTAACATATTGATTGGTTAGTCTACAAAATGAAAACAAAACGTCCATTCTGTCTGAATGTCAAGCTAAGGTAAAGCAGACAGAAACCTTGTACACCACGCATGAATCACAAAACAAGAGAGACAGAGGGTGCCGAGAACAGGTCGATGAGAACGAGAAGAGGAGGGGCCCATTGTGAGAAGTCAAGGGGGAGGGAGCGTGTAGCAGAGGGTGAGATGAGAGCATGGAAAAAAGGGATTAGGCTGTGAAGGAGAGAAAATGGGCTCGAGTGGATGAAGATGAGAAAAGGGGGGAGAGAGGCTGATAATAGGTTGAAAAAAATGGGAGGCTTTATCAGAGAAAAGGACACCATCAAAGCCAGGGTGATTTGGTGAATGGGGAGGGGACAGCTGGGGCACGAGGAGGAGATACGAGATGGGAGCTGATGGCTAAATTAGACAATTTACTTTGTGTTTTTTCCTCTTGTCTCCTCCTCCTCCTCATCTCAACTTATTCTTGTTTTTCTTGTGTTTTCAACTTTCCGTCTGTCTCTCTTTTATCCCTGTCTCCCCACCGAGTCATTGTCTGCTGATGCCAGCATGCAGCTAAATCTCTTTAGTCTTCTTGGGCACTTCCCTAGTCTTGTCCATAACTCAGCCCTCTGATCTATTGTCCCCCGCTGGCCTTCTTCCTCCCAGTGCCACCATTACAACTCTGCATCCTCCTCCTCACCACGGGCAGATGTGATGGATCATGCCACCAAGTGCAGTCTCACCTCGGTCGCGGTTATTTCTAGAGCAGACAACACCCAAGGTGCCACTAAGGCTCCCCTCAGCTTGTGCAGATTAACGGTCCGCTTACAATAATTTGGGACCAACAGAACTGTCATGGCCTCTATTTCAGTCCTGCTGCGTCACATTGCAAATGCATTTTAAGCAACGTTTTGGCTGGAATACTCTTCAATTTTAATCTGTCCTTTACCGTGCCAAGGCATGAATAAAAATTTGTTTTGCACACTGATTGTGCTTTTGTTTTAAACTCAGTGCCTTCTAACAAATTGTCAGACACGAGTCAGAGCAAGTGCAATGGGCAGGTTTATATTCCAGGATGTGGTTAATGCAAAGTATAGTAACTAGGGGTGAGGGTTAAGAGATCCATATTTCTAAGTAATTGTTCTATAAAACTGTTGATACTGCTAGCTAATATCTTCCACATAGTCAACTTGTCTGTTTGTTCTTCCTTCTTTTTGAAGTGGAGTGTGTTGTGCATTCAGGTGCTTTTGGCTGTAAATACACCCACAGTGGAGGCTGTTTGGAAGTTTCTACTTTTGCTAGATTTGAACTTTAACCTGATGTTGTGCTTCGCCAACACTGTAAAGAGGACAACACGTTAGAAGTGGAAGTTTAGTTAAGGCACCCGATTATCTGTATCTTCCTGGTTCAAAATATTCTCTCTGTTTCCCTGATTGATTTCAGGCCACAGGCTGCTATTTGTCACCAGCACTGACAAAACTTACTTTCCGCTTATGCATTTGTGCAAGCCATTTGTTTAAAGGGTTACATAAAAGACCGATAAGTGTATGGCTGTAAAGTTGTTGAAGTGTGCGAGGTTGTAGCGGAGATTGTATGTGATCACAGAGCCTTGTTTTAATGAATACATTTCTCCCGTTACAGATGCTGAGCAGATCTACATGTTATTGTGCAGATGGCAACACTAGCTCCCCGAGGAAGCACACACACACACACACACACACACACACACACACACACACACACACACACACACACACACACACACACACA